>NC_035447.2:126774672-127087967 GCF_002127325.2 Helianthus annuus
AAGATTTTTACAACGCATTCGCTACTCCGAGTACCCCAATCACTGCTGTTCAAACCACAATGCTCGAAAACGAAACAGGGACGATGCAAAAGCCTCCCAAACTAATGAACATCGAAGAATTTAAAGGTTGGGAAGGTCGGTTTGAGAATTGGGTGCAAGCAAACTATCTTGATGCTTGGGAATGTGTCGAGACAAAGTATGTTAGACCTTTGAATGATGATGAAGAACCCGTTCCGATAAAAGATCTTACTGCTGATGCTAGGAAGAAGTACAAAGATGAGAAAATGATGCTAAGTCTTCTTCAACAAGCAGTGAAAGAGGATATCATGGTTCTTTTGCAACATAATGGAACATCATATTCGATTTGGAAAGCATTGCGTTCAAAGTTTAGGGGAAGTGAAGAGATGGTTAAGAGTAAGAAGTCGCTTCTAAAGAAAGAGTTTGATTTGTTCCGTGGGTTGAAGAATGAGAGTACAAGAGAGATAATTGAACGATATTGTAATTTGCTTGCCAACATGAAAAGGTTGAGTATTGAGAAGAGTACTGATGAGTTGATTGAGAAACTTGCTGATGCGTTGCCGTATGAGACTTGGGGCACATACCTTATGATGCTCAGAAACAAAAAGGGTTTTAGCAATCTGACGCTCAGTAAGTTCATTGAAAAAATAGAGGCTCAAGAAATGGAACAACGGAAAGTGATCAGAATGAAAGATTTTGATGGTGAACAGGACATCGGGTTGTATTATAAGGCAGGAGTTAATGAAAAGAAATCTTCAAATCTATCTCCTAAGGTTGAAACTGCCTACAGTGCCAAGAATTCATCTGGAAGTCCATCATCTGGATCAAACAGCAAAACCAGTTTCACACCATTTTCATCTTTTGATCCAAATATTTTAGCAACTAAAAACGGGAGAAAATTACAGTGTAACATTGTGTTAAATCTTGAAAATGATCAAGATTATTCTGAGGAAGTTGCCAAAAACCAAATGTCTTTGTTAGGAATGGTTTTGGAATCTTACACTTGTTTTGTTGCAGGTCGTATCGGCAATCCAATGTTAACCAAAGAAGACTACGACCAGATAGATGCTGAAGAGATGGAACTGATGGACATAAAATGGTGTCTGGCTAGTGTTTTACGGAGAGCTGAGAAATTCAAACAAATCACGGGGAGAGATGATCTTCGTGATGCGAATGTTTCTACTTTAGGTTTTGACAAATCTAAAGTCACTTGTTTTCGGTGCGGGGAAAAAGGACACTTCAAGAGGGAGTGCACAAACCGAGAAGCAAGTGGAGCTCAAAATCCGTTCAACATCAACAACTATTACTATCGCAAAGCCATCTATCACCAAGTTGGTCAATCATCTCAACAACAAAAACATCAAGCTCAGACTGCGCATGGAAGAGATGTGGTTGAAGATACCGGAAAGAGAGCATGTGTGGTTAATCCAAATCAAAAACAATCGTTTAACTGGGATAAATACATTCCAGATAATGGAAAAGCTTGTTTGATTGATCAAGATGATGAGAGATTACCAGAGGGTTTTAGCTGGGCAAATTTCACTTGGGATGATTATATTCTTGATCAAACTACAGCTTACACTGCTTTTACGGCAAAGGTTGTAGATGATAGTGATGATGATACGGAATATTGGGCAAGAAAATACAAAGAAGATATGAAGTTGCTTGCTGAAAGTGATAGTGAAGATGAAAAAGCCAAGAAGAAAAAGAAAAAGATCAGGACACCGGTGAGTAGTGATGATGAAGAGGTGCCGGTGGTGAGAAGACAAAAGGTGAAAGAAGTGCCTAAATTCAAGGTTGAGGAAGAAGTTGATGCGAAAAAGATTCCGGTGAAGTGTGAAAACTGTGAAGCTGTAAAGAAGCAGAACAGCAATTTGATTTACAACTTGAACAGTTTGAAGGAGTCTTATGATGTGCTGAATAAGACGATGAATCAGTACAATCAAACGAGTGAAGAACAAGCTGTAGCAATGAAGACTCTTCAGGGAGCGTTTATGACGAAGCAGAAAGTTGTAAACAACTACATTGAGAAGTGTGCTGCTTTACAACAAAAGCTTGAGCTGCATAGAATTGAAACGGAGAGAGTTAATCGTTTATTAAAAAGTTACTCATGTACTTCCTATGTTATTGACATGATTTATCCGACGGTTGAGAGCATGAAGGTATGGGAAGACGATGAGGTAACTGAAGAGAAAGCAGCTGAAGTTAGTGTTGAGGAAAAGATTGCTGACAAGAAGAAGAATGACAAGAAAAAAGACACTGTAAAGACAAAATCTGGTAAGAAGCAAGGTGTCAGTTATAACAAGTGTCCACCCCCGCTAGAAAATGGATATTTGCCCAGATATCCAAACGATGAAAGAGTCAAAAAGGCCACAAATTTACAGTGGGAGTCAGAGTCGTCAGTCAATCTTCCAGAAAGTATTGATGTTATGTTTACATCATCTGACACTGATCAACAGTCTCAATTGATGAAGAAAGTCGTGGATCATGTGTTAGAGAGTGATGATATTGAAGAGTCAAAGTCTGGGTCAAGCACACAGTGTCAAACAGAAAAACAGGACAAAGTAGTTTATGATAGAAAATTTCTATTGTCAAAATCTAATTTGGATGATGGATTGTTTAAAGTTGCTTATACTTTGAATGATTCTGACAAATTATATTCTGATGAAGAATTTCCAATAAGAGGTGTTAAAAATGAATTGATAAACAAGGTTTTCAAACTAACAGAAATAAATATTTCTGAAATAAAAGACTTATGTCTTAATGAAAAACCTAAAAAATACACCTCAAGAGTTCAATAGAGATTAAACAAGAAAAAGAATTACAGTTCTGGTTCAGGTTTCCAAAAGAAATCAAACCATAATGGTAATTTCAAAAAGAAAGGTTTAGGTTTTAATCCTACAGAAAAACAGAAAAATGAAAAATATGTTCGTGATTTTAAATCCAAAATGTCATTTGTTTCAGGCACATCAACTGATGAAGAAGAAAAGACAAATTTCTGGAGGGAATCAAATAGTGAGTTTCTTGCGAAGAAGCAAGACGAACAGAAGCGAGATACAAGAACCTGTTACCGATGTAACATTGTTGGACACATTGCAAAAGATTGTTCGAATGCGATACAATCAAAACAGGGAGTATTTCGTAAAATCAAAGAAAAAGTGTTTGCATTCGAATCACCACTTGATAGAACAAAACTGTTTAAAGATTCTATTTTTGAAATTGGTGAGAGTTCGAACAAGTTTTACAAGAAAAAAGCAAAATCTGACAACCAGAAATGGGTTGTTAAGAGTATTGGTGAAAGCTCTAGCGATGATTCTGATAGGTCGAAATCAGAGGAGCTATCTTCAGGCGATGAAACTGATTCCACAAAATCAGTTGAGCCACAAGTTGTTTCAAAATGTGAAGCTGATGTAAAAGTTGAAAAATCAGTTCCGATTGTTAATGATGAGGAGTTTCCATTACTTCGGGCTGAGAATTATAAAAGAAAATTGGTAAAGTTGAAATTTCTAACCAATTTTATCACGATGAACAGGAATTTGATGCTGAGAAGGTCTTTAACCCCAAGGTAAAACACATCTTTGGCAAGATGATTGATCGAAAAGTCAAAGGGGTTAAGGAATTTTATGAGAAGAAAACAAAGAAAGAAAAGGTTGAACCATCCCTGGTTTGTGACTGGGATGGTACATATTATGAACAGTAAGTCTCAGGACTTGCCGGGGCTCCCAGGTTGGTAAGCGTGGAGCATGAATCGGCATCTTTCTTGAATTTTATTCGGTAACGTCAATCATACAAACGGTAAAGAGGTTTGTTTATGTTTGTTGGTTATAATTACAAGTGGTTAGATGATTTGATTGCATATGGTAAATCAAGGACATTAATTTGTACTTGTATTTTCCTACATCTGGTTGGAAGACAAGATGATGAACCACATCCCCGAACATTTGTTTGATAAATCTACAAGTGGTAAAATCAATCAAACTTATTTTCCGGAAAAACCATTTTGATTAAAACAAACTTAAGTGTTTTGAAATCTAAATGGGAAAATAGTTTGTTGATAGGGGGAGTTCTGATTGTTTATGCCTAGTGAATGGCGATTTGAGGTGATTTGATACCGGTTGTCATGTTTCTGTACAGTTTGTTTTCATATTTTCGTTAATGTGTTTGCATTTTAGGGGGAGTAAGAAAATTTCAGAAAATCCAAAAACATTAGAAAATTTGAAAAAGCCAAAAACATGATAAAATCAAAAATGAGTTTTGTTGCGAAAAAGAGGAAATGATAGTACATCAGTGGACTATCACAACATGCTAAAGAATTGGAAAGTCAAAATGTGATAAACGATCTTACTGCGGATGTGTCAGTAGATTTTCGCACATTTAGTAAATTGAAACGAGATATAAACCTAAATCAAACTTGCTTGATTTGTGGGTAACTATTCTTGGATATATGGGTAACCCCCGAAATCTTGTTTGAAAGGTCCCATATTCTGAGATACTAGGTCTTTATACTCAGTGATATCTGGGGTATTATCCCAGGACTTCTGCTGTATGGAAATACTGACCTAGTCCCCGGATAATGCTTTTCGCAAAATGCTTGAAACATAGCATCGCCCTCAGCAAGCTGATGAAACAATAAAATTGATAGTCGCTGCTGTTGTAATCAAAAGATCCTCTAAAGGGGACCCACCAAAAGTCGAAGCCGTTATCTCTCTGCGTATACGGAAGTATCGACCTGAGCTCTCACGGCCCTCGCACATAACCCCTTTACAGATATCATCTGTGGTATACTCACCTGTAAGACTGAATATTTGGGATCTGGATACAGGAGTATATTCAAGTGGAGTGATACACAATTAAGTTTGTCTCTAAAACATTAATATCGTATCTCGAATCAATTGAAGTCTGTGTGAAAATTTAAGTGGACAAACATACTGACAATCTAGGTAAATTGTTTAGAACTGAGAATGTTTAAAGCTTAACGGTGTTGGTGATATGTCTCATATACTGATATGATCCTCTTGCACAAACTCACAAACATATTGTCTGTAAATAGTTCATTTCTGCATGTATTCCCTTTCAGAAAATCCAAAAATATTTTTGGTGTGTTTTAGCATAAATTTTTGAAAACACAAAAAGATTTTCGACAACTGGTGTTGAATGGCTGATTTTCAAAATTCGAAGTGCTAAACATGATGAACAATTGGTTTGGGTGTTTGTGTTTGTTTTGATAAGAAAAACGTCATAATTCCAAGTGGTTCATCAGTAACTAATTGGCTGGTTAGTTTGTTTGTTTGGTGATGTTTATATGCTTAAACGTTTATCATAAAACTTATGTTGTGGTAGAGTTTTATGCAGGAAAAGTCAACATTTGAGGGGGAGCACATGTTGGACTTGATAATCTCAAAAGATGTCAACATCATAGTGAGGGGAAGTCTGTTGATGATAAAAGCATGGTTGTAAAAATCCCGACTAGGCACCGATTAATCCCCGATTAATCACCGATTAATCTCGATTAATTTTTGATTAATTACAATTAATCCCGATTATATCCGATTAATCCCTGGTTAATCCCGATTAATCGCTAGTCCCCACCTCACCGACCAACTAGCGACTAGCGATTTCTACAACCATGGATAAAAGAGAAAAAGATGAAGATAGAGAGAGAGAAGCCCAGAGACTGATCAAGACTGAAGATATGAAGACACAGCATTGTTGTGACCCGATAGTCGACTCCATCAACATCTGAGGGGGAGTCTGTTGGTGCACTACATCTGTTGATTTCGTCTTAGATCGAGTCTTTCATTGTAATGTATAGATTAGGGCGCGTTTTACGAGAAAACTGGAGAGTTTACGTGGTTTAGAGTATAGGTCCGCTTATACGGACATAGTAGGTTCTCTTTTATGTCAGGTCCACTTATTCGGTCATAATAGGTTAGCTTATTCGTCAGGTCCGCTTATACGGACATGCCGTATAAGGGAACCTATCAGGTCCGCTTATATGGACATGCCGTATAAGAGGACCTCCTCACCTATAAATACCGTATAAGAGAACCTCATTTGTAACTTCTGAAATTCCATACCGAGGTGCTGCCGGTGTGAGAATCGATTGTAAACACTGTCAAATTAATCAACAAAGAGAATTAAGAAAATATCTAGCTGTTTCTACATCAGGTACTTGTTTTCCGTACCTGTATCTGATCAAACTCCTCTGATTGACTCGTTCGGGTCAGAATCCGATCCTACAAATATCACAAATAATATTTGAATATAGCCAATCACATGACAAGCACTTTTGGTCAAAAGCGTCGAGCATTGCGACTTTTACTCTATTCATATATTATGCATCTATTACACACCAGTACTGAAACTAAAATTACAATACCGACTGAAATGTAAAGCTACAATACTAGTAGTATGCATCCGTAGTTTTTTTTTACACATACACACATATATTATTATTATATTATATTATTATTACCGTTCCCACCATCACATTCAGGGATATGGATTCATCCAAAAATCCATATTGCGCTCGTCGTATTTCCATACGAGACGCTCTCCCACCCGTCTCATTCGTTCACTACTTTCTAAAATTTCCTCACCGAAAGTCCTAAGTTCTTGTACATTTTCTGCACTCATTGGAGGTGCAGGTTCTAGGACTGGGTTCGGAATCTGGGGTGCGGGTTCCTGGTACGGGGCCTGGTATGGGTAGGGATTCTCTAAGATCTCCCTAATGTATGCATCATTAACGTAATAGGGATCTTGAGGATCTAACCCTGGGTAGGCTCCTAGGTTGGGCATTGGCACATTTTCCTGTATCGGGTTTTGTTGCACATAGTCCCTAACATCGTCCCACCAGAGGTCGTAATTGTTTGGGTCTAAGGGATTTGGTGCACGTACCCTAGGTATCTCCTCCGGGTTGAAATCATGCATTTCTATTTGGTTTTCAGGGTTTTCTATCTCCATGGGTTGGTCAGGAATCGGTGGTTGTGGTTGGGGTGCTAGCATTTGTTCCAGATTTGGGTCAGCTGCAGTGGTTGCTAAAATATGGATATTGGCTATACCCCTATTGAGCATATCCTGGGCATAGGCATCGGTTTCTCTTTTAGCTGCGGCTAACACTCGCTGTTCCTGCAACTTTTTCATACGTTTTCTACGCTCGTGTGCTCCCCTACTGAACCATCCCATCTTTTTCTGAGGAAATGGCTCTTCAGACTGAGCCTTAAACACAAAGATTTCTTCTTCCGTGTCAGCAGAGTACCCAGAGAGGGCAGGCTGAGAAGAGGAGGTGCCTTCGCTCCTAGGCGAACCAGAAAATTGACGATACGCGTCAGATGGTCCTTGGTCACTCATACTGTAAACTAGCAGATAGTCAGATAACACATAACAAGAAAATACAATTATGCACGTATTTCCGTAATTTATTTCCTTACACTTTGAATTGTTGGTGTCAGCGGAACACTTCTGTGGCTGAATCAGTGGCATAGCTCTGTAATCACCTTCTGTCACAGCCCCCGATCCCTAGTTTCCGGGAATGGGCGGCCGCGAGCCAGTTTCGGTGGTATCGTGTTATTGTCCAATTTGGCAGTGGAAAATTTCATCAGGACCGTAGTTAGGAAATATTTAATCAGAGTAAAATACCACATTTCCATTATATTAAACACATGGGTAAAACCCAAGTTTTCAGTACACACAATTTCATAGGAATAAATCCTATTTTTATTTCAGAAAAACATCTATTTCTTTTAGGTAACTTTATTGCCACTTTTCCAAGCCTTCAGTGCTGTCCAGCTGGCTTTTATTTGGCTTTCACATTTTGTTACCTGAAACGCGTTTTAAAAATATTTTGTCAGTGGGAAATACTGGTGAGTGAATCCCAGTTTAATCAAGTTTAAATAAAAAGTCACAGTGAACAGTATTGAGGGCGATCCCCAATTACATTTGTTTCCAAGTTATATCAATTATCACCCGTCGGTACTGTCAGACCTGACTTGTGGAAATGTTACTCCTTGACCAGGTGGTAACAAATTTTGTATATAAAACCCCAACATACCCACGATAATTGTATTCTTACAAATACTCAATAACTGTTATTCGCATGGAAAGGTATTTAAGGTTTTGTAAAAAACAATTAACAAAAAGGTTTATAAAAAGTGGATCAACTCATATTGTTGTTTTAGATTATCCTTTAGGGTTTCCTGGTGATAATCTATAAATTACACAAATGCACGTGTGTTAGTATAATAACCCATTTTAACATTAGTAATACCCTCCCCGAGACGACATTCCAACGACTACGTCGGGCAGAACCACAACAGCCGTTACGGAACCCTAGATCAATCGGGCAGAGTATCTAATACGTCTCCAGGGGTTATAATACTTACATGGTAGCAGAACCTCGCTATTTAGGGGGTATAAGACTCGAGTATAATGCCCGCTATTAAATTTTGAGAGAAAGAAAAGAAAGTTTGAACGATCGGAAATGAAATCCCGAGGCCTTCTTATATAGGGCTGAAAATTGAGTCTCTCGCGGCCCGCGTAAAATAAGCACAAGGCTTACGCGGCCCGCTTGAAAGCTAGGTCAACGCGTAGCTTGTCCGGATCACCACTAGGCTTGACACGATGCTGACACGTGGCCGCACCGGGGCTCGCCTGATCATCAAGCTGTCGCGGCCCGCGTAGACCTTAAGGGTCCTTTACACGGCCCGCCTAAACTTAAATTTTTCAATTTTTATTTATTTTTAATGTTATGTTACATTTCGTGCTCGGTTTTCACATACAGGGTGCATTTAAAGACATCTTGGGATATTTTAAATATTTTTAGGGTATCGGAAAAATTATCAAGGGTGTCGGTTCAGGGTTGTTATAAATAGTCATACCGTAAAACCAAATCTTGCATAACGATTAAACGTGAAATAAGATTCACCACACATGACATCAACAAAACATGAAAGTTCAAGCCCAAAATCACCTAACGGTCTGAAAACCAACAAAGTATCCCTTAGCAAATTGAGATCTTTAACAACACTGTCCCAACCGTCAGTTATTATTGGTGTTGAATTTTCTGTTCTGACCCTCACAACCCATTTTTTACCAGATCATGATAGATTCGTAACTTATTTTTTTGCCAACAATCTCCCCACTTTTGATTAGCAAAGGCTATAGGTACATCCTGTATATAATTTTTAAGTAGTGTAAGAAAATATAAACCATAACAACTGTTAAATATATATCTCAATAAAAATAAATTATGTATATAAAAACATATCATACCAGTTTCAAAGATTCTGGGTTATCAAGAAACTTGACAAATGTAGTATACATGATAAAACCTGAATCAGTAAAGATGTTAAAAGATTGAAATTAAAAAGTTGGCTTCGAAGATGAACATTAACTTTTTGTATTAACAGAGTATCTACTGAAATTAATCATAGAAAGAGAGTATGAGTTAAAATTTTTCTGCAAATAATAACTATTTTAATATGTTCTCAACAAATGATTCAAACACCTAACTAAACCCTTCTTGAATGTATAACAATAAACGTTTAAAATCGTATTTGTAGCAAGATAGGATTTGAATTAAAATCGGTTAAACAATATAAAGTTCATTACAATATGAATGTACATACGAGTTGCTGAAGAAAAACAATAAAACCTCCAGTGATTGAAATGTAGAAGACGGAGAATAAGAAAGTTGAAATCCTAGAAAATGACTGGGAAGAAGAGATTTTTGAAAGAAGAGATGATAGATGTTTGATGTGTAACGATGCTAAAGAAATAATGATGGTTGTGTTTTCGTTTTCCCATATTTTCCACAGATGAAAAATATTTACACATACACCCCTTATTGAATTTGTTATTTACATTTACATTGAAAACCATGCATAACACATATTGATAGAACATATAGATACATGTATAGATATTGTACGAAAATGTGTTATCTATTATAGCTAAAAGACAACTATAAGTAAATATAAAAGATATTTAACAAACTTAATAAAAAATGTCTAAAAGATGTCTAACAAAATGTGTTTGGAAACCTCTGTTGGTCGTCGGGAACAGTGTGAGTCAAACAATCATTAGATAAACAGAAGTTATGAGAACAGATGATAACTTTCAACAGTTGTTTTATTTTTAGCTAACATCTGTCCACGTCAGAACCTCTGTTGTCATAATGGATGACAGTCAGCAGTATAGTAAATCAACAGTCATTAGGATAAACAGATTTTATGACAACAGACGGTACCCTTTAGCAGTGGATGTATTTTTAGGCAAGCATAAGTTTCAAAAACAGTTGTTTTCAATCGGTGTAACTCAACATGTCGTAAGTCTAACATCTGCTATTAGCCCAACCACTATTAGTATCAAATCCTCTGTTAAACATTTTAAGATTGAATATCATCTGTTGTTCATTAACATCTGTTGACCTATAACAGACCTTTGCATCTTCAGACATTTATTTATCAGCAGATGCTCTCTTTTGTCAGACTTTAGCTACAACACACATTTTATAACAGCAAAATATACCGTAAATTCTTCCAAAAAACTATTATTGACATACAAAATTACATAGTAATACTTATAGCAGACCTTATATAATGATACTTATTCATCATTAGCCCAGCCACTGTTAGTATCAAATCCTCTGTTAAGCATTTTAAGATTGAATATCATCTGTTGTTCATTAACATATGTTGACCCATAGCAGACCTTTGCATCTTCAGACATTTATTCATCACCAGATGCTCTCTTTTGTCAGACTTTAGCTACACATCACCTTTTACAACACCAAAATATACGGTAAATTCTTCCAAAAAACTGTTATTGGTAAACAAAATTATATAATAATACTTAGGAATGATGGAAATAATTAAAATGAAGATGCGACAACAAAGATTAATACTATTAAAAATTATTCATTTAGTCAACAGTGGTAAATCAAACAGTCGTTAGCATACATAGTTGTTTCATCATCAGCAGATGTTCTCTTTTTCCAAACTTTAACTACAACAGACCTTTTACAACTCCAAATATTGACTCTCTGTAATTTGCAGGAGCACAGATTCTTCAAAAAACTACTATCAATGATCCAATTCTGAACATTTATTTTATCTTTGCACTCATCTGTTCACCATCAAACCAACCCTTGATACTATTAAACCTCTGTTGACTTACCAAACAGATGTTCAGAGACAATTCAACATCAACATAATCTAAATCTTACTCAAACACTAAATAAGTAAAACTAAAACACAACATAAATTCATAAAATTAAAATTTATTCATTTATTCATGACATTAAAACTAAAAGTCCAATAATTACATCACATACTGAACAACATTAAAGTTCAAATCTAACAATAACAGCAAGAATTAAGAAACTTTAGCTTCAACTCCATCGATTGCTGAACCTCTCGATGTATGTCCTTCAGCATCGCCATGAACTGCACGTCTCTATCACCGCACTTTATATTACTGACAACACAAAGCTCACGAATGGAAGTTGAAGGCATCCGCATAAGATATCTGGAAACCTGCTCTCTAGTGAACAGGCCAACTTGCAATCCATCAAAACATCTCTTCAGCTCTTGAAGAGTAGCCCTATCTTCATACACCTGTTCCTCGATTTGCCTGACAAAACGCTGCTTTAAATCATCTAATTTTGCATTTGTGAATGACGCCATTTGAATAAACTATATTACTCGACTTTCCTGAAAGTATGATATCTTCGTAGGAAAACGTGATGAAAAACAGGTGAAGATCCTATGAGTTTATATACTGAAATATCTAACAGTGAAAACGTGTAGATTTAATATAAACATATTAATGTATAAATCAAACCAGCAGTCTTTTAATGCAAAAACCTTTTCAAACCCCCACTTTTATGGGAAAACCGTAAAATTAAATACCAAGAAACCCAAGGGACAAAATTTCGAAGTTCAAAGAACAAAAACAGATTACCACAATTACAATTAACCTCTTCATTTACCATGTAGACGAGTTTTTAAACTCTATAAAAGACCGATGATTACTTTTGATTCAAAACATCAACAAATTGTCATACAAATCACTTTCTCTAAAAAATTGTTCCAAATCAGAAAAACCAACAAAAAATCTACATGGCAAACTTCAGCTTCTACCACTGGTCAAACACCAGCGATGTTAAAACACAATTATCGATGTGGTCACTCAAAGAACAAAGAACAGACGAAGAACTAAACAGGAAAGTCGACATAATCAATGACACTAATTACAACAAAACCTGGAACAGCATAGCATTGCTCAATGAAGTCCTCCACTCTCCTCCATCAGAGTTCCAGAAGAATGCAAAAGAGTTTCTGACACAACTTCTAAAACAGGATTAGAAAATCTGCAACATGCTAACTGACCTGAAATTCAAAAGATAGCATGAAATCACATGGAGAAAGGCCAGAGTCTACAAAATCCTAGCAAGTGTTAACTCTAGCTTGTAATACTTTATAAATATTTCATTAAATTTCTATTTTTCTATGTAGTAGATCATTTTAATAATATAAACATGCATCTTAACATATTCTAAAACGTCAGTGTCAATAAAAACTCTCAACATCATCAACAATTAATCAAAATAAGAAACAAACCTAAAATGCAAAGGTCTCCTCTCAACTGTTGTAGCACATCTGACTTTCGATTCAACGAAAATCGAACAATGCAACTCTCCCATCAAAGAAGGTAGCACATGCAACTTTTCACGATATTGCAACAATTATACTGCAACATCGATATTGAAAGGTTGATGTGTGATGGGAAGCTTCATTGAAACAACGATGTTGGAACAATGATACTGAAACGATAACATGTAAACAGAATCATCAAACATTCGAACAAAGAAGTGTAATCGGAGATTAGCGGCTGAATCACGAGAAAGATGCATTTGAGAGAGAGACACGCTCGCAGATATGAGCGAGAGAGATTTGAATGTGGAGCCAGATAATTATGTCTTATTTATAGGATTAGAATATATGGTTTGAATTTTGAATGTGGAGCCAGAATTTTGAATTGGGAACAGATGTTTGATTATAAAATGTTGAGGTCAGATGTTTAGACAAAATTTTAAATGATATTTTATATTAGGCTTTATGATGTTTATTGTGCTGTTTTGGTCGAGATTGGGCATTAGTTTTCCAGATTGAGACATTTTTAGTGGTGAGATAAAAAAGAACTTCTTATACGTAGGTTTGAATTTTGAATCTGAAGCCAAAATTTTGAGTTTTGAATGTGAGCAGAGGTTTTTTGAATTTTCAATAAACATCAGTGCTTTAAATTATGAATGAGAGCAGAGGTTTGCCCATTTGTATGTGGGCAGACCTTTGAAAAGGTGGATGTGGGTCACCTTTGAATTTTAAAGTCTTTTAATATTAAGGTTTATGATGTAAAAATGACATAAGAAAAGCCTTGTTGGACAGCCTCTACAACTGACACATCAGCTTTTCTTATGTCATTGAAGTTTCTTCTTTTAAAGAAAGTATAGATAGATAACACAGACAGTTATTTCATCATTTTCTCATTAGTTTTTACTTTATCTTATTTTGCACTGCTTAATCTTTTTATGACCATGATTAATAAATCCGCCACTCGATCAAATGCTAAATGCAAGGCCAACTGCCCATGTGGGGCTAGGCCACTTGAAGAGGCATATGCCTCTTAAAGAAGAGGTCTCAGGTGCAATCCTCTGTAGAGGTGAATAATTTAGAATTATTGATTTAAGAAGAAGTCCTAGGTGCAATCCTCGGTAGAGGTGAATAATTTAGAATTATTGATGAATAGAGCAGAAGTAAACGTTGTCATTCAGATATAAAAAAAAGCCAGTCCAACTCAACTTTTTTTTAAAGCCTAAACCAAGTGCTTAAGTTAAAGCTTTTTTGTTCTTTTTTTCTTTTATCCTAAATTAGGTCATATCTTCTAAAACTTATAAATTGACTGAAAAACTTAATTCTAAAGGGGTTGTAATTTATTATAATTTGTGAAAAAAAAGATAATTTCAAAAGACCTAAAGAAACACTATAAGTGAAATAATCATAAAGCCCTATTGAATTGATAAAGAAACTACCAAAAAAACCAACCAGAAATCCTTTCTGATACAATGTAATAAAGTAGGACGTTTACTTTCAAACAGAGGATGATTTATGTCATTAGTACAGAGCCGGTTCAAGCTACTTGGAGGCCCTAAGCGGATGATACTAGCGGGGCCCTTTTGGTAGAAAAAATGATTATTTTGTTAAGATCCTAAATTGTGTAAAAACCAAAAAAACAAAATAATTATTTCATCTCGAACCCAAAATTAAAAGAGTTTGGCAACACAAAAACATTTAACATTGAGGCCTGAATATAAATTCTATTAGGCCCAATCTTTTTAAAAATAATTAAACTACATTGGGTTTCTCTATTGGGCCTTGAAAAAAAAACACAAAACACAAAATGTGAAAGCTTTACCGCTAAAGTACAGAGGCATTGTATGTTATATTTGTCAAAGTCTACCTAATATCCAGACTATAAAACACATATCGAATTTTTCAAAAAAAAAAAAAAGGAGCCCCCAAAAATGACTCATTAGAAGTAGCACAAGATTTGTATCGCTGCTTTAGCATTTAAAGAATTAAAGTCGTGTTTCTTGATTCCTTTTGCAAACTTATTTTGTAATCAGAACTAGGGGTGCTAAACGGGTCGTGTTAGCAGGTTGACGGATTCAACCTGACCCGAACTCGAAAATCTTACAAGAACCCGAACCCGGTCTGAACCCGAAAATCGTATAATACGTATGAACCCGAACACGACCCGAAAGTTGGGCGCTAATGGACTAATCTTTTTAACAGAAGAGTAAATTATAAAAACCGTCCTTTATGTATGTCACTTATTGCAAACTGTGTCCTTTATCTTCAATAATTACAGAAAATGTACTCGATGTTTGCAAACCCTTGCAAGTTATGTCCTTTAGCCCTAACTCAGTTAATTTTTTGTGGTTAAATATGACCAAATGGACCTCACATGAGGGTATTTTGGTCATTTTACTCTCATGTGGGGTCCATTTGGTCAGATTTAACCACAAAAATACCGTCATGTGGTGTCCATTTGGTCAGATTTAACCACAAAAAATTAACTGAGTTAGGGCTAAAGGACATAACTTCAAGGGTTTGCAAACATCGAGTATGTTTTCTGTAATTATTGAAGACAAAGGACACAGTTTGCAATAAGTGACATACATAAAGGACGATTTGTCACACCCCCAAAATCCACCTGCGGAGTATCACCGCTTGGGAGCGTGACATGACCAGGATCCAGCCACCAATTATATCAAACATAGCATTTAATAATCATAGACATAATTGATGTTCAAAACCAAACATTGTATATGTAGCGGAAACATTAAATGTAAAACCCAAAACATAGGTATCAATGTGTGAATGTAAAGTGTTTAATAAGCATTCACGTGTTCTTGTCCACAACGACCCGCTTCTCCTCTAGTGCAAGCTCCAAGTATACCTAAGGTCCTGCAAGGCATGCAACAAATAATCAACAAACTAGTTGAGCGAGTTCACAGAAAGTAAGTTCGTATCAACAATGCGTAAATTCATCTAGTGGGGCTTCCCATACAAGTATATACTATTTGTGAGGGATTCTCACGTTTATCCTTAACAATGGGGGATTCCCATTATGGTACTTACTAGACTAGTGCAACCATGTGTTCTTCTTAAACCGAGAACAGGAATACGTACTGGGTCACGTAGGCTTTACGTGACGTGCCCTTCCCCGAGGACAGTGGTACGCGTGGGGGCTACGTAGGCTTTACGCAGCGTGTCCTTCCGACCCGGAAGACAGTAGATGGTATTGGGTTACGTAGGCTTTACGTAACGTGTCCTCCCGACCCGGGAGACAAATGGTAATTACTGGGTTACGTGGGCTTTACGTAACGTGTCCTGACTATCCTGAGGACGATGGTCTATAGTCTAGTGATTGCGTAAGTACGAGTAATCATATCATATCAACATTCCAACCCAATTCCCAACCCGGGAATCCCATGCCTTGGCTGCGTGAACTCACCTTGGTTTGCTCGGCAGATACACAAAAGAGGGTTCTTGAACTAACAGTGATCAATCACGTCCTAACAGGGTTATCACACTAGTCAGGTTCGGTTCAAGTATTGCACGTATGAATCACATAAGTTAACATGTTAACAGCACATATAAGTCATGGCAACACTTATTGCACGGCATCAGTCAGTTTGTATAATAGGATCATACTTTGAGCGATTAAACAATTGAGCCCAACAACTTAACAAATTCAATAATCTCGGCCCAAACCGATCGCACATAAGGGCCTTGTGCGATCCGGCTCGGCTTGTGCGATCTAATTAATTCAGCCCAACGATAATACTCAGCCCAACAATAAACTGGCCCAACATGCATAAGCGGCCCAAATATAACACATAAGTGACTTGTGCGACTGAACTGGATTGTGCGACTAGAGACCCTTGTGCGACCAGGATTGAGATTGGGCCTAAGGCCCAACATGTGATTTAAGAGCCATTACTCGTGCGATCCGATACACACCTGGCCCAGTCCAGCATGCATGGCAGCTTGTGCGATCCACACCTGTTGTGCGACCGTGCATGCCAAACATCTTGTGCGACCAGGCGATTTGGGCTTGTGCGTTTGGGCCCTGGACTTCTAAGGCCCAACTGTTAAACGACATTCCCCTTGTGCGACTGGGTAATGCCTTGTGCAACTGGTTCAGCTTGTGTGATCGAACCAGTTTGTGCGAGTGGCTTTGTGTGATTCAGCCTAGTTGTGCGATTGGTTAACAACTTTCCATGAATTAAGCAATCAGTTACAAATCTTATAACAGTTACCAATTTTATCTCAACCAATCAACAAAATTTCCAACATACGTTTACCCTAATGCCGATCAAACAAGCCTTTTCATCATGAATTCGTATGAATCTTAATTCAAACATAAACACTAATTTATCAAAACATAAACAATATATTCATCATCTTATCAAATCGTGTGATATGGTTCAATTAGCATGCATATTAATTCAACAGTTGTGCACCTCATCCGCATATAAACACATATCAAACGATTAACAACATCCAATCATAACAAATCAATCCGAGAACTAACATATCAACCTAATCGGATCGGCCCTAGTTTAATATCACATACACAAGTCTAATCGGTATAGTCTAGCATAGAATCATATCATCGATCAATAAGAAGGTAAATAACAACACACTAACCGTAGTGTAAAGGGTGATCCGATACAAGAATGATATCCGAGAGGAAGAGAAGTGATGGCCGTCGAGTTCCAAAGCAAACGAGAGAGAGAAAGGTCTAGGGTTCTTGGTGTGTGTTCTTGTGTTTTGTAACAAATGAGAAAAACCAAGTCCCTAAGGTGTTTACACGGTATAGAGGGGTGGGCCGGCCCTTACATGGGCTGCCCTATTGGTCCGCGTACAAGGTGTAAAGCCCAACGGCTTTGTGCGATCAAGTGTAGGTGTGTGTGTTGTGCGATCGGGTTAATACATGCATACATACGTTACATCATGCACTCAATAACAAAACATTCATTAAATCCAATCATATAATTTAGTTCACATATGCACGTAGCGTTACACAAAGTAAGTCTAAAGTTCGAGTTGTCACATGATTTTTGTAATTTACTCTTAACAGAAAGAGCCTACATGTCATGGCCTAAGGCATATAAAAACTTTTTTTTTTAACAGAAAGTTGGGCTCTAATGGACTAATCTTTTGAGGCCCAAACTCTTTGCTTCACGCTAAACTAGAGGTGCACAAAAAATCGGACCCAGTAAAAAAACCCGGAAAGGTTTTTCAATACCTGGTTATTCTATACCCAAAACCGGGACTGACCATACCCATAGGGTATAGATATGATATGTTTTTTGATCTCAATACCCGGAACTGGAACCGATTTATGCTCGTCTAATAACCGTAACCAGCTATGATCTATACCTGGAACCGGTTTTTGAATCCCGGTACAGGTTTTTAGTACCCGATATACATTATAATTATGGGTCTAAACTCATTTTACTTGGTTGTAAAGAATCATTATATGCTTTAAACTAACAATGAGAATCCAACAAATACAATCCTTTTTTTTTTGTTTTGTTTACATTTTGATAAATGTAAGCATCTAACACTATCACTCAAGTTCATAATACTCAACTCCAAGGCATCAACATTCTAAATATTCACATCAATTTTGAATTATACATTCTAATTTAGACTCCAATTTTGATTTAAACCAGCTTCCACATTCTAAAATTTTAGATGCAACATTATAAAATTTGAGTACTACATAGTTGCCATCACCACTTTGGTGGGGTGGTAGAGACTTTGTGTCTCTTGGGAAGTGACCATGGTTCAATTTCTGGCATGAGGTAAATTTTAGTGTAATTTAGGAGTAGTGTTATGTAATCTTTGTCGTTCAAAGAAAAAGTATTACATAGCTGTCAGAGCTTTAGGACCGTTAGTTTCTATTTTCTTTTTTATTTCTAGACCTCATAAACTATTATAAATAATTGGTAGATGTTTAGGTTTAATCACCGAGCTAAAAAAAAAACTTAAAACCTCACCATAAACGCTCTCAACTACTCTTGAAAATAGCTTCCGATTGTGCTACCTCTTTTAAATGTACGGGTTCTACGCCTAGCAAACCAACGGTTATGGAAGCTCTTCCTACAAAGAGAAACAAAGTTATTTGGGCACACCTTGAGTTATGTAAAATGTCGTCCGATTCAAACAGAGCTCAGTGCGTTCATTGTGGTGTTGTGTTAAAATTGGGGTCCCACTCTACTTTGAAAAAAACATCTAGATTCGTTTTGCAAGGTGTTCAAAACGCACCCGATCAAGGTCAAACTACAATGTCAACCGACATGATCGGAGTCCAACGCTACTTTGGCGTTTCGATGTTGATGCGGTTCGAGAAAGCATGGGAAAGTTTGTGATTCAAGAGAGCTTGCCATTCGACCACTTCGACAACCCTTGTTTGACGAGTCTCATCCGAAAAACACTACAACCGCATTATAATCACGTAAGTTGCACTACCCTTGGACATGATTGTCTTAAAATGTGGAAAAAGGCTAAAATAGATTTAATTTTGGGTTTTCATAATATAGAAACCGGTGTAAGTTAACTGTGATGTTTGGTTGGCACAACATGGTTTACTCGAATCGTACCTTTGCGTTACCACACATTGGATACACTCCAACTCGTGGCAAATGATGAGGCGTATGATTACTTTTGAAAGTTTCTGCATCCACATACCACAAGCAATTTATTTCAAATATTAAAAAAAGTAATTGAAACCTTCAATTGAAAAACAGAGTTTTTGGTATTTCTTTTTATAACGCATCAAAAAATAGTGTCGTGGTTGCACAACTAAAACTAAGATTTAACCGATTTACAACAGTGTTTTTTATAGTCGATTTGTTGCACATATTATCAACTTGGTTGTACAAGACTGACTTAGTAAAATTTCGAATATAGAAGAAAATTTTAAACAAATGTTACATGATATTTTTACGAGTAGGAAGGCAACATATTGTAGATATAGAAGTTTTGTAAAGAGTCCAGTTCCACTTGTTTAGGTGCAAATTGGGATGTACCTACTCGATGGGATTTGACTTACAATATGTTTGAAAGCGCTTAAAAACAAAAAAAAAAGATAGTTTAATTGCATTTCATAACTTACTGTACACGAACAATATGTTACGCCCTTTCTGCCATCTAGCTGGCAAATTATCGAACAATTAACCGATTTGCTCGGGGTTTTTAAGACCGCAACTACGTTTTTACCGGGGGTTTGTTATCCTATAGATTGTATAGTTCTTAACCAACTTTTTATAGTGGGAACGAAACTTCAAGATTTAGAATTTCGAGGCCGAATTTTTGTATAAATGATGTCGCCAATGAAAGAAAATTTTCAAAAATACTTTATAGAATTGCCTCCCGTTATTACTTGTTCTGTCGCATTAAACCGATACCTAAATGTGGGTGGTGTTGAAACGCTAACTGAAAAAAATAAGTTATGCCTTGGGTTTACAACATGATGATCCTAATATTGGTTCAAAGTCAATCAACAACTTTAAGAAACATCTAATAAACTTATTTGGGATTTATCAATCAAAATATAGTTCAACATCATTTGGGAAAGTGCGGCTTCAAGTAGTAGTTAATTGTAGTAAAGATTTAAATATATGTTTGTGTAATACTCTAAGAAGTGATAATGGTAAGCGGGCTCGTGGTCTAACCCCCCAAGTAGCGAACTCGGGAAATATATTGCAACAGATTTTTAGCCACCGTCACTTCCAAACAAGAGTTTGAAAATTTTGACATTTTTGTTTAGTGGAAAGGAAAGGAATTTGAACTTCCGATCCTTGCCGCCATGGCCTGTAAGCTACTACTGGTCCAAGCTTCTACAGTAGCTTTAAAATTCGTTTTTTCTGCTAATGGAAAGGTTATTTCATTAAGATGAACAAGGCTCACTCCTGAATTGGTGGAAATGTGCATATGCTTGAAGGACCACGAGGAAGGTGTGTTGGATTGAATCCATATGGGGATTTTGTTGATTTCATGTTTGGGTAGAAGTGTGCACTAGTAGCTTACATCATATGCTTGAATGATGTAATGCACACCATGTGACTGTTTGATTGCCTAATTGTGATTAAGAAGTAAATGTTAAGTATATGAGATTACTAGAAAGGGGTAATGTTGGAATGATATTGGGTTAGCTAAGTATGGGTTATGGTGTTAGTATGGACGGAATGGGTTATGTATGTGTGTGCATATAACTAGGTGATCATGTGGTTGTATGTGGTCTTACAAGATGAGTATGAAATATATATGGTGTCATTAGTATAGCCTACTATAATAATATGGATGTATGACTATAAGTTGAAAATTCATATGATAGACAGTTGACTTTCTGAAAGTCAACAATGTATGAATAGCATGATTAGGCTTTTTGATACAAATGTTAGATTAGATAGATCATGTGACATGTGTTAGAAAAATTATCTATTATGCATGATGATGAAAAGATTTCATGGATGTTGAACAATGTGATTATCAATTCATATCTTATGCATGTTAATGATTTGACCGATGAAAGTCAATGTAGCTAAGAGTTTGAAATGAATGTTGATGTGAATGAACATGCATACTAATGATGCATGTGTAGTGTAATATATTTTTTGGTGTATATTTTAAGCCCTTTTACACTTTTTAGCCAAGTTTTAAATTTATAAAACACGATATTTACTAACATAAAACACACATATGGGCAAGTGCACCCATCGTGAGCGTAGTATAGTGTTGGTAAGATACCGAGGTCGTCCAAGGACACAAGAGCTTTTAGTACCGGTTTATCCTCAATGTCTAATCAAATCAAAAAGTTAGAAAAAAGGTTTTTAAACTAGAAAAATAAAACTAACTAAATTGCTGAAAAATAAAATAAAAGTAAAAACAGATAGACAAGATAAATCACTTGGATCCGACTCGTGTGTAGTGTAACCTTTAATTATTTCCGCACTTTTGCACTTTTTAAGAGATTACCATAGTTATTGTAGTAGATCCCTCTTTTGAAGGTGACGTTACCCAAAACCCAGTAGTTTGAGTCAGCAAGGATACAATCCTAAAGGGTCGGATTATTGAAAGATAATTAATTAAGTTATTAATGCATATTGTGGTAGGCCCCTCTTTTGAATATGACGTTACCCTCGGCTAAGTAGTCTGAGTCAGCAGGGATACAGTCCTAAGTAGGCGGGTTAAAGTTTTAATAGTAGCTTACTTATGAGGGGATCAAAGAGTTTGGACCCCCGCCATCCAATACCGGTGGGTATTGAAGGAGGTCCTACTAAATTTGACCAAGGTCCTTTGCAGGATCTATACACTGAACAATGGCAAGACTCTTACCAAACCGTTCCCTTAACCCCCGACCAGGTAGCCAACATATCTCCATATAGACCGTGGAGATATGAATGATGAAAATCTTTTATTTTATATAGACAGTAAAATAATGCCAAGACACCACGGACAAACGATAAGGAAGAATCACCTTCAACATAAGAAACTAGTTATTAAAGTCATTAACACATAACCAAATAAAAAGTGCGAAAAGATTAAAAATAAAAAGTATTACACTAAACACTTGTCTTCACCAAGTGATGTAAGAGACTTAGGCAAACATGGCCTTTGATTGTCAAGAACTCTTACGATCAATCTTGGATCCCGAGACGACTCACACACTCTATGATGGACGATGGATGATGGCGGCGGATGATGGTGTTGTGATGGTGGTGGGTGGTGGGTGAAGTGTGAGAGGGGTGGTGTGCCAAGGGATGGTTTGCAAATGAGCCAAACACCCCTATTTATAGCCTGAACAGCAGCTCGGGCACGGCCCCGTGTCCATTGGGCATGGCCTCGTGTCCATCCTCCTTCTCTTTCTTCATTAATTGCAGTTTGTCTGCATTAGTTGACCATGCCCCCGTGTCCGCTGAGCACGACCCCGTGTGCAGAAGCGTATCTGTACTATCAAGATTTCCCTAGATTCTGTGAATCTTAGAGTTGACCACGACCCCGTGTCCGCTGAGCACTGCCCCGTGGTGGGCGATAGAAGCTTCTACAACTTTGTCTTTTCTGCTGACACTTGCACACGCCCCCGTGCTCAGCTTTCTGTTCTCTTGTTTTTGCTTGGGAAGATGCTGCCGGGGGTCGGGCATGCCACGTTTGTTCCTTTTCTTGTATTTATGTTAGATTTAGCTGCCTTTTTGCTTCTTTTGTTCATTTGAGCTCATGTAATCCTGAAAATTCAAAAGGAAGACAAAAGGACACTTTTTCCAACATTAGTACTAAAAAATGGTTAGTTTTATGGCACAATTTATGTAATTTATATGTTGCATTTTGTGCACATAAAATACCCCCACACTTGAATCTTTGCTTGTCCTCAAGCAAAACTCTTTATAATGTGGCTTTACACTCCCAAATGGAATGGGTAGAAGAGAAGGTTTTTGGACTTGTCATAGAGTGTCGGGATTTCCAAGATTCTTTATTAAGTTTTATTTTTATTTATTTACAATCCTATTCGTCATGATTTATTAAAAACATTACATAAGATAATTTACTTATTAGGGCATAACATGCCTTTTTTTAAAATTCCATTTATATACAAGTTCAAATACCTCACGGGGGATCACTCAACACTCGGCCGAAGATGTATTTTAGTGAATCACTCGAGAGCGGCATGGAAATTATTTCTACCATAAGCTTGCTAAGCAATCAATCCTCCTCCTTTTTAACTATACACCTTTGTAAATATCAAGAGGACTTTTGGGTGAAGGGTTAGGCTTAGGCTAAAGGTGGGTGGTTGGGTTAGTGGTTAGTAAAATGGGCGAAAGGCGTAAAAAGCGTCGGTTTTTCGGAAGACTTTTTATTTTTCAAAACTGTTTATTTCGATGAAGCATTTCTTTCAAACAAAGTTGCTTTTGATAAACTTGTTTGTTTATTTCTTTTGGCTTCATCATCATCATTATATATATATATATATATATATATATAGGATATATATATATATATGGGAAGGATAAATCGAAAACCCACTTGAGTTGAGAAAACTCAGAAAACCTTTGTAAAAAAACCATGTAAACTCAACAAACATTTCTAAAAAAAATAGGAAATTTAATATACATATATTTGAACATTTTTAAAAAAGAAACACAAAAAAACACCAAGTAGTTTTTTTTTTTTTAAAAAATGTTACAAAATTTCAGGTTACATAATATATATGTCCAAAAAAAATGTAACATGAAAATTTTCAACATTTTTTTTTAAAAAAAATAGTAAGCGTTTTTTACATTTTTTTTTTCATAAATAGGTCCGTGTACATTTATATTACATTCCCTATTTTTTTAGAAAAAAATAAAAATGTTACATAGGGTTTATTTGGGTTTTCTCAACTCACATGGGTTTTCGATTTATCTTTCCCCTATATATATATATATATATATATATATATATTTTAGGAAGTCATAAGAAAAACCGAGCCTTGTTACTAAAATAAAGGGTTTAAAATGAAAAGGGTTTTGGTGGGTAAAAGGGTGTTTGTTTTGGGTTAAGAAATGAAAAGATTTAGGCTCAAAGGGGTTAACTAGGGGGGATTTTTGGTAGGTGGTAAAAAAAAAAGAAAAATAATGGTGTAGAAATAAAAAGGGTTAGTCCTAATGCCTCCATCATTTACTTACTCGGTTTTAAGTTGGTAAGGACCGGGAATGTATCGTCGTGGCAAGTTCTAGAGTCGTAAGAACCAAGCGGCTATTCACACAAGAAACGAAAAATGAGCATTTAGTTCAAAGATATGTATTTGTATGCTCAATAAAGGCTCAAAACTCACTTTTGTGGGAATGGGTTTTTATGTGATCAAGTATATATAATCAAATTTTTAACTAATCTTGTCATGCCATTTCATAATTTTCTTATGTTGGTTCTTTTTATCACGACGCTATCGGTTGTAAATTTGTAAAAATATAACCTTTTAGATTAAAATTTCCAACTTAGACCTAGACAAGTAAAAAAAAATGAAAATTTTTGAAAAAAATTTGGGGTGATTAGCGGTTCCAATAGAGTTTTGTGTAAGGCTTGTATTTAGGACTTGCAAGACTCAAGGTTTTAGCATCCCCCCCACACTTAAATTACACATTGTCCTCAATGTGTTCCAAAAATAAGTTTTTAGATTAATTGAATGTGTAAAAAGGTGTGAAAAAGCAAAATTTTCTGTTACTGGGCGTCTGGACACGGCCCCGTGGTGTCCGGGCACGGCCCCGTGTTCAGATCGCCAGTAACAGAAATTGTTAAAAAGAAACAGAAGCCTGGGCACGGGGGCGTGTTCAGTGAGCACACCCCGTGTCAAGTTACCTGAACTGGGCATTCTTTGCAGATTGTGCAGCTCGGGGCCGTGTTGGGCGGGCACGGCCCGTGCTGAACTTGCTGTAATGAAGAAAATTTTGTCGGATGGCCCTGTTTTCGTGCATGGGGTGCTGGTGCAAGTTTCCCTTGTTATCCTTTACCATCCTGAGTGTGTTTTATTCCTGAAAATTAAAACTAAACTAGAAAACATAAAAATTAATCTAAACTAAACTACGGATAGTTCCGCGGAATGCCTCCGTGGTGCGCCACGTTTATAAGGGTCCTTGGCTAGACCCAAAGCCTGGTCATATGTTACCCAAGTGGGATGTTTTGCATCCCATGCTATACCATCGGAGAGCATCATCCAAACTCGAGTCAATGACCTTCATGTAGTTGACCGGGTCTTCGTCTTCTACTCTTTTTCCAACTCCAAACTTCATTTCCTCGTCCCCAATCCTTAATGTTAGCGTTCCATCATTCATATCTACCACTGCTTGGGCCGTAGCTAAGAATGGCCTCCCTAGGTTGAGTGGTACTTCGGCATCTTCCTCCAAATCTAGTATGACAAAGTCGGCCGGAAAGACAAATTCGCCGACTTTGACCAATAGATTTTCAGCGACACCTTATGGATATTTGACGGATCTATTGGAAAGTTGTATGCTTATTTTTGTAGGGCTTGTTTTCCCTAGGCCGAGTCGGTTGAACATTGATGAGGGCATGAGGATGATGCTTGCCCCGAGATCGGCTAATGCATTACGAATGGAGGATTCCCCAATCGAGCAAGGAATTGTGAAGCTTCCGGGGTCAAGCTTCTTTTGCGGGAGTTTGTTGAGTAGTAAGGCGGAGCGTTCTTCGCCTAAATTAACTAATTGCAATGATTCAATTTTCTTTTTATGAGTGAGGAAGTCCCTCATAAATTTTGAATATTTAGGCATTTGAGTTAGGACTTCGATAAATGGAATATTAACATGCAATTGTTTTAGTAAATTTTCGAACTTTACAAATTGCTCATCGGTCTTTTGACGAATTAACCGACCGGGGTATGGAACCGGAGGAGTCTTAGTAGGCTCTTGAACTGGTGGAGAAGCCTTCTCTTGTTGGGGCGTGGACGGAGTTGTGGATTGGCTTCTTTCAGTTGGTGGTGACGGAGCCTCTTCGGGACCCACGGTACGGTTTCTCAACGTTATGAGATGTACTTGCGCCTTTGGGTTGGTTTCGGTATTACTTGGTAACACGCCTTGTGGTCTCTTGGAGAAATTTTGAGTTGATTGATTTAATTTTTTTCAATGTTTTGTATACTAGCTTGTTGATTTCTAAAATTCGATTCCAATTGTTGAAATCGAACCGAGTTTTTCCTTTCGGTGTCGGAGATGAGGCGAGATACAGTATCTTCAAGCCTTTCTCGTCCACCTTGTTGTTGAGAGAGATTTTGTGACTCGCTTCTTGGTTGTTGAAAGTTTGTTAGTTGGTTTAGATTTTGTTGGTTACTACTATTGCCGGGTTCTCTCCAACCATGGTTAGGGTGGTTACGCCATCCTTGGTTGTAGGTACCCGTTGGAGGACCCGACGGCCTAGGTCTATTATCAATGTAGTTTATCGACTATGTTTGATCATCTAACTCTTTCATACAACTCCAATTTTCGTGTGGCCCACCACACCCTTCACAAGCCATGACCGAGGCGGTTTTTGCCATTTCTAGTTTTTTGATTTTTGAAGAAAGGGCCTCGATTTGGGCTTGTAAAGAAGTGCTTTCATCAACCTTATGGGCGCCCGGGGCAATAGATTTATTTCCTCGGGGAGTGTGCCACTGAAAATTGGTTTGAGCAATTTCCTCAATTTAATTATATATTTCATTTGGGCGCCGATTACCTAAAAGTCCCCCGGAGCTAGAGTCAAGTGTTTGTCTTGTGTGTGGCAACAACCCATTGTAGAAAGTGGATACTTGTTGCCACACCGCAAGACCGTGATGAGGACACTTTCTTAGTAGCTTCTTGAACCTTTCCCAAGTTTCATATAAGGATTCCCCATCCTCTTGTGAATATGTATTAATTTCAGTCATTAATTTAGCCGTTTTAGCAGGAGGGAAATACGTATATAGAAACTTTTGGGCTACTACATCCCAAGTGTTTACCGAGTCAACTGGGAGGGCGTTGAGCCAAGCCTTAGCTCGGTCTTTTAGTGAAATTGGAAACATGCGAAGGCGGATGGCGTCATTTGATGCTCCATTGATCCGAAATGTATTACATATTTCTAAGAAATTAGTAATATGTAGATGAGGATCCTCGTCCGCAAGCCCATGGAAGGTTGCGGAGTTTTGAAACATTTGTATCAAATGTGGCCGAAGTTCGAAGTTTGGTGGCTTCGACATTCGGTGCATTGATAGCGGCGCCGAGATTACCTACGGTGGGTCGTAGGTAATCCATGAGGGTACGTTGGTCCGCCATTGGAAGTGGGTCCCCCGAAACTTTCTCTTGGTTTTTAGCTTTGAGTCTCTTTCGTAGAAAGCATTCGGGTTCGTCTAGGGGTTCTTTTATGTCTCTACTAGAACTGGAGCTCATACACTACGTAGAAAATGCAAATTTGGCGCTTGAGTTCTAAGTCCTGCAATAAAAACAAAGAAGAACGTTGGTCAGAAGCTTCACCACGGCCCCGTGCTCAGATGAACACGGCCTGTAACAACCCCCACTAAAATTAATATTTAGTATGATAATTATGCAATAAGGAAACCCTAATTAAGTTTAGTATGATTAATTAATCAGTTAATCAATATTAATTAAGCTAACAAGATTAATTAAGCTAAGTAAGGTCTATTAAAAATAGATATATACGGGGTCGTATAAGAACGTTTAATATTAATAATAAAATATATTATTTTTTTTCCTTACTCCGTTTTTAATGAAACTTAGGTTAAAACGTAGATAAAAATATGCTCGTTCTAAAGACATATTCGTCGTTTTATAAAACGTCATATTTTAAAAGTTATACGAGAAAAACGAGTGAAGCAGCTGAATTAATATATATAAGCAAGTTAGCTAGCATGTCAAGCAGGTAGGTAGGCACGTCAAATCTATCCCACATCGATCAGAAGATTATTTGAGGTGCTTGCCTGCTTGCTATAAATAAGAAGCTTAGGATTCATTTTTCTTTGCTCATTTCTTTTCTTCTTCTCTCTAAACGTTGGTGTTCTAACCAATAATCACTCAATCGCTATTACGATTCATTTTCCGACCGATCAATATATCCAATGGATGTTTAAGTGCCGCCCACATTAGGGTTATACTTTGTCATTTGTCGTTAATTCGATGAATGAGTTTAAGTATTATACTTTGTCGTTTGTCGTTAATTCGATGAATGAGTTGAAGTATTGCACTTGGTCGTTCGTTGTGAGAATTTGATCTCGTGAGTTATCGTAAAAGCTGTATTGATCATTAACCCGGTTTTTGTGAAATTCGTTAAGGTTCGAATCTCATGACTACCGTTAAGGTTTGATTTGGTTTTTGCACCAATACGTATTCCATTCTGTTAAACTACCAAGAATACTCCCAACTACTCCCTTACAATCAAACAAACTATAAAATCATCAGAAGATCCAGAATAATAAGGTGCATGCCTAATTATCGAAAGAAGTAGAATCAGGAAGTTTGTTAACTCAATCCTGCATGCTGATTTGTGAGTCATTCTCTTTTTATCAATTGTTTTACAATACTCCAAATCATTTTTCAGAGTTATAATTACAGTGATTAAGTTGATGTAATCACCAAATTACAACGAGTATGTGGGGTATTGTGCACATTACTACAGTTTAAATCATTTTAGGTGGGCGAACCTAATTCAATTGATTTACGTCATTCATTGGGGCAGCCAATGGTGATATGACCACTGTCACAGATCCGGTCGAGTGACAAATACTGTGGGTAGTTGGTTGATATCAGAAACATGCGTAAAAGATCTTAACACTGTGAATAATAATAAAATGTGTCATTTTCAGTAAAATGAATGAACTCACTCAGTATTTCCCGCTGACAAAACCTTTTTAAAACGCGTTTCAGGTAATTACAGTAGATTGGAGTAAGGATTGGATCCGGCACTAAAAGACTTCAAGAAGTGGCTTATTTTATTAATTAAGTCAAATTAAGAAATATTGTTTTTATTAAAAGCTACCTTTGTAAGACATGGAATTTATTCCATCTATTTAAATAAAATCTGGTGTTTCTAAACTCTGATATTTTCCTAGCTCACGGTCCTGATGAAATTTCCGCTGCAATGTTTTTCAAAATAATCACCGGTACCACTAGACTGATCCCGGCTTCCGATTCCGGCTAGGATGGGGTCGGGGGTCGTGACAGTAAAGGTGGTATCAGAGCTAAGCCACTACTTTAAGCCTATAAGTGTTGTGATAACAATACTTAAGCTTAAATAAAAGAGTTAGGAGATTGCTATTAACTTAACTGGTAGCACATCTGATAGCATTTAGACTTGAGCATAAGAAAAGGTGCCTTAGTATAAGCTAAGCCACTTGTTTACGCAAATAGGTGTTATAATAATACCTAAGTTTAAACGGAGAATTAGAAACTTAATATTATCTGATAGCACTCTGAATGATATTTAGACTCGAACTTAAGAATTTTGTCTTAATATAAGCTTCAAGATAAAATTACTTATATAAGTATAAATAAGTATAATTGGTATTCAATAAGAATAACGACTAGCAGGCAATAGCATTTAATTGCTATTTATTCTTGTTTATTGGTATTACTTGGTCAAGAATAAAGATATATTATGGAAATACAAATTTCCTTGATTCTGGATAAAAGCCCTAATAAAAAAGAGGCACTTTTTGAAAAGATACTGTTTATGGGAAATAGGAAATTTTCTCCGGCAAAACTGGGTATAGAGTAGCAGACTCTCCAGCTTGTCCGGATATACTGAAATTACCGCTCCGGCGCGAACCGGATAAGACGGGATAAATGGTATGTCAAACCAGTAACAAGATTTCCCTAAATAGTATCATGACCAAATATCTGACTGGTTTTTGGAAATATGAATCTATTATATACATTTAACCCTATGAAAGGTATGTATATTACAACATGTGAAATATATAATATAGATATGTATATCTATAAGGAATTCCAAAAGTCAATTAAGAATAAAGCACAAGCATATGTATATAGATTTCTTTATCAGGAATCTCTCGCATATATCTTTAATTTCGATGTCAAACATTCTTTCGTTTGATCATCTACCTCGTAACTCGTGCAACAAAATAATACTGGAAACCCATTAAGTTGGGACACCATCAAAAATATATAAGAATTACCAATGCGTTACCATAAACTATTAACGCCAGTAAGAAGCAGGTAAAGTTGTGCTAATGCACAAGAAAATACATGAAACTTAAATTATACGTCCACAGATGTCGAAGTGTATCACACACGACTTCCAAGGCAAGATCTTTGAAAAATATAAATTAGGCACGATGACACCAATACTAATTCCGTCAGTAAAAGAACTCCTAATAAAAAAAACGGCACTTTGCCACATGATCTTACAAACGATCACAATATCGCCGAGGTACGTTGGAATAATATTTCACAACCATCAGTGCACAGTCTAATTATAGTCATAATTATTGACACTACAAAAGAAGTCATCTACCTTTGCAAATCCCCTATTTCATTTCATTTCATTCGACATTCCTTGGTAATGTCACTTAACAAAGGTTATCACACGAGATTTCAGATAAAGTTCTTATATTTCTTTCGTTGCAATTCTGACTTCTGCCTATAAATAAGTTGACTTTCGTGTTTCTACTTCTTTTAATAATCATCATACCATAAAGATTTCTTTCATAGTAGCAAATATTGATTCATTTCATTTCTTGATAAATCCACACGCTACACATGCACTGTTTGTTACGCATGTGGTTCATTTGAATTATGAAGACCATAAGAGGGCATCATTCCAATTTGTTGTTTTATCAAAAGCTCAAATATCATTTCGCTATACTTGATCTTTTCATTGTAAACCGCGTTTTTACAAAGCGACGACTCTTTAATATCGAATCAATGAATTTCTTGAAAAACTCGATTTTCTGCCTATAAATAAGTTGACTTTCGTGTTTCTACTTCTTTTAATAATCATCATACCATAAAGATTTCTTTCATAGTAGCAAATATTGATTCATTTCATTTCTTGATAAATCCACACGCTATACATGCACTGTTTGTTACGCATGTGGTTCATTTGAATTATGAAGACCATAAGAGGGCATCATTCCAATTTGTTGTTTTATCAAAAGCTCAAATATCATTTCGCTATACTTGATCTTTTCATTGTAAACCGCGTTTTTACAAAGCGATGACTCTTTAATATCGAATCAATGAATTTCTTGAAAAACTCGATTTTCTTTTAAAGAGTATACATGATTTCTGTTGTGATCATGTTTAAACTTTCTTATTCAAAACTCGTTATATTCAAAATCAGTTAACTTGCTCACAAAACATAGGTCCCATATGATGAATAGAAGCCATCATATTCAAAATAATCCCAACCAGCACTTCAATTCTCTTGAAATATAACATGCTTGTTGGTCTTCAACTTCATTAAATCATTTTCTTTACATCACAATCACCTTGTAGTGACTTTTTCACAAATTTGAAGATTGCGCTAATCTCGTTTACATTTATGACTAATTATTATTATTATTATTTTTAATTAATAGTTGTAATAAAATATTAATAATAATGGTGTTAATATTATTTTTAAAGATTATTGTCAAGAACAGGTATTGGGTAGCCTAGCCTTAGTTAGGCATGGATTGGCCACCTATGCTTAAACAAGGCAGCACTAACCAATATCCAACCATGATAATAACTATTTAGTATATATATATAAATTAAGTCATCATACTTAGTTAATAAATTTCAATTATATGTAAAAATATTTTCTATATATAGAAATATATATATATATATATATATATATACTTCGTACTGTAAAGAGAAAACATATTTTCATAAAACAAATAAAGGGACGAATAAAATTATCTAAATAATCGTCTAAATATTCATAACCAAGACATGTTATAAATAAAATTTTTATCTTGATTAATATTTCACAACTATTAAGTACTTATAGAAATATTCTTTTATAATATATACATATTAAAATATCAAATGTCAATTACGCAACCCAATATTTAAGTATGCTTGATATTAGAGTAAACATTTATTATTTTACTTTTATGATTTAAAATACCCTATTATAAAATCTTATAGTTAAACATACTTGATTTTAAAAATAATAATCGTAAGTTATAGAATATTGGGTAAACCAATTTATAAAACATATATCAGTATATTGTCAAAGTTACCACGGGTTTTGATATTTAAACCTATCTATATTTATTTATTATTCCATCTTATGATAACATAAAAGGAAAAGGAATTTAATAAATCAAAGTATCACCTATCTTTAAATCAAACATATTGATCTGAATACAATTGTGTATTAAAAAAAAAAAAAAAACCTCTAACTTTATTGTCTTTTCATGTATTCTTACAAATCACCCATCACATTGATTTTCTCATATCATAATTCAATATTTGACGAATCATTTTCATGTTTTCATTTCATTTTGAACCGGTCAATCTTAAGTCTTCCTTAGGTACCAATCAAGGTAAGTTTTCTTCTGACAAAGAATTTTACTAATTCCAAAAAAGTTCTTCACATTCATTTTTCTATAGATCATATATCTTTTGGCTTGAACCCAATCACCTTGAAAAAAAACTATACCATTTCATCTCATTCGTTTGAACATTTCATCTTTTGAAATATCTAGATTCGCTTCCTTGAAACTCACAATTTTGAAAACGGTGAATTTATTCGGTCATCATTATTGAATTCTTTCAATCATTACAAACACTTTGTAGCATCCGAATAGAGCTGTAGCCTGTGTTAAACCCTATTCATGAGTCATTCGTTTGATTTGTCATATTCTTGGTACAATTATGTACTCAGATTACAATACACTAAATCCTGTTGTCCAGTACCATTTAAGTAAACGATATTGATTTTCGGATAATCATTAACAAATCATTTTCCATACTTCCATTCACAAATAGATATTTATCAATTCAGAATCTCCCTCAAATTGATCAAAGTAAGTTCATTTCGGATATTGAATCCAGTTGTTCCTATAAATAATTTTTATTTTCAAAAATTCATACCCCTCAAAATATCTTTTGATTCCATTCCACGCTACATTATTCCTCTTAATTAAAAGAAGAAACATAACCCCAAGAAAATATCATAGTTCAAATCTCGAGGACGAGATTTTTATTAAGGTGGGGAGGATGTAACAACCCCCACTAAAATTAATATTTAGTATGATAATTATGCAATAAGGAAACCCTAATTAAGTTTAGTATGATTAATTAATCAGTTAATCAATATTAATTAAGCTAACAAGATTAATTAAGCTAAGTAAGGTCTATTAAAAATAGATATATATGGGGTCGTATAAGAACGTTTAATATTAATAATAAAATATATTATTTTTTTTCCTTACTCCGTTTTTAATGAAACTTAGGTTAAAACGTAGATAAAAATATGCTCGTTCTAAAGACATATTCGTCGTTTTATAAAACGTCATATTTTAAAAGTTATACGAGAAAAACGAGTGAAGCAGCTGAATTAATATATATAAGCAAGTTAGCTAGCATGTCAAGCAGGTAGGTAGGCACGTCAAATCTATCCCACATCGATCAGAAGATTATTTGAGGTGCTTGCCTGCTTGCTATAAATAAGAAGCTTAGGATTCATTTTTCTTTGCTCATTTCTTTTCTTCTTCTCTCTATACGTTGGTGTTCTAACCAATAATCACTCAATCGCTATTACGATTCATTTTCCGACCGATCAATATATCCAATGGATGTTTAAGTGCCGCCCACATTAGGGTTATACTTTGTCATTTGTCGTTAATTCGATGAATGAGTTTAAGTATTATACTTTGTCGTTTGTCGTTAATTCGATGAATGAGTTGAAGTATTGCACTTGGTCGTTCGTTGTGAGAATTTGATCTCGTGAGTTATCGTAAAAGCTGTATTGATCATTAACCCGGTTTTTGTGAAATTCGTTAAGGTTCGAATCTCATGACTACCGTTAAGGTTTGATTTGGTTTTTGCACCAATACGTATTCCATTCTGTTAAACTACCAAGAATACTCCCAACTACACCTTTACAATCAAACAAACTATAAAATCATCAGAAGATCCAGAATAATAAGGTGCATGCCTAATTATCGAAAGAAGTAGAATCAGGAAGTTTGTTAACTCAATCCTGCATGCTGATTTGTGAGTCATTCTCTTTTTATCAATTGTTTTACAATACTCCAAATCATTTTTCAGAGTTATAATTACAGTGATTAAGTTGATGTAATCACCAAATTACAGCCAGTATGTGGGGTATTGTGCACATTACTACAATTTAAATCATTTTAGGTGGGCGAACCTAATTCAATTGATTTACGTCATTCATTGGGGCAGCCAATGGTGATATGACCACTGTCACAGATCCGGTCGAGTGACAAATACTGTGGGTAGTTGGTTGATATCAGAAACATGCGTAAAAGATCTTAACAATGTGAATAATAATAAAATGTGTCATTTTCAGTAAAATGAATGAACTCACTCAGTATTTCCCGCTGACAAAACCTTTTTAAAACGCGTTTCAGGTAATTACAGTAGATTGGAGTAAGGATTGGATCCGGCACTAAAAGACTTCAAGAAGTGGCTTATTTTATTAATTAAATCAAATTAAGAAATATTGTTTTTATTAAAAGCTACCTTTGTAAGACATGGAATTTATTCCATCTATTTAAATAAAATCCGGTGTTTCTAAACTCTGATATTTTCCTAACTCACGGTCCTGATGAAATTTCCGCTGCAATGTTTTTCAAAATAATCACCGGTACCACTGGACTGCTCCCGGCTTCCGATTCCGGCTAGGATGGGGTCGGGGGTCGTGACACGGCCCGTGGTCGGAGATACAGTGATTGTTTTCCGAATCCCTGTTACTGGGGAGTTCGACACGGCCCCGTGCTCAACTCTCTATAACTCGGAAAATAAAAACTGCCAGTAACAATGCTGGGCACGGCCGTGTCCGACCAGGCACGGCCCGTGCTGAGCTCTGTAGAAACTGAAAAACTAAGAAAATCCTAAAAAAAAAACAGAAAAATTTAGAAAAAACAATTAGGCCGTTGATTCCTAACTTTCTTAAAATCCTTGTGTCCCCGGCAACGGCGCCAAAAACTTGATGCGTGTGTAGTGTAATATATTTTTTGGTGTATATTTTAAGCTCTTTTACACTTTTTAGCCAAGTTTTAAATTTATAAAACACGATATTTACTAACACTAAACACACATATGGGCAAGTGCACCCATCGTGAGCGTAGTATAGTGTTGGTAAGATACCGTGGTCGTCCAAGGACACAAGAGCTTTTAGTACCGGTTTATCATCAACGTCTAATCAAATCAAAAAGTTAGAAAAAAGGTTTTTAAACTAGAAAAATAAAACTAACTAAAATGCTGAAAAATAAAATAAAAGTAAAAACAGATAGACAAGATGAATCACTTGGATCCGACTCGTGTGTAGTGTAACCTTTGATTATTTACGCACTTTTGCACTTTTTAAGAGATTACCTTAGTTATTGTAGTAGGCCCCTCTTTTAAAGGTGACATTACCCTCAACCCAATAGTTTGAGTCAGCAAGGATACAATCCTAAAGGGTCGGATTATTGAAAGATAATTAATTAAGTTATTAATGCATATTGTGGTAGGCCCCTCTTTTGAAGGTGACGTTACCCTCGGCTAAGTAGTCTGAGTCAGCAGGGATACAGTCCTAAGTAGCCGGGTTAAAGTTTTAATAGTAGCTTACTTGTGAGGGGATCAAAGAGTTTGGACCCCCGCCATCCAATACCGGTGGGTATTGAAGGAGGTCCTACTAAATTTGACCCAGGTCCTTTGCAGGATCTATACACTGAACAATGGCAAGACTCTTACCAAACCGTTCCCTTAACCCCCGACCAGGTAGCCAACATATCTCCATATAGACCGTGGAGATATGAATGATGAAAATCTTTTATTTTATATAGACAGTAAAATAATGCCAAGACACCACGGACAAACGATAAGGAAGAATCACCTTCAACATAAGAAACTAGTTATTAAAGTCATTAACACATAACCAAATAAAAAGTGCGAAAAGATTAAAAATAAAAAGTATTACACTAAACACTTGTCTTCACCAAGTGATGTAAGAGACTTAGGCAAACATGGCCTTTGATTGTCAAGAACTCTTACGATCAATCTTGGATCCCGAGACGACTCACACACTCTATGATGGACGATGGCGGTGGATGATGGTGTTGTGATGGTGGTGGGTGGTGGGTGAAGTGTGAGAGAGGTGGTGTGCCAAGGGATGGTTTGCAAATGAGCCAATCACCCCTATTTATAGCCTGAACAGCAGCTCGGGCACGACCCCGTGTCCATCCTCCTTCTCTTTCTTCATTAATTGCAGTTTGTCTGCATTAGTTGACCATGCCCCCGTGTCCTTTGAGCACGACCCCGTGTGCAGAATCGTATCTGTACTATCAAGATTTCCCTAGATTCTGCGAATCTTAGAGTTGACCACGACCCCGTGTCCGCTGAGCACGGCCCCGTGGTGGGCGATAGAAGCTTCTACAACTTTGTCTTTTCTGCTGACACTTGGGCACGCCCCCGTGCTCATTGAGCACGGGGCGTGTTCAGCCTTCTGTTCTCTTGTTTTTGCTTGGAAGGATGCTGTCGGGGGGATGGGCATGCCACGTTTGTTCCTTTTCTTGTATTTATGTTGGATTTAGCTGTCTTTTTGCTTCTTTTGTTCAGTTGAGCTCATTTAATCCTGAAAATTCAAAAGGAAGACAAAAAACACACTTTTTCCAACATTAGTACTTAAAAAGGGTTAGTTTTATGCCACAATTGATGTAATTTATATGTTGCATTTTGTGCACATCAACTAACAATGTTGTGGATATAATGGCATGAAATGATAGGAATCACATTAGCATAAACTCAAGCGCGAAAGGCTAACGAGTCAAGAGGCAGCAAGGAAGCAAGCACGAACACGAACACTCAAGGTAAGTGATTCCCAAGAGTAATTCATGTTTATGTAAATGAATTTATATACATAAGAAGATTTGGGAATCATAAAGGGCCGGATTATTATTATTGGTGCCAAGGTAAGAAATGTTGTAATGGGTCAACATGGTTTAACTAGTCTTAAATCTATATGGTAGGAGAAACGTTTCATAATAAGGAAATAACTTCGTAGAACGTTTAACATGGTAGTTGGTATAATCAGGTCAACAACGATGTAAAATGACTTTAAGGTGGTTAACGTGGGAGTCGGGTTAAACATGTGTTTTGGAGGCATACATGAAGGAGGAATGATCAAAGAAAGAAGAGTTTGGAAGCTTACAGTGCCATAAGCCCTGGTTGTAAGTCAGACAACCATGGCCGTAGACCCCATCTGGGGTCGTAGGCCAAGCTAGTTAGGGTGTAGCCTACGGCCTGGGGCGTAGGCTACGACCTCATAAACCCATTCCTAAGCCTCATTAAACTTCCATAATGCACCTAACCTTACCAAATAGTTGTGTGAGGTACAGGTGAGTACGAGACACGAATTAAGTTCCGAAATGTGCCTCAACCTTACCGAGAAGTTTTGTGAGGTATGGGTGGGAATGAAACTTGTATGTGATTATGTATAAGAATAAAATAAGTAAGTTTACATGTATGTATGTACTTAATTATGTGTAATAGTTGAGACTCGTAGATGAGCATTATTAGTAAGGGGTAAGGAGGTAGGCGTGTTTGTATAGGATTTATATGCATGGACATATTTGGCTAAAACTTGCGTGTACGAATGTGTAGGATGTAAATGTGTGTATATATATATATATATGTGAATGTATAGATAGGTATGCAAGCATGAAGTGGAATTGAATATATACAGACGAATATGACTAGAATGTACACGTACATGGTTTTTGATACACATGTTTGTATTGGCGATACTAATTATGTTGTCTTTAAGAATGGAATGAAAGTGGAGGTATAGTATTGTTCGATTTTGAAGATTTGACATGTGAATGCAATGATTTATTCAGCAAGATAACTAAGAGGATTAGTATATGCAGAAAGAATGCAATGTGATTGTTTGTTTATGTAAGTTTAGATTATGTTTGACGTCTCCAATTACTATGTTGTGGATGTATGTGGTGACTGCAGGTTACACGGAATCATCATCATGATGATGTGTAACAGGTTGAAGATCAAGTGGTAACACAAATTGTACGAGAGTATGTGGTTATTGCTATGAGAATGAAGAATGTAATTATTGTTAAAGACTTACTTTAAAGAGGATTTTCAAGCATGTTCGAATGTTTATAACGAAAGAAATTTAAGGTTCATATTTCCGTTGCGTCTTTTCGGCTGAAAGTGTTAGGGTCTTATATTATAATACGAATTTACCCCTATTTATGAATACTTTCAAGGTAATTTATGAAGAAAACACCACCTAAATCGTTCCTTTTCTGTTTTTGTAGGATTTAAAGGTCCAAGATAAAAAAGAAGTAGAAAAAATGAAAACCAGACGAAAAATACGAAGTTTCCAAGAAGCACCCACGTGCACAACAAGGCATGGCCATGCCTCTCGCCTCAGCTCGCCTTTTGGAAGAATCAGAACAACTTGGTGGGCAAGAAAAAAACAGCCAGCATGCCCGTACATAGGCATGCATGGTCGTGCCTCCACAAAAGACAAACATGACAAGACAAAAGCTAGAGACCAGAAGTAAACTTATTGTTGCCCCTATTGGGACACCTCACCATGCACGGCCGTGCATGGTAAGGCACGCACGCACGTGCTCATGTTTTCCTGGGAGATAGAAAGTACAAGATCTCCAAGCTTCCAAAGAATTCAAGGACAAGCACGAGCGTGCCTCCCCCTTGCATGCCTATGCTCCCCTGCCTTCGGCTAACCTATAAATAGAGGCCGCATTCACCATTTGAGGCATGCCCTTCTTTGCTCTCTTGTTCTTTGGTGTGCTATAGCCTCAAAGTTAATAGACTTGTGCCTCATTGGCCTTGTTTTCTCACCCTTGAAGGCTCTAGTCCCTTGGAGAAAGTGTGTATGATCCATGGAGCTTGACTAATCAATAGCCAAGTATGCCATGATCATGATGCTTCCTAAACTCCCTTTGCTTGGAAGTGAGATGTTGATCCTTAGGGAAGGCCTTCATGCCGACTGAAACCTCTCCAAAGCTAGGATCCTACATCCTACCTTTGATAATTCATGTTAAGAATAAGGTATCGTTAGATTAGTTCACTAAACATATGTAATAAATGAGAGTTGAGAGACACTTTGTTGCACACATACTTGCACTTGAGCTAGAGCTTGAAGACCATGAAATGTGGTAATCGCCATTGTTAAAATTGTTTCATATGGTTGTAATTTCTATGCCTTCTCATACTCTTGGATTAGTTAATCTCATTGATATATTATTTTTATCTTATTTAATGTTTTTACCTTTTACTAATTGTTGGTTTATTATCTTTTGTGATAGGATTGCATGACCCCTTTGAAACTAAATTAGCTTAACCTCTTAATTTAACTATATTAGTTTTACCTAACTTAACTTGACTAAGGTGTGTATACGGCTTCTGGTACCCTTAATCATATTCGGTGTTCTTGATAACCCTGGGAGGTAAAGCTTATTAGTACACTCATTGTGTGTAACAACACATATACTAATAAGGGAAATTCGAACTTGGCCTATCAAGACGACGATTATTATGTAGACTTCTGGTATTAAACTAGATTCGAGTAACAAGTCTCTGGTATCAAACCAGATCTTGGGGGAAATAAAAGGCTTTTGATATTGCATTGGGATCCTTTGGGAAGGCTTCTGGTAATGCACCAAGATCCGATTGAGGGGTAAATTTAAGATAATTAATTAACGGGGGAATAAGGTAATCCAGTGGAATAGAAGATAACAGGTGAAATGGGACCTATTTTGCTTATTCGGTAATTTAATCAATTTGATGACTAAATCACTTCGGTAATTTAAAAGATCCCTAAACGTGAGCTCATTTATTAAGCTTGAAATAAAGCACTAATTAATTAGGTTATAAAAAGATAATATAATCAAGATGGCTTTAAATTAAACCAATCTTGTTGTGGCATATCGTTTACCAGTCGAAAGAATATGGAAGGTTCATTATGAGCATATTTCTAGACCGGTCTATCGATATGTTGTGACAAAATTGAGGGATGTTGGCAGCTAGACCAAAGAAACCATTTCTAATTTGTATAAAAGATAAAATCGAAGATTTAAACATTTTTCTCATTTTATACAATAAACTATATTAATTAAGAAAGACTTATCCAAAAGTCCTTTCTATAAGGATGGTCATGATGATAATAAACAGTTGAGTAGGGGAAGCGTATCTTTGGACGATACTTGATTCTTATCTAAAACAATACTATATGTGATGGGTTCTCTGCCCGTTGTGTGTGTTTAGTTTAAATAAAAATAATTTTTATAAAATCAATACTAGATAATCGTGTTCCTAAGTTATTAGATTAACGCACTTAAGTGCTCAATATTATTAATTTAATACACCTGATTCACATCCCATCATGGTACAAGTTAAAACGTTAATTTGTGAGTTATTGATATTAATAATATTTTTACTAAACTTCCACTCTTTTATCACCGCATTAGCTAAATTTAGTTGCTTTATCAACCCCATTTAATTTTATTCCAGTTATAAACATCTTAAATCTTAAAAAGCTAATAAAGACCTACTTATTTGAAATTATAATTTAAACTATTTAATTAGGTAATAATTAGTGTTCATAAGTAGAGTTAGATAAAAGTATACCGACCCTAAGTTTAATAATAAAGCTTGTTCATTTTCCAAATCTTCTTCTCTTTTAGATTCGGGATGAATAACGAAAATGACTTCACTTTCACTTATTTACGAGCCATTCTCGTGATTTTGACTTGTGGTCCTTGAGCAAACCGCATTGAGGTCGACCAAACAATATGGTAGGACTAGCAGTCTTGTCTCTTACCAAAGTTTCTTCTATTTGTAATTTTGATTCCTGAATCACGATAAAGAGTAATGTACAACCCATATTGCATGTGTTACAACTACTTATAGCATGACAAGTTTGGTTAATTTCCCTTGCATCTTCTTGGAATGTAGGCGACGGGTATACCCGAAACCCGACACAAATGCAACGGGTATACCCAATACCTGAGGCGATGGGTAATGGGCCGGGTATGTGATTAGTTTTAAAAAATTTCGCGGGTATAGATCGGGTATAGGATTAGGTGATACCCGACCCGATTACCTGAAACCACATACCTGTTTACCCAAACTATATACCCGATCATATACCCGGATTTTTTAATTTATATTTTTTATTTTCTATTAACCCTTGTCTATTAATAATTTATTTTAGTATGTTCATAATGTGAAAAATAAATTTTCTTTTAGTATATGTATTTGATAATAGTATTTATATTTTGTATGTTATGAAGTATATACATATAAAGTATATGTATTTGATAATAGTATTTATATTTTGTATGTTGTGAAGTATATACATATAAGTGTATAAGTACTATAAAGTTATTATTAATTTATGATAAAACTTATATTATGTAATGTAAGTTTTTAATTTATAATTGTAAACAAATGTATCTGGAAACCCCAACGTAAATATTTTAACAAATTAATGCGTATACCCGATACCCGTGGGTATAATCGCTACCTAACGGGTAATTACCCGACAAATATCTGACGGGTGTTAGGTCGGGTATGAGACACAATTTTACAAACGGATATGGGTATGGAATTACCAATGCCTAACCCGAACCTGACCCATTGCCATCCCTATACACAATGTTGAAACAGTGAATTGACAAATGGTAATCAAATGTCATCATTATTTAATTAAGTAATTAACCCAAACTAATTTTTACTAAAAAACTTGCACCAAGAGATGTATCTCTTCACTATTTTCTTTATTTTTGATGTATAACTAGATATACTACCGGCCGCGATGCGGCGGGATGCGACGATAATTACATTTATATTTATACTAAGTCGGACGTCTATTAAATGAAGTCACATCAACAGTTTCTTTTAATCCACACGCATCACCACTGAACTTCATGTAGCCACCACCACAATCACGCTTCTGCTCACGCATGACAGAGAATTGGAAAACTAAAGTTATATCCTTCTTGTTGTATTCTTGGTACTCAGCTGCAATTGCATTAAACCTGTAGTCTTCACTTTTCTGTATACCTATTGTTAAAGGGAAACACAACCTATTGCCACCCCTAAACTCACATATCAATTGTAAATTGTAATGCATGTATTTGCTTCTAATTAAGTTTTTAATACCTTTGCAACACGATCACACCACTCCAGTCATTGGATGAAACAACATAACCCAATCCATATCTATTACAATAACATAGCCGACCGGAATTGTAAAAATAGAAAAAAAAAAACAATTTTTTAGTGAAATAAATTATAACTCACTGGGTATCATTTGCTAGTTCGATTGCTTCTTGTTCTGTTGAAAATCTAATATATCAGATTTGCCATCTCCAGTTCCAACAGCCCATTCATAATGCTTGTACAACTGCAATACATAATATCACCTTCATAACCACTTATCAGTGTCTGTGTTAACGTATGAAACGCCGTTAACGGTTGTAACGTTTCTTACTGTTGATTAGATATGTCGAGTTATTCAACACGATTATCATTGTTGGTTTGAAGGTTCCAAAGGGAATAAGCCATGTGGGTTTGGCTGGTTGTATTAGAAGTCAATTAAGTTCCATCTAACATGAAAAAAAAAATAGATCATAAGCCTAGAGTTCAGCCCAAATTTACTAACCCAGACACAATGGGCCAAGCAGAAGGTTTAAAATTAAATCCTTCTATGAGCTGGATTTACGCCCAAGTTTTTTAAGTTAAGCATGTCACAACTTTAAACCTAAATTCTGGTAATTTAGGAGAAAAGATGTATAGAAGAGTATATTACATAATCATGTAAGGCTGTCGCCATAAGTCATGAATTTGTGCTCGAGCACAACCAGATAACCACGTCTTTTCTCAGCACAAAGGTGGGTACATTACATGATATCGTGCAAGGGCTATCTCTTTAGTAGTCCAAAATCGAATTTGAAAACCATTACTTGGCTGATTAGAATCAACAGTAGTATTTCTAGTGTAAAGTACCTTTTCTAATGATTCTGACCCACACCCCCCAAAGCTGAAACTTTTGAACAAAGTTGGGGAAACTAAATTCCAAAGTAATCACCTATTCAAGTGCAATCGTACGACCTTTGCCCACCATCTCAACTGCAGTTTGCTCAATCAGACCTGCAGTTCACAAGGTTCAGGACGACCTTTTCCCGAGAGGGATAGGTAGACCTGAGAGGGGGGTTAAGCTCCTTGGGGGGGCGGTTAGCCGAGATTCTGTTTTTATCGGGGAATTAGCAGGGCGGCGGGCATTGACAGCGGTTGACCTTATGAAACTCTTGCCCTGCCTTCAGGACCCCCAGTGCGAGCTTCTTCTTTTAAGGTCATGCATGGGGGTAGCTAAGTTACTGTTTGGGCTGCGGACCTGCCAACCCCACTTGATGGCAAATGCGGTATCCTGTTTTGACGATGGTCTTCGAGAGGCTATCGAAGACATTGTTGTTTGTGGGGGGTCCTACTTCGGTGACCTTCAATGGCGTCTGGCATCTTTGCCGATGTGTCTGGGTGGTTTGGGCCTCCTCTCAGCTCGGGATGTTGGAGTTTATGCTTTTATGACGTCTAGAGCTCAGTCGTGTGTATTGCAAGACCATATCCTTCGGAACAGTGGGGTTGTTAAGCTTGACGTAGACTACCAACAAGCCCTTGAGTACTTAAGTGTCTCTCTTCCAGACTTTGATATTGGCGGTTTCTCTAATATGGACACCGCCCCCTCAAAGCCACAAAAAACATTGGCGAATGCCCTATTTGACAAAATCGCTCGGAGTCTGGGAGAAGCATTTGATTTGTCTCCCCGCCAGAAGGCGGTGATTGAGTGCTTGAAAGGCCCCCATGCGCAAGACTTTTTTTACTGTTATCCCGATCGAGGGGCTGGGGTAATGCATGTCGGCTGTTGAGTATAGGGCTATCCTTAAATACCGGCTGATGATCCCAATGTATCCAGAAGATGAAACCTGTCCAATCTGACATAAAGCTTGCATGGATAAATACGGGGAGCATGTTGTTCATTGTAAGGAGCTCCCTGGGTTCAAATATCGGCATGACTGGGTGAGGGATGTTTTAGGGGACATCTTGAGGAGATCGGGGATTTCTGCCAAGAAGGAGGCCCTTGTGAATTTCCTTACAGATCCCATGGAAGGGAGATCTACATTGAGACCAGCAGATCTACTCGTCTTTGGCTGGGCGGGAGGGAAACATGCTTGTGTGGATCTCACAGGAGTCTCCCCCTTAGCTGGTTTAAGGGATAGCGGGTTTGTAGCAGGACAAGCTATAAGGAAAGCGGAATAAAAAAAGGTGGATAAACACGCTAAAGCCTGTGCTGATAACCAACATGCATTTGTCCCCTTCGCCTTCGACACCTTTGGCTCCCTAGCTCCAGAAGCTATTCGTTTGTTGACTAGGGTCCAAAAGGTTATCCACAGCAGTTGCTCATCAACAGGGGGCAGGGATTTGTCTTTAATAGGCTAGGGTTTGCTATTCAGAAGGGGGTAGCAGCGCAGCTTGTTGCTCGCTTACCTGCGTTATTGATGTAACTCGGCCAGTTCATATATATAATTTACCTAGCTTTTAAAAACAAATTAGAATGTATATATAATTTCTAATATAGCGCACACATTTAACTGGACACTTTCGTGGCGAATATAAATAAATCTAGCTAAGAGGATTCATGCCTTTTGTGGGCCCCATAGCTCAAGATGTTTTCCTGTACACTGTGATCTTTCCTTGCTCAAGATCTATGCTTGTTGTATACACCCCTATTCATTTGTTACCAAATATTAGCATACAAAAGATTCACATAAAGTTGTTAATATTAATTTAGTATTTACACAGTTATAATTGTTAAAAAATATACAAGTCACGTGTGATTATTAAACAAAATGATTAGTCTAAAACTGGTCAAAACTTCAAAGAAACAACCAAAGCATGTAAACACGCAAGCCACTTTCAAAATTTTCCTTTGCACCGTCTTGTTTTGCCTAAAAGCAAATATTTAGGTGCAAACACATAGTCCAGTTTATTAGCTCTAGCAATCTCTTTCCATACACCCTCCTGTTTTCTTTTTATTTAACTACTATTAACCATTGTGTCGAAAGATCATTAGTTTTAACAAATAGCCCTTCCTGTTAATTCTTACCAAACAAACCCTAAACAAAAAAAAATCAAATAAAACTAAAAGCTGGAATCAAGAACTTACCAGTTATGGCTTTTATATCATCTTTCCTCATAGCCTCTGCAAAGTTCTCCTTCAACCAAGCAAGAACTAAAAGGGTCAAACCAATACAAATAATTAATCATTAACGTGAAATTATGCTAAAAAAAAGTCAAATCAAAATCCCCAATTAGCAAAGGTTCAAACTTTTTTTCCAATAGCCTCCAATGTGGAAACACCACCACCGTGTCGGCTCTGCCATTGCTAACCGGTGCAGATTAACTAACCATTTAGGGCCAATAATACTTCAATTGAAGATTTGATTCTTAAGCGATTTGGCAACGGCGAAATGAGTCATGAACTGTTAATTCCGGCTGCACAGAGACGACGAAGGCTACGGCGTTTGGCGGCGAGAGTTTATTGATTTAACACTATGGTCGATCTAATCCGTTCCGGTGAAGCGAGATAGGAGGAATTCTGGTGTGAGAAATAAAGAAAGAAAAGGAAAACCTGGTGTGAAACGGAGTAACATTTGTTGGTTTTAACGTATAGAAAGAAAACAGAGAGCCTGACGCGTGTTTGGCTGTTGATGAATCATCCACCACCGCTAGAATGGCCAATAAGGGGAAATGACTGAAAACCTGGTACAAACAGAGAAGCAAACTATATAACTCATAATGCCTAACTATGTTAGACCATATCATATGAGTTCCAATACTCATTTGGTTTACGAAACCTCATACTAAAATGAAACCTAACCTAAGTGCTTACGACCCGATATGACCCGTTTAGGTAGCTTACGCTACTTTAACGCGTCGTTCGTGTAAAACGCATTCGAAACGCCTAACTAGTCCTATGACAAGTAATATATGCCTTAACATGTCTAATATTATTGTCTAATCAGTTTAGATGTCAAAATTTAGGTTACATATGCTTAAAATGAATTTATGCGTAAAAAGGGTATTTTGGTAATTTTCCTAAGGCATATAAACTACCTATCATATGATTAATTAAACCTAGGTGACTATAAGGTATAACTAATTCAAGAAAGTAGGAAACAAATCCATTTAATCTTAATAGTATAGTTCTTGCTCCTAGAGTACAGTTTTTCATAGGGTTGAGAAATTAATCCTCATAACCGATAATCGAATCATAACCGAACCGCTATTAACCGACGGTTATGGTTATGAAATTTCGATTAACCGACTAATCGGTTATCGTTACGGTTATGAAGTTTTGGTGAACCGAAATAACAAAAACCGAACCGAACTTGTAATATTAATTCTATATAATAAATTTATGTTTTACTTTAAACCATACAGAGTTTTTCTTTTTTACTAAGATAATAGTATGTTAGTAACAAAATGATCTTAAGATAGAGATTGAAGATCCTGTGCATTAATTCAAAAGTGTGAGAAGTGTGAGAAATATTGTGGAGATGACATGTGTCCTCAATCTAAATTAATTCAAAAGGGTAAACAAGTAATTTTCTTTATTTCCATAACCGCCACCCTTAATTATAGGAATATGAATTAAGAATTAATCTACGAATTTGTGTCATCTCGTTCATCAATTATTAATTCTGAAGATCGCAGAATGAAAATTTATATAGTGTTATATAGTGTTACATAGTGTTATATAGTGTTATATAGTGTTACATGGTGTTATATGATAGATGTATAGTGTTATATAGTATTATATGGTGTTATATGGTATTATATGGTGTTATATAGTGTTATTTATAGTTATATAGTGTTATAGTGTTATATTTTTCTGATAGCATGTCTATGATAGATGTATAGTGTTATATATTGTTATATATTGTTATATAGTGTTACATAGTGTTATATGGTGTTACATAGTGTTATACGGTGTTATATAGTGTTATATGATGGATGTATAGTGTTATATATTTCTTGTAGCAGTTACATATTTCTGGATAACACTATATAACACCATATAATACCATATAACACCATATAACACTATATAACACTATACATCTATCATATAACTAATTTGAAACATATACAAAGACACTATTACCCCTACAATTTTCAAATCATTCCAAATAATTAAAACACAATTTATAATTTGGTCTCTATTGATCTCAACCATTAGATCAAAAATCTAATGGTTTAAAACACTTTTTACACTTCTCACACTTTAGACACTTTGTACACTATCCCTACCCTTAAGATAGATGCCCTTTATTTTGATGAAGAACTAAGGTGTTATCATCGTAAATTTTTTTGTTGAGAATTACCTTATTAAAAGGAATCGTACATCGGTAGTCTAACCAAAAAGTGTAGTTTTGGTTATCTTATAAAAAAGGCCCAAGCTAAGTCTAAACCGTACAAGCCCCTAATGCACGCCCCTATTTATTTCAAACTTTGCTTGATTAATTAACTGAAATTAACCAAAATCGAACCATAACCAACTTCATAACCAAATAACCATAACCGAAGTTCAGTTGTGGTTATGGTTATGAAATTCCATAACCGAAACTAGCGATTACGGTTATAATTAATGGTATAACCGAACCACTACCACATACCTTGTCTCACCAAACCCTATCCCATCTCCCCCTTTTTAACCTGTCATTTGTCATTGGTCATCCAACATATGACTAAAGTTTGAGACTAAATTCTTAAACTCTTAGAATTAAAAAACAAAGTGCATAACATACACGACATTACAACATAGTCCTCCTAGTAGTTTAGTCTAATATTAGTATATGCAGTTTCTGTATGGGTGTGGTGCAGTGGCGGAACTAGAAGAAATATTATGGGGTATTCTAATTTTTTACTGTACATTTATAGAACAAAATTTTTTTACCTACATTCCGGGGCGGGACCGACCCTGAAAATTAAAGTGCTATGGGCGAGCCAAAAAAAGGCCCTTATGCTTTACCAAATTAAATCTTATAAACTAGTTTAACAACAAAAATAAACTCTTAAAACCTAGCAAATAACAAATATTTACAAACTACTTACTAGTTACTACTAATCGTCTAAACTATAATTCTATAACATCATCATACAATACATATTACATTCATACAATCATACAAGAAGTCAAGAAATCAAACTATCAAAAATCAAATAGACATATATTGAACATTCAGATATCGAACGTTCAAAAAATCAAATACACAGATATCAAAAATCAGATTTAGAGGACAATATAACTCACAAACTGCGTGTGCGACGATTGTGCGAAGATTCGTTCGGCTGTTCCAATCCACTGTGCGTGCGAATGTGCGATTGTTTGGCAGTTCAGGTTCAGCTGTTCAGTTTTTATGCGTGTGACGTTTGGGAATCAAGATCCCTTCTTCGACAATCTACGTCTGCGACCTCCTGACCTCCTGCGAGGTTTGGTTTTCATGCCCTTAATCAATAGGTAATTTAATTAAACTGGGCTTTTTTATAATTTCGGCTTAATGATTATGAAACTTGAGTAAAATGCACGGATAGTCCCTGTGGTTTGGTGAAATTTCATCTTTAGTCCCCAACTTTTGGAAATTACACCGGTAATCCCTGTGGTTTGACGATTTGTTACTCGGATAGTCCCTATGATGGATGTCCGTTAGTTTATGTAGTTAAGTGGCTGTGAAATGACAAAATTACCCTTTTTATATGATAAAACAAAATAAATTAAATAAATATATATATGTTTGGGGGCCCACTTATTATAAAAGCAATAACAAACAAACCCCCCCTGCAAATCCCAGTTTCTTCTCTCGCTCTCTCCTTCTCTCCTGCCGGAAATTGAATCGGATCGCAGACGGAGGTTTGTGGTTGTGGTGGGCTGTAACAGGTTGCAGACGGTGGTGGAATCAGATTGTGGGGCGGCGATGGTAGCAGTTGGGGGTTAAAACGAAAGTGAACGGCGGTGACAGGTTCCGACAGTTACTAACGGAGAGAATGACGGTGGCTTCACGCATCAGAGCATGATCATGAGCTATCTTTTCGGCCCTGATTCTGTCTAATTCTTCATCTCCTGAGCTTGTGGAAGCCCTGATTTTCCGATTTGTTGTTGTTGGAGAAAATGGGATGCTACTTGGGGCCTCAATCACTGTATGGTTAGTATGGGGGGCCTCATTGAAGCCCAAATTCGGATTAAGCAGGTGTTGGGTTTTAGGGGCGCTTGAAAAAATCCTCTGTTATCTTCACAAACTGAGTCGATTTGGGGGAAACCAAGGGTGTATGGGTTGTTTTCGGTGCAAGAACAGGAGGAATCGATAGTTGTCTCTCTCATTCTCTCTGATCGATCTATCTGTCTCTAGTCATTTTTCTCTCTAAATGTGGTGGATGAAGTGAACTGGGATGGAGGAGGGAGTTTAGGTGGCGGAGATGTTGATGTTGGTGGAGTTGCAGGTGGTGGCGGCTGGTGGTAAGTGGTGGAGGCAGGTGGTGGCAGCTGGTGGTAAGAATGTTGGTGGGTCCCATCTTTAATTTTAATATATATATATATATATATATATATATATATATATATATATATTTTAGTGTTTTAATTTAATAGTAAGGGCATGTTGGTCATTTTAAATGGAGTTAACGGAGAAAACTAATGGACAACCACTCTAGGGACTATCCGAGTAACAAACTGTCAAACCACAAGGAGCACCGGTGTAATTTCCAAAAGTTGGGGACTAAAGGTGAAATTTCACCAAACCACAGGGACTATCCGTGCATTTTACTCATGAAACTTATTATTTGGCTAACTACTAATTTCAGGTTTCATATTTTTAGGGGTATCCTTGTATATCTTTAGAGGTACTAGGTGTAGGACCCGTGTAACCACACGGGTAGGTTTAGTAATGATCGAAATCAAATACTAAAAAACAGATTATAATATATCATTTAAATTTTGGTGTTTAGTTCTATATCTTTATAAAGTAATATTAAAGACACTGATGAATGAGTACAAATGGTGAACCAAGGATTTTAATCATTGTGGAGACGTAGATATCAAGAATTTAGCCGTAAAATAACAACATTAGTTATTTTATTTATAGCGTTACTATCTTTATATAAGTTTAGTAGTTCGTTTTTTATAAGAGTTGCCGATGTGTAAAAAAATGATGTCTCAAATACAACCCACCCTAAAAAGCGATTGTGGCGGACTCTTTTTACAATTATTATTGAATAATAGGAAAGTCAATTATCAAATTTACACAACAATAGAATGATAAAGTGCATAGTCACTTCAAATTTACACAGTTATAGCCTATAGCCTAATCCATGTTTCGTAAACAAAAAATGATCCAAAAATGATATGTACACTGTGATTTAATCTACTTGGTCCAGACAACCATATCTATCTCAGATTGTGCAGCTCGATATAGTTCTGGCCGCTTTCCTATGTTTTGACGCCTTTGTGTTATCACTGGATCTTCATCCAACAATTTACCCAACTGTCTTCCCTGCAAATAAAATAAATTCAAAACACTATATAATAACAAACACAAAGTGTTGACATTTTGCTTTTATTTAACATATACAAAACATAAATTTACCTCTTTTGCCCCCAACTCGGTGAAGAAACGATCGAGCAAGTTACATTTGGCCTCACAAACTTGACAATACACAACGGATTTGGGAATCGAGTGTCTTAAAGTTCCAACCACCATGTGGACATATGACAGATTCCAAGTGCTGAAATGATGAATCAAGGATTGTTCTGCTAATGAGAGACTGGAGGCCTGGGATTCGAGACTTAATGACAGGTTCTAAGTGCTGAAATGATGAATCATGTAGTGAGCAATTATATATGTTTTGAAAGAAGTATAAATAGTGCTGAAAAGATATACTCTACCTTGGAAAGCAGTTTTCCTAAATGCTCGGACCCCATTCTGTTAGCTAGATGACTGTATTCTGGCAAATTAGTAAAAAACAAAAAAAAGTAACTCAGCAGTGGCTAGAAACACTGTTTTAACCCAACAGTGGTTTAAAACTCTGTTTTAACCCAAGAGTGGTTTCAAACCACTGCTTTAACAACAGTGTTTTGACTCAACAGTGTTTTCAAACACTGTTTTTTTAACCCAACAGTTGCTTGAAACACTGTTTTAACCCAACAGTGGGTTGGAACACTGTTTTAACCCAACAGTGGCTTAAAACACTGTTTTAACCCAACAGTGGTTTCAACCACTGTTTTAACCCAACAGTGGTTTAAAACTCTGCTTTAACCCAAAAGTGTTTCAAACCACTGTTTTAACAACACTGTTTCGACTCAACAGTGGCCCAAATAATTTTCATTTATTATATATAACCTGTCTATGCAAATAGTGTGAGTGTTGAAAGTGATCGTAAATCAAACTTACAACCAAAATAAAACCCTACATGATACAATACCACAATATTAGATGTGTAAACAATGATGATAAGTTGTATTATGGAAATTATACCTTTCTTGGAAGGGTTGTAAGCAATCCTTTGAGAAGTAGGTGAACTTTCCACTTGCCAGCCTTGAGAATGGCTCCAGACGATTCGACACTAGAATCCGGTTAACCTCCTGTAAGAAGCAAACTTCCTACAACAAACAAAAAGCGAAACCGCAAAACCTATTAAGTAACCAAATAAAAAATGAGAAACATAGATGTCCGAAAAAGAAGAGTAAATTGCTAAAATCGTCCCTGACGTTTGTTCACATTTGCTAAATTCATCCCAAAAAGTTTTTTTTTCTCATAGAGACCACTGAGGTTTTTAAAAAGTTGCTAGATACATCCAAAAATGGTTTTATACTATAAGAATATTAAATTGAAGAGGGGTAATTTAGTCATTCTTTTAATTTACCCCCTTTTTTACAAGGTTATTAAATGCCCTTATAGGTTTTAATTTAACGCTGTCATTGTATATTTTTTTTGGTTTCATTATACAGTTAACGCTGTCATTATAGGTTTCATTTCATATATTAACGCTGCACAAGTGGTCGAGATACAGTTAACGATGTTCGTTAACTGCTGTTAACTGCTGCTCGTTAACTGCTGTTAACTGTTGTTAACTGCTGTTAAGTGCTGTTAAGTGTTGTTAACTACTGTTAACTGCTCGTTAACTGCTGTTAGCTGCTGTTAGCTGCTGTTAAGTGCTGTTAACTGCTGTTAGCTGCTGTTAGCTGCTCGTTAACTGCTGTTAGCTGCTCGTTAACTGCTGCTCGTTAACTGAAGGTCGTACATATTGTCCACTGTTGGTTAACTGCTGCTCATTAACCGTTGCTCGTTATCTACTGTTGTTCGTTAACTGCTGCTCGTTATCTGCTGCTCGTTATCTTCTGTTGTTCGTTAACTGCTGCTCGTTATCTGCTGCTCGTTAACAGCGAATAACCCATTTAATAACCTTGTAAAAAAGGGGGTAAATTAAAAGAATGACTGAATAACCCATCATACTTCTCATTGTTGAAGGTCCCTTTGAGTTTGTCATAGCCATCCCTGCTTAAACACTAAAATCAAAATTTGTGTTGAAAACTAATCAATAATTGGAACCAGTTCAAAACTTTTAATTCACAACTAAAATTTCACACTCTACAACGTTCAGTAAGTGACATTTACCAATCCAATTATTATTTCATTCTAGATGTTAGCAAAACCGCAAAAGTAATAAACTCAATTCACTTAGGGGTAGTAACACAATACCTCATCATCTCTTTAAATGATATAATATAATTAAAACAGAAGTAGTAGGAATAAACGTACCTTTGTTTGATGAAGATTCTACTTGATTCCCTCTTTATTCCTTTAACATTCAAACAAAGATTTTCAATACCATTTTCGTTTCTCAAATCAAATGCCAAAACAATTCATTCTTTTGTTACATAGCCTATAATAAGAAGCATAGTTACTTTTTAACAATTCATAAGTCAAATACCAAAAATTTCAATATATTAACACATAACGTAGAATCTTGCAGCAACCACTATGGATGTAACAAAGGCTGAGAAACCCCAAACGTCTCGCTGCACACACAGATAACTCATTACCCAACCTGAAATGACGAAGATACCCCTGGAGCACCACAACAAGATTTCCAGCTGAAGTTACTTAAAACGCAAAAATAATGTACAAAATGGCGTAAAGGAGTAAGACATGTCTGTAACGAACTTCTCTAAACGTGTGGCTTGGTACATCAGTTGTTCTCCGCTGGCTTTCAAGAATTGACCGTAAGCTGCAAATTGCTAATTACATATTAGTTTAGATATGATTACAATTACGAACTAATAGATCCCATCATTTTCCTTGTATCTTCTTCACTTCTATTAGTATCAGCATAATTAAAATGAGCGATTTACATTTTAAACCATCATACTAATAGCTTTTTGTTGAATACAGTTCATCGCGCTTTAGAAATTCCCAAAAGAAACACTTGGATGAATTAGTGATTTTCGACCAATTGTTAAAATTAAAATACAAGAAAACCTTCTTATTGGACATTTTTGGGCTATTTTTTTGTAAAGTATAATGCTTTTCCCTTTGCAGTTTCAGAAAATTATTTGTTTGTAACAGAAGTTATACGGTGATAAAATGGGTGGGTTGTAGGATTTTGTTATTTTTTATTTCATAAACAATTAATATATTAAGTACGATTTCAAAAACAACTACTAAAAAACTTAAAGTTTAACTTTTTAATAAAGCAAAGTAGAATATTATAAGAGACTTTTGCCCATTTAACCATATACTTTTAAGCTGAAGTTTAAAATAATGTACAAAATGGCGTAAAGGAATAAGACATGCCTGTAACGAACTTCTCTAAACGTGTGGCTTGGTACATCAGCTATTCTCCACTGGCTTTCAAGAATTTCATCAATATCCATGGTTAAAGGACATTTTTTGTTTTCTTCATCATTTCTATCTACCTTAAACGCTTCAGCTCCCCCTGACCCAAATCTCTTGAACTCATGAGAATGTCATAAGAGGCGAGCCACTTCAATGTACATAAAAGACATTAGACACTCTTTCCTTCAATTTAGTATGTTCAAATTAAGCGGATCATGCTAGATATGGTAAATATGATATTAAACTTAGGGCTTACACATGAGCCTGATTGAAGTGTTTAGCCTCTTCGTTCAACTGCTACATCTTGTTCTTTTATGCTCTGCAAAATGTAGTAATAATTATTAGAAGTAACTAACTATGAAAAGATCAACATCAAATCGATTAAGCATGCTAATTGTTATAACATAGTACCAACAGTCCACATCGGCTTATTAAATTGGACAAATGAACTATATGCGGCTCAACCAGACTCGTTCATAACTTGTAGGAAGACAACCTCCTAGTCATCATCAATCACAAGGTCAAGATAACAGTCTAATGAACGACAAAATTATATCAAATGAAATAATTTGAGTTTTCTAATCTCCAGTTAAATTAATATTATATTATTAATATAACTGAAATAATTTGAGTTTTCTAATCATTAATATAACACCAGATGCATTACCTGAAATAATTTGAGTTTTCTAATCATTAAATATTTTGTCAACCTAAGAAGTGTTTAGAAAAAAAAATGAGCTAGCGTTTCATCAAACACTTAGAAGGCATTTTGAAGATGATCATAATCTAAACAAAAAAGCCCAATTTTTTTACTCGACTAAGTGTTTCAAACAATGAAGGCCCAAATCAGATGCACACGCACCTTGCATTTCATCGAATACATAGAACGTAAAACTATAAACAGTAAAAACTATAAAACCAAAAATAACATAAAACTACGGTTTTGATTAAGTATTCACAATCATCAAGATAATTCAAATGTACAGTTATGCAATATGAGTTAAACTACTAAATCAATTCACCACAATTCACCAAATTAACCAGAATCATACTGGGGACAATGATTAATCCAAAAATTCAAATGTACAGTTATGCAATATGAGTTAAACTACTAAAAGGTATGTGCTTTAAGGCCCCATTAAAAAAATATAAAACTTAAAAGAAAATGAAAAGAAATTTAAATAAGCATTCTTACTTTTCTTCCTTCTTGTTCTTTGAGAACAATCCAGACCGGTACTTTGAAGTTGGTAACTGTGAGATACGCTTTGCTGATATTCCTCTGTTTTCTATGCCCACATATGAACCCTAGAAGTTCAAATATGTGTTAAAAAGCAAACTAAGAAAGGAAGAGCAAATATGAGAAGACGATTTCTAACCTTCAATCTATCATGATTTGAGAAGGAGGCAACATGTTGAGAAGGAGGCAACACAAACTGTAGATTTGAGAAAGTATCAGCGTCGATTTGAGGATAAGCCATTGAGCGGGCCTTTTTTTTCTCTGGTTCTCTCTGCAGATCGATTGAGGGTTAGGGTTTGTGAAATGGGACTTAAGAAGATAGAGAGAGACGAAAGTGAATTTTAGAGAGAGATTACCCTTTTTATATGTCTGTTGTTTAAATTTTGAATCTGGAGCCATGTTTAAATTTCGAAACTGGAGCCAAAATTTTGAATTGGCAGTGGTTTGATTGGGGAGGTTTGAATTTATAACAGATGTTGGGAGGGGCAGTGGTTTGAAAAGTTGAATGTGGGAGGGGCAGTAGTTTGATGGCAGTGGTTTGAAAAGGTGAATGTGGGCCAGCTTTGAAATTGAAAGTCTTTTAATATTAAGGTTTGAAAAGGTGAATGTGGGCCAACTTTGAATTTTAAAGTCTTTTTAAAATTCAAATTACCCCCTTTAATTATGTATAAAACGGAATTATGACATCATCATTGACATTTGGCATACCTTAGAAGCTGACACATAGGCAGATTTGCATCAGCCAATCTTCTCTTATTATAGATAGTATAGATTCTAATATATAAAACTGTAAAAAATACACTGCGACTACGGGATTGAGCCGTATCCCGTGCTACGACTAGGTGTTCATTAGTTCCGCCCCTCGTGTGGTGTCACTTGATTCCCCAACCAGAATAGAGCAATTTGAAGTAATACCATAACTGTCTCTTAAAAAATCGATCAAATTCTTATCTAAGCCAATCAAATTTTTAATCCTAATTGTTAAACATTGGTAAAGTGATTTTACAAAATGAGAAAGTGAATTTAGTTGTCATGCACCTTTCAAACTCTTTCTAATCTCATTATTATCTTTGCTTTCTTCGCTACTTTCTATCGGGTTATGGGCACACGGCTCTGTTTGGTTTGTGGAGTTACTCGTAATCTCTATATATTGTAACCTACTCATTCAATAATAATCAATTAGTTTTCACCATCTTACACTTTTAGTTGTATTTGTTGACTAGTTCATATAATGAGCTTTTATTTACAAATCTAGTACACAGAAAGTCAGAAATGTTTGATTCACTGATGAATTACATATTTTTGTACTTCAAATTTTCACAAGGCCACCCCCCCCCCCCCCAATGCCTATGTGACAGCTTCATCCAGTTCAACCGATAAAACAATCGGTTTAATAACCCATCATGTTATAATTACCCATATTTAATAAACATGATTACATCCTTATAGTACAATTTTTGTACTCATATAATGTATGGTCTGTTATCATAATTTCTTTTCATAGTAAACAAAGTACAAGTTTCAAAGAGTAATGTATAACTTAAAATAATAAGATAGTATCGTAGTTACATCACAACACCTTGTCTAGGATTCAGTATCCTAGTTTAAGTTTATATGGTCCCCAACCCTATCTTACTTTAAACCGGTTATATATGTTATTTATGTATGAGTTTTTATCATATGATTTTTAGATACGGGACAAATTTGCCCAGCTGTTATAAACCAAGCAATAGAGATATTTTTGTCATTTCTTAATATTAAGGCATCTTGTTTTCTTCTTTTTATGTTTGGTCGATTTCATTCTGGTTTTGTTAGATTCTTTCTCACTTGTCTCTTTGGGCCTTCGGTTTATGAATGGATAATCATCAATATCACTAGACCATAAGACCATGCATGGACAGGTTGGACTCAACTGATAGACTGTGAATTGCAAACATTATTGGTCTGGTTCGTTAGCAGTAAACCACTCTATATTATATATAGATTGGTTGGTTCATAGGATAAATTTTAGTTAATTTTGTTGTTGGTAAACCAATCCCTCAGCCTAATCAATATTTTGGTGAGTGGTTTTTGATGACTCCGATCCACATAACTAGTTTATGTTGTTCGGTTCTTCAATCTCCGTTGTTCATGTATCCAAAAGTGCAACCTTCGATCAACAGAATCTTGAATTGTAGGCTGCAACACTGTAAACACTTACGGTTATAGCTGCCATGGCGGACGCTATTAGACCTAATTTTGGAAGGATGACTTGAAGGGAAGTGGAATTTGAGCGTAGTTTTTTATATAATTTGTAAATTTAAATCATCTATGATGATAGATCGACAAGACGACCATATCAATAATCGATGACTATATAAACATTGGATTACGTCATCATTACGAAACTGACTACCACTACAAAATATAAACGTACCACTGGGGGCGGTGGAAGGGCGTGGTTGGGCTTTTTTTTTTGAGGAAAAAACGCCAAAAAAACCCACTACGGGTGGTGTAATACAACACCACGGTACAAACAAGTATGCATATTTACCGAGACAAATTTGTTTCTATACATATGTATATTTTTTATATTTCCGCTTTTTAGTTTTGGCTTATTCTGTTTGGTCCTTTTTACACCCCCACATGGTGATTGCATAATCATTTCTTTGTATAATCTTCATCCTAAAACTAAAAATTGTGAAGGATAACTAATATTTATGTAATTCTAGTTTGATCAATCGATTATAAAAAGTTCACTTCGATTTTCAAACAAAGTTCAATTCAATGTAATACAATCAAGTAAGTTGGTCTTTGTGAATATGTATGTGAAAAAAATAAGAACTAGTGTAAAGTGGTTAGAAGTTATTTGGTGTAAGAAAAAAAATCATTCTTTCAGATTTTTTAATTAATAAATGACAAATTAGATTTTAATAATCCAAACTTTATTGAGCAATCATAATATGTGCTTATAATTTCTAAGCTAGATATTCTAACTTTTAAATATCTTGTTAAGAATAATCTCAGATTACACTTGATTTCGTTTACATGAATGATTATGAGCGTAATGGTGAAACATACATTCTTTGTTAGCGGAATCAAGTATATATATCTATGATAATTATACAAGTGGGATTGTCTTTGGCAATGATACGAAAGTTAAGTGTGTTGCACATTAAATTAGCAGCATGGATTATTATCGACCAACATGTTATAGATTGAATCATTAAATCCAATTTACCTTTATGAATTTGCTTAAAATTTATTATAGAAGTTGTCAAAATTAGTCAAACGTAAACATAAATGAGCCATTAAAACTCCTTATGGTATGTTAGTATACACGATAGTGTTGTTTGGTTGTAATTTCAAGTTAGCATGTTCGTTCTAAATGGATATATACCAAGTGCCACCACCGAAAACACTACTTCTCAATCAACCACTACTAGAAAATCTGAAACTTCAATGTTTATTGGTGAACGGAATATAAAAGGAGGTTCGTCACCTTCTAACATTTTAGGAAGTTTTTCCATTAGGGGTTGACAACACATCATTAAATAAGTAAATTCTAGGAGCTCTAGCATTGAAATATTTGTTAATATATGTGTTTCTTAACCCTTAAGTGTATTTTTCTTTATTTCTAACTAGGTTAATCTAGAGATATGCGACTCAAACAGACAATTGAAAGACCCCAACACGAGGACCAGGTCGTTATGCTTGGACTTCGGACACATCAAGGATTTTATTTTGAATGGATGCAAGTTTCATGGTCAAACACATATTGTTAGGTAGGTCACATATAATAGTGGCAAATGTGTGAGGTGCACTTTGAGTATGAGTATGATTATTATGGACTATTTGATGAGGTTTTAGAGTTGGAATATTACGGTGCCGGTCATTGTTTTAATGTGCTTTTAGAGTGTACATCTCTTCTGACGGCCGAGGGTTAAAGTGGACTCAAAAGATGATTTGTTCGATATTGTGACCGTTATTGTTTTCTTAAAAGCATAATTGTTTTAAACACTAGTGGCAATGTTCAATTTATAGTTGTTATCTTGTTAAAATTTCTATAATTGGACTAATCCTCCTCTGTTTTGGTAAATTGTAGGAGGGGCATGCCCGATCGTTTAACAAGACATATATGCTGACACCGAGAGTAGTGCAACTACCTGTTTAGATTACTCCCCCCCCCCCCCCCCCCCCTCTTTTAACAAGAAACATGTTACAAGTCACATTCATCCATCTATCAAACAAACAAATATAAACGTCATTCTCCTCAAACAATTCATGATCTAAATATCATACTCTCCATTCTTTAACGGTTGTAGTTGATTTTGCAACATCAATCAGTGAAGTAACATACATTCCCCACACCCCTACACTGACCCCACACCTACCCACCCATCCCCAACCCCTACCCACCACAAATCACCAATTTCAAGGTGTTAAAACCATCTTGAGACTCACAAAATCTATTAATTTTTTCCTTAAATATACATATAACATTTGTGAGCATATTGAATGGCCAAAACTGGAATGTTTGATTCCTCATTGTCTCTGCCATATAAACCATAAATAAATATTTATAAAGAATCCATTGAAAAACTATAAAACTCAATAACAGATATCAAGATTATAACATGACTAGTGACCATAAAACCCATAAATTTTAACATTTTCTTGTTTGTCCTGTGGTTTAATTTAGTTTCCCAAATAAAAAGTTCAAATCTTTGGAGATATCATTGAATAAATTTTTATCATTTTCTGCTTGTTTTATTTATTTCTAGTTTATCAATTCTTGTTGTTGTAAATATTTTGAATTTCTTTTTATTTTTCTTAATCTCTCTGCCCCCACTACCCATGAAGTAACATGTGTGCTAAACTGCAAATTCACTGTCTACTACAAAAAAAAAACAACAGAACTGAGCTCATAGTGCTTTTTCTTGGATTTTATTCAGATTCTTGTGGAAAATAGCCATCATCAAGATTCAAAATCCAGTCAAATCTTCAACTATTTTCTCTTGAAACAATCATAATTTGTAACTGAAATGAGAGTACAAGCAAAGATTTATGCATTCTATTTTCTGTTTTTGTGGTTATGTGTGTGCTCAAATGGCTTCCTTTCACCAAAAGGTGTTAACTTTGAAGGTAATCTTCATCTTTTTTTTATAAACTCTGGTTCATAGAGCCTTAAAGATAGAATTTTTAACATTTTTTTCATGTGGGTATTGTGAGTTTTAGTTCAAGCTTTAATGGGTGTCAAAGCTTCTATGTTCATCTTTTTTTTTATTTTATTTTATTTTATTTTTTATTTTATGAACTTTGTTCTTAGAACCTCCAAGATTGAATTTTGAACATTTTTTTCATGTGGGTATTGTGATTTTTAGTTCAAGCTTTAATGGGTGTCAAAGCTTCATTGTTGGACCCTCATGGTGTTCTTGAAAATTGGGATGGTGATGCTGTTGATCCTTGTAGCTGGACCATGGTCACTTGTTCTGCTGAGAGTTCAGTCATTGGGTTGTAAGTCTTTATTTATAATCTTCACACACTAATGTGTACTTGTGTGTGTGTGTAAATAATATTATTTGTAATGTTGATTTCAGAGGGACACCTAGTCAAAATTTATCTGGTACACTTTCTCCTAGCATTGGCAACCTTACTAATCTTCAGATTATGTAAGTGTAAATTATATTATATTAAAAAGTTTGGACTTTTAGGGGTTGTATAATGAGTGATTCTTGATGCAGATTGTTGCAGAATAATAATATTACAGGGTCAATCCCAAAAGAAATTGGTAAACTGAAGATGCTTCAAACACTTGATCTTTCTGATAATAAATTCATCAATGAAATCCCATCTTCTTTGGGTCACTTGACATCCCTACAATACATGTATGTTTATTTAAATTATTATGAATTTAATAATAATAATAAAATCCTTTTTAGTGTTCTTGCTTTGTGTTCTTGAATGAAATTTAAATTTGGTCCCATTTCAATTTCAGAAGGCTTAACAACAACAGTCTTTCTGGGCCAATCCCAGAATCAGTAGCTAGCATGACCCAACTTGCATTTGTGTAAGATTTCTTAACCTTTTCCAAATCAATTTCTGATTTAAATGTAAATGTATACATATATGTGTATTTATAAAGGGTAAGGTTCATGCGAGAATCACTCTTATTGCGAGAACCGCGAGAACCAATGTGAACATAAAATAAAATCTAAAAAAAATCAAAAAAACACTCAATTTTTTTTAGTATTTTTTAAAAAAAAATCGCTATATTTCGTTACCAAAAAAAAAACCTTTTTTTTTCGAGTAACAGTTATCCATGCACATGTGCATATGTATCATTACTTCGACAAATTCGGTAATACGTCATCAGCAATAGACAATTGCACTTTAATTTACAATACCATCCGTAATACACTACTTTTTACATTACCAATATTCAAAATGCACATGTGCATCATTAGGTATAACCATGATATAACGTGTTTTGGTACAAAAAGTTTGTGATTTTGAATGGAGAAGTAGACCCATATACATGTTTTCTGGTTGGTTATATCTAGTGGTTGATAATTTGGTTATAGTTGTCAATTTGTGATGTAATATGTTGATTGGATGGTATAAATGGTGTTTACATACATGTAATAAAGTGAAAATATTGTTTATGGTATTGACGTATTGTATTATGGATGGTAGGAGGTAATGGTATTGTATTATGGATGGTAGGAGGTAACGATATTGTATTATGGATGGTAGGAGGTAATGGTAGTGTATTATGGATGGTATGATAGATTAAAGGGAAAGTGTATTCAAAGTAGTGTACCAAAACACCTTATTTCATGTTGATACATATAGATGCACATATGCATTTCTAATATTGGTAATGTAAAAAGTATTGTATTACACATGGTAGTGTAAATGAAAGTGCAGTTGTCTAATATTTGTAATGAATTACGGAATTTGTCAAAGAAATGACAAAAATGCACATGTGCATGTTTGTGTATTACGGATGGAATGATAGATGAAAGAGAAAGTAGTGTACCAACACACCTTATTTCATGTTGATACATATAGATGCACATGTGCATTTCTAATATTGTTAACGTAAAAAGTAGTGTATTACACGTGGTAGTGTAAATGAAAGTGCAATTGTCCGATATTTGTAATGAATTGCGGAAATTGTCAAAGAAATGATACAAATGCACATGTGCATGGATAACTATGACTCGATTTTTTTTTTTTTTGAAATTTTTTTTATTATAAACGAAATATAGCGATTTTTCCAAAAAAAAAAAATAGTAAAAAAAAAAATTTTTTTTTTGGGTGTTTTAGATTTTTTTAGGTATTACTGTTTGTGTTCACACTGGTTCTCGCAATAAAGAGTGGTTTCTTACGGATCTTTCTCCTATGTATATATACCTGCAATAGCAATGTTATTTTTTTTTTGTTTTGTGTTCATTGTAGAGACTTATCTTTCAATAACTTGAGTGGCCCTGTTCCTATTTTTCCTTCAAAGACATTCAAGTAAGTTCTATTTATGCTTCGAACTAGGGTGACAATTATTGACACAACTCTAACTCGTTTATTAAACAAGTGGTATTCGCGTCAACTTGTTTAATCCTTTTAATTAAATGGACCGTGTTTAGGTTGACCTATACTTTTAATAACGGATTGTGTTTCAGTTAATTTGTTAACCCTATTTAATTAAATAAGTCGATCTATCAACCTGTTTAAAGTTGTAATAAAATAAAGAGTTAATTGTCATTTTAGTTCCTGAGTTTTGTCCAAATTTGTCATTTTAGTCCAAATAGTTTTTTTTCGCCTATGGGTTCCTGACTTTTCCCTTTTGTTGCTATTTTGATTTTTTTTTTATTTTTGTGATTTATTTTTATTTTTAAGAATTTTTTGGATTTTTTAGAATTTTTTTTGTTTTTTTAGAATTGGATCAAAATGGCAATTGAAAAGATTTAAAATGAAAATCCCCAAAATACCCCTGGTTAAAAATGGGGTTTTTGGATGAAGTTAGGGTATGTGATCAAAATGGCAACAAAAGGGAAAAATCAGGGACCCAGAGGCGAAAAACAAACTATTTGGACTAAAATGGCAAATTTGGACAAACCTCAGGGACTAAAATGGCAATTAACTCTAAAATAAATAAGAGCATATACTTTAATAAGGTCAACCTGCCAACCCATTTACGAACCTGTTTACCCAATTATTATGACCCGTCAACCCGTTTGACTTATCTAGATAAATTTGCTACACGGGTCGTGTTCGGGTTACTTGATATTAAGTGTGACCAGGTTAGGGTTGATGTCTTTGACACAAACATATATATAGATATATATGGGTCATATTCGGGTTCATCAATTCAACCTACCAATCTAAAACTTGTCAGCATGATTGCCACCCTTATTTTAGATGTAGAACAAACTAATCATCTATATATGAAAGCAAATAGATATCTAATACTTTATTAATTGCAGCATTATTGGGAACCCTCTCATTTGCCCAACAGGACCTGAGCAACAATGCAATGGAATGACACTCATGCCCATCTCTATGCCATTAAACACCACACAATGTACGGTTATATATCGTCATGAATGCTTTTTAAGCGTTACATAAAGGGTGTTTGCTAATCTTTTACCGTGTTTGATCTTATAATAATCTATAGCTGCTAACACCAGATCAAGAAAACGAACTCATAAACTGGCCCTTGTCATCGGTTCAAGCCTTGGATGCATCGTTTTGATCATTTTTGTACTTGTGTTATTTTGGTGGAGGCATAGGCGTAATCAAGAACCATTCTTTGATGTAAAAGGTTTGTGCTTCGTTTTGACTTTCGAGGTCCAATTGGTGAGTTTCAAAGACGAAACTGATGTGGATTCTGTTATGCAGATAAGCATCATGATCAGGAAGTTACACTTGGAAATCTAAGGAAGTTTCAGTTCAGGGAACTTCAAGTTGCAACACACAACTTCAGCCACAAGAACATATTGGGAAAAGGAGGTTATGGGCATGTGTACAAAGGAACACTTGACGATGGGACAGTGGTGGCGGTCAAACGGCTGAAGGATGGTGGTGCTGCTGGTGGAGAACGACAATTCCAAACAGAAGTTGAAATGATCAGCCTAGCAGTGCACCGAAATCTCCTCAAGTTATATGGCTTTTGCATGACTCCAACTGAAAAACTCCTTGTCTACCCGTATATGTCCAACGGCAGCGTGGCTTCTCGTCTCAAGGGTATGCATGAAATAGTTTCCAATTCTTATTTTTTTTTTCTTGCACACCATTACTTGTATTCGAGTTTTAAAGGGTTTTTTTTTTTTTTGTGAAAGAACATTGTTTAGGAAGATCAATAGTAGTACTTCTAGACGTTTTTTTTAAGTTATTGTATTTCTAGGCGGTTCGCTGCCCCTGTTAGTGAAGTAATGACAAGTCTGACAATGTTTCATAGAGTTTGCTTTTGTGGCAAACGGACTTGTAGAGTTCGCTTACAAGGGTAGCGAACTGTCTAGAAGTATAAAAAGTATAAAAAAAAAAACACCTAAAAGTACTAGTCGCATTCATAACTCGTCGTCTAGTTTCAAAAAATCTTAAAAACTATAAGCAAAAATTAAGACTCATGCAAATTTGGTATTGTATTTTTTGCAGCAAAACCGGTTTTGGATTGGGGCATAAGGAAGAAAATTGCCTTAGGGGCTGCAAGGGGATTGTTGTACCTTCATGAACAATGTGACCCTAAAATTATTCATAGGGATGTCAAGGCTGCAAATATATTACTTGATGATTGTTGTGAGGCAGTGGTTGGTGATTTTGGGCTGGCCAAGCTTTTAGACCACCAGGATTCTCATGTAACCACAGCGGTTCGAGGCACCGTGGGCCATATAGCACCGGAGTACCTCTTCACGGGCCAGTCATCCGATAAAACTGACGTGTTTGGCTTCGGGATTCTTCTACTCGAATTGATCACCGGACAACGCGCTCTAGAGTTCGGCAAGGCTGCAAACCAGAAAGGCGCTATGCTTGATTGGGTAAGGCTCGTGTCTTTTAGTTTTATTTTTACGACTCTCATGTCATGTCATGTTACGTCAGTTTTTAAATATCGTTTATTAATAAAAATAAATGCTAAGACCACCCGTAGTGGGGCATTATGTGGGCATTATGCTCAAAAAAAACGCCCCCCACTCCCATTACATAGGGCATTATGGGGCATTATGCTCAAAAAAAATTTGCATTGGCGTGATATATAAAACGCCCAAAGGGGAATGTGGGAGAGTTGATGACCAATGAGATTTTTTAGAGGTTTTTTCTTTATTTTATTTAATGCCCCAATAATGCCCAATAATGCCCCATCCCCATTACACCCCATTTTAGAAAACGCCCAATAATGCCCCTTTGCTGACTGGACCGCCACATGGCGTAAAATGCCCTAGGGTGGGGGCATTATATTCTCCTTCCACTACACATGGTCTAAGAATACATTAAATCCAGTTCCACATTTAAAATTAATATTTCTAACTAAATTATTACTTTAATAACTTTCCATTATGTAATATAAAAAAATATTGTAGATTATATTATATTTAAATATATTACATAACTCAAAATTTAATACATATTATCACACTCCAGTTTCCACTTTCCACCAATTATATAATTTCAATTTAGTAAACTCAATAACTAAACATCAGATCAATTTATTTTAATTAATACATTTGAATTCTTTTGTTTTTAAAATCACATAAATTTATTTTAATTAATACATTTGAATTCTTTTGTTTTTAAAATCACATAAAATTTATTTTAATTAATACATTTGAATTCTTCTGTTTTTAAATTAACTTTCTTAACGCTCATTTCCACAACAATGAACAGTTTTCTTAAATTCCGAACACGCTACATTTCCATATATAAGTTTTATTAAGAATTGACCCGTCGCAAAGCACGGGTAATTACCCACACGGTTAAATTTATTTTTTAAGTAAAACTATGTTTCAGGTAAAGAAGATCCACCAGGAAAAGAAACTAGACATATTAGTAGACAAAGATTTGAAAAACAATTATGACATGATGGAGTTAGAGGAACTTGTAAAAGTGGCGTTGTTGTGCACACAATATCTTCCGGGCCACCGGCCGAAGATGTCGGAAGTTGTTCGGATGTTGGAAGGAGATGGGTTGGCTGAGAGATGGGAAACTTCACAAGGGATCGAGTCCACCGGAAAGTTCAGAACACCGGAACTGTCCTCATCGGAAAGATACTCCGATCTCACTGATGATTCTTCGTTACTTGGACAAGCCATAGAACTCTCCGGTCCAAGATGAAATGTCATATAAAAGTTCATTTAGAAGTTCAAAGTGTATGTAATATTATTTCCGTGTTTTATATGATTTTTTTTCAATATTAAATATATAATCTGTTTTTTCCCTCCAAATTTCTTAATAAAAAATCGATCGGCCAGAGAGAGAAATGAGATCGGGTACCAATCTATATGAGTAAACTGCCATTTTGGTTCCTGAGGTTTGGTCACTTTTACCACTTTATTCCAAAACTCAAACTTTTTAAATCTGAGTCCCTGCGGTTTCACTTTTATTACCATTTTAGTCCAAAAATTAAATCAGCTCATATTTGTCTAATAAGATCCTGTTATTTTGTCATTTTCCCTAGGGGCAAAATGGTCAATATAATTTTATTATAACACATTATTAATTAAATTAATTAAACTAAATATCTCTTTGACCCTTGACCTCATAAAGCTCAAGATATTATCATCTTCTCCAAAAATCTTCTCCCAAACCCTCCCAACTACGAATCACCACAAAGAAATTTAGTATCACTCATGTTCAGCTCCTGAATTATCATGGATGATAACGTCATCATCCACCAATTTGAATCACCACAAAGTATTGTGTCGGTTATGAACCGTGACCCATAATCTCGATCGATCCTTCATCAATCTTAACCATTGAAATCGCCTGACTATCTGAACATTAATTTGGTTCTGATGAGCCATATAATCATATAATGAATCAAACTTGGGACACACTGAATCAATTACAACTGGCAGTTTTACAACCTCCACATACAGAGATGAGTTTACAGATGCTTCTCCGGTCAGCGAAAAAGATGAACCAAAAGACAATTTAAGACCTGAACTTACTGTTTTATTCGGCGAAATTGGTAAATTCCTTTCGGTAGAACCCAAACTCGATACAGAAGGAACTGTAGATACATATTTTTTCTAACCATGTTTGCAAATTAAACAAAGCTTTACACGAGCTCAAACAAGCCCCGCGTGTATGGTTGCATCGGTTAAGTTCTTTTCTTATTCAAAGCGGTTTTGTTTGCAATCACATTGACACGTCTCTTTTTGTCTTCAAAAGAGACTCTTGTATCATGTACTTATTAGTTTATGTCGATGATCTTATCTTAACCGGTAATCAACCTCGTGGCTTTTCGCTTTCATCACTTGTCTAAGCACTGGATTTTCCATTAAGGATTTAGGGGAGCTCAACTACTTTCTTGGGCTTGAAGTCACATGCACATCTTTGATGTGATATTTTTAAATCGATCTAAATATATACGGATATACTAACACGTGCAAAGATGTTGGATGCCAAACCCGCATCCACACCCTTAAGTACAAATGTTTCTTTTGTTTCTGCAGGTGACTTATATCTAGATCTTACTCACTATCGCTCTATCTTTGGTGCTTTGCAATACTTGACAATTACTCGACCAAATATTTCATATCTTGTTAATCAAGTTAGTCAATTTCTACATGCTCCAACAGTCTCTCATTACCAGGAGGTCAAACGGATTCTTCGTTATCTAAAAGGAACCTTAGCATTTGGACTTCACTACAGCAAGCCATATCAGACATCACTTCTTAGCTATTCGGATGCGGATTGGGCTAGATGTTTAGAGACTCGTCGATCAACTTATGGGTATTCTATTTTTTGATAGGTAACCTTATCTCATACAGCACAAAGAAACAACCCAGCATTTTTCGCTCCAGCTGTGAATCTGAATACCGGGCAATGGCGAATACGGCCGCTGAAATTGTTTGGATTACTCACATTCTCCAAGAACTTTATGCGCTTCCTCCTGATCGTCCCACCATTCTGTGTGATAATGACAGTGCCTTATTTTTTACTCAAAATCACGTCTCCCACAAACGAGCAAAACATATTGATCTTGACTAACACTTTATTCGTGAACCTGTTGCCTCTGGGAAATTACACACCAAGTTTGTACCTACCAAGCTTCAGGTTACGAACATTTTCACCAAAAGTCTTCCACGTGCTCAATTTGACTTTTTACGCCATCTACTTCGTTTGGGTCTGTGAGTGCATAATGTCTATTACTTCCGTCAATCACGTACCGTAGCTTAAATAGATGATACAAGACTAGTGTTGAATAGAAGAGAGCTTGAAAGGAAGCTGAAGCAGCTTCGTATGAAGCCAGCAACTTCGTACGAAGGGACCATTCAAGGCTTCGTACGAAGCCAGTAGTCTATATATAGGAGTCTTGTGTTTGTCATTTGTAACTTTTGGGTATTCTTGAGGCGAAGCTCTACCTGTTTGATTTCGTGGTGTAAACATTGTTATATCATCAATAGAAATCAGTTTATAATTACATCTTCGTGTTCATTCCACACACATGATTGGATTCCGCACATATCACGTGTTCGTACGTATTCAACGATTCAGGATTAGATCCAGATCCTGAATTCACAAGTGGTATCAGAGCGGGTGATTGTTTGCACGGATTGAAGACACGAAGATTCAAGCAACTATATCAAATTCAGAGACAAATCTCTTCATCTTCTTCTACTCATCTTCTACATTTTCTCTTTGAACTTAAAACTCAGATCTACAACGTTTTCACGGTTAAATTTAGCTACATTTTGAATATGTTGTGTGAAAAAGGTTTTTGAACAATCCTTCAAAGTTTCAGATCAAAATTCAAACAAAATCATACTCAAATCAATGAAAAACATGAAGAACATGACTTGTTTGTTCGCAGCTTAGCTTCGTACGAAGCCATACATCTAGCTTCGTACGAACCCAACACAACAGTTGTAATTTTTGTGAAATTTGGCTTCGTACGACCCCACCGGGAATTCTTATTGTACAAAGCTTCGTACGAACCCAAATTAGCAGCTTCGTACGAACCAAGACATTTTTTGTTTAATTTTCAGACTTGATCAAGTGTTTGCTTGTTTGCAGGTTGTTCAAAGACCAGAATCGTGGCTGAAGAATTTTACAACACATTCTATAATGCGTTCACTTCTGAGTCATTAGAACAACAAATGTTACACCGAAAAGCATTTCAAAAGCCATAAATGATAATATAAATCATGATAATGTTTACGAGAATCACCAAAAGCCACCTAAACTAATGAATATCGAAGATTATCATTGGTGGAGCACAAGATTGAGAACTGGGTGAAGGCTTATGCCTATGAGAGTTGGATTATGATGACTTACGGATATGAAAAACCTATGAATGATCAAAATGTATTACTTAAAATTCTAGAATTTTCAAAAATCGATAAAGAAAAACATTATGATGAACTAAAAATGATAACATTATTACAACAATCCGTGAGAGAGGATATCTTGTTTACTTCAACATGGTGAAACATCCAAGTAGATGTGGGATGCATTGAAGCTGAAAGCTGAAGGAGGTAAAGATATCAAAAAGAACAAAATCTCTATGCTGAAAAGGAATTTGATCTATTCAGATGCATGAAGGGTGAAACTATTAGACAAATGATAGAAAGGTTTTGTCATTTGAAAATCGAGATGGAGAGGTTTGGAATTAACAAAGACAGAGAAGAGATTGTTGACAAACTGGTTGAGGCATTGCCACACGAGGATGACTGGCAGACATATGTGATAATTTTGAAAAATGATGCCAAGTTTGTTGAGATGTCTTTGGATAGTTTAATTGAAAAACTACAGTGACATGATCTGATGTTACAGAAACAAAACAAAATGTCCAGTTCTAGTTATCAACAAAATGTTGATCTGTACTATCGAAGAGGTATGTTGCAGAACAACCAGTCACCAAAGATCAGTACAGCTTTTAGTGCAGATAATTCTGGTGATTCATCAAAAAGCAAGTCTCCAAGTTATGATTCTGGATACCATTCATCTTTTGCATCATCTAAATCTGGTCCGAATCAAAATTGGAAAGATTCTCCAAATTTGAACACTGATTTCGCTAGACAGCACATGAGTTTCTTAGCCTCTGTTCTAGAGTCATATGAAGGTTTAATTGCAGGAAGGATCGGTAATCCTAATATGACAAAGGAGGATTATGACCAAGTTGATCCGGAAGAGATGGAGCTCATGGATATTCGCTGGTGCATGGAAAGCGTTATCAGGAGGGCTCAACGGTTCATGGAGATTACTGGGAGAAAACGTTTGGAAGGCCCTGATATGAAGATAGGTTTCGATAAAGCTAAAGTTACTTGTTTCAAATGTAAACAGAATGGGCACTTCAAACGAGAATGCACAAACAACAAAGCAGACGATAGTGTGAATCCTTTTCACGAAGACTACTACAAGAAAGCTATCTATCATCACAACAATGAGCAACCGCCAAGAAAGCAGATTGAGGAAGGGTCATCTAAAGAGAAGAAACAAGCTATGTTAACGATTCATGATATTAGTAGTGGACCTAGTACTACTCCAGATGATAAATGGAGAATTCAAAACGATGAAGGTTTCAATTGGAACAATTATATTAAAGATGAGAGAAAACAAAAATGGTCGTTGGTTGCTGAGATCAAACAGAGCCGAGAAGTAGAACATGCATGAGCTTATTTGAGTAATGTATATGATGCTTACAAAGAAGCAAGGCGGGCAAATAGATGGAGTCAAGAAAAGGAGTGTTATGTTGATCCTAAAGGAAATCCGACAGTTGATCCTGACAAGGTAGATTTTGAAGCATTAGTTACTGCAATTCCAACTGTTGGAGTTTGGTGTCGAGGGCTCAAAGAGATTCCACACTACAGAGAAAAGGCCGAGGAAGGAATAAACAAGGTGATCTATGCGAGCCTAGAGAAGAAGAAGAAGACGGTAGAGGAGATTGTAGATGAAAGTCAGAAGTTAGTAAATGAGGTGAAGAAAGTCGATGCAAAGGCAGGGAAGCTGTTGCAGAGAAACAGCAAGTGATGGAAGATCAGAAAAAGATGGCAGAAGAAGCCGAGGTGCCAAACGCTGAGGTAATAACTCAAACTGAATCTTCTGAAATGTTAAATGAATCTGATCATAAAACTGACGAACAGTGCAAAAAATGCATGGAAACGTGCAAGGCTTGTACTGAAAAGGATGAAAATATAAGATCCAGAGATATTGAATTTACTAAATTAGAAAAGATTTTCAAAGAAAAATGTAATGAAATGCTAGAAAATGAAAGATTTTTGAAAGAAAATGAAAAAGAGCTAACACAGAAATGTGAAAATCTTGAAAAAGAAAACAAAGTTTTAAAACAAGAATGTTTAGCTGAGTGCAATGAATGTATTCCAAGAGATAAAACTATTCAAGAGTTGCAAAAAGAATATGACGGAATGAAAGTGTCATATCACACGGTAAAAGAAGCTTATGAAATTTTGAAAAGTAAAGTCATAAGTCTGGATAATAGATTGTCAGCATGTCAAGAAACAACTAAATTTTCTTGAAGCCAGATATGAAGGAAAACAAAAGGTTTTAAATAACTGTATTGATGAAGTTGCTAAACTTAAACAAGAACTGGCTGAAAAAGAAAAATTGGTTAACAAACTTCAAAGTTATCATGCTTCTTCATATATTTTGGAACGTATTTTCAACATCACACCGGATGGTAAAGAGTCGGAAAAGAACAAAAGGGAATTGGGTTAGAATACCATCAGGTTCCACCACCGTTGGAGAATAATTATACATTCTATGATGGTGAAAAGGTGGACAAAGCAATAAACATGGTTGACCAATTACCTGACAACATTGATGTGACTTACACCAAATCTGATGATCTTGATGATTCAGAGGTGGTAGATAAGGTTGTTAAAAGCGTTCTGACAGAGGAGTCTACCAAAACAGATAAGTCTGAGTCACAGGATGAAAATGAGGGAAGTTTTCATGAAACTTATCTTAGAAAATAAAAATCTAAGAAAAATGCAAATGATGATCCGATAGGATTGGCATACACCATGATTGGATTGGACAAATTATTCTCAGATATTGAAATCCCGATTCAGAATGTGATTTCGGAAAAGATTGATAGAGTGTTTAAATTGGTAGAAATTGAAAAATCCGACATTTTAAAATTTGCAGGGAAGAGCAAGAAAACTTTTTATAACAAACCTAGTTACAAAAAGATAAACATGAGGGTTGGGTTGGGTTATAAAAAGAAACAAAATCAAAAGAAACAGTTTGGAAAGACAAATCTTCATAAACAGACGAACTTTGTTCACAGAACAAGTTTAGAAGAAGAGAAAAAACTCCATTTTAGTCGACACACTAATGAAGAGTTCTATACTCAAAAGAAAAAGCAACAACAGGTTAAAGATGTTTCCAAGAGAACATGCTTTAAGTGTGGTCACAGTGGACATCTTGGTCGCAAGTATCCAAATCCGAAACCTGTTGATGTTGAAAAGAAAAAGAATGATGGTGTTAACCAGAAGTTAACTAAGTTTGGATCAAAACAAACTTGGAAACCGAAACCAAAGACACCCAAATTTGAACATAAACAGATTTGGGAACTAAAGGTTGATTTTTCAAAATCAAAACAAACTTGGAAGCCAGAAACATCTAAGTTTGAACCAAAACAAATCTGGAAACCTAAAGTTGATTTTTCGAAAGGTAACATTCAAATAGATTCAAGGTTTTATCGAAGAAGTGTTTCAAAAGGACAAGTTTGGGTGGTAAAGAAACAAATGACTTCTGTGAGTAATAATCGAAATGAAGATGTGTTTGAGAAGAATGAACGACAGTATCTAGTTCTACCTGAAAAGATTTATGTTTAGCTACCTAAGTCTAAACAGGCGTGGGTTGCATTGTTCAAATGATCGAATTATTTGAATGTGCAGGTGCTCCAGAAGATGGATGATTGTCAGAATGAACAGAGGAGCAGCCTGGCACAGGAGGAGGTTGTAGATCCCTGCGACTGAATACAGGGAGTTTATTTGTTTCTGTACATAAATATCCATAATCCAAAAACCCTAAAACAGAAAAATTTAAAAACCAAAAATATGCTTTTATTCTGTCAAAAATTGAAAAATGAAAAAATATGTTTGTTTTTAAATTTGTCAAAAATCAAAATTTTACAAAAAATGTTTTGACTGAATATGCCGAAACCCTCACAGCTGAACAAACATGATTATTTCACAAGTGATTAAATGGTTTTAACATTGTTAAAAATCAGTGTGTGTAAAATCATGGGGGTATTTTCTGCAAAACAGAGCATGTGAAGCAGAAAATGGATGGCGAGATAAAGCTACCTGCATCGGATTGTCAAATTTTCTTTAAATGTTTTGGATGTTAGGGGGAGTAAAAAATTTTAGAAAATACAAAAATATTTGAAAATTTGAAAAAGCCAAAACCAATAGAAAATTCAAAAGAGCTTTGTGTAAATAGAGGAAATGATAGTACATCAGTAGACAATCACAGTACGCTAAAGAAATGGAAAGTCAAATATGATAACGGTCTCACTGATGATATGCCAATAGCTTTTTACACATTTAGTAGATTAATTTCGAGATATAAACCTAAATCAATATCTTGCTTATCTCGTGGGGAACACCTCTCGGATAAATGGGTAACCCCCGGAATCTTGTTTGAGACATTGCCAGATTCTGAGATACTAGGTCTTTATACTGATTAATATCTAGGATATTATACTTGGTCTTCTGATTTTGTGTCAGCAGTGGCCTAGACCTCGTATAATACTTTATACGCTTAATGCATACTCTCTGCATAAAATTGAGAAAATATCGAAAGATATAAATCAAGTGCAGTTGTAAAGAAGATCCATAAGTGGGACACACCTAAAGTCGAGCCTTTATCTCTTTGATAGAACGGTAGTTCATACCTGAGCTCTTAAGGTCTCGCACTAACCCAGAGAACATATATCAATATAGTATATTCACCTGTAAGACTGAATCTAGGGAATCTTGATACGGGAGTATATTCGGAGGTGGGATACGCAAATAAGTGAAGTACTTAAAATGCTAAATCTCGTATCTCGAATCAGTTGAACTTTGTGTGAAAATTTAAATGGATCACTATACTAACAATCTAAGTGAATCGTTTAGAACTTAAAGTGTTTATAGCTCAACGGTACTAGTGATTTGTCATAAACTGATATGATCCTCTGACACAACTCAAACATAACTATTGTCTGTAAATATTTCTTTACTGCTTTATGTTTTAGAAAAATACAAAAAGATTTTGATTCAACTTTATTTTCGACAACCGATGTCTGAAGGCTAAGTTTCAAAATCTAAGTATGCTGAACATGTTTCTGAAAAATAAACAAGTTCATTAATTTGAAACTTGAGGTTTTTAAAATGAGAAATTTTAAAAACAGTTTGTGAAATCTCCAAGGTCATTAATTTGGACTTGGATGATTATTTGAGAATGTTTTGGATACCAAAACTGTCAAATACATTTGTAGTTAAGAGCCAGGCAATCGTTCTTGAGAAATTCTAAATGATTTTTAAATTGTTAAATTTGATCTAGGTAACATATTTATGTGAACAAACGATGTCCTGTGCAGTCACATATTTGAAATGCTCCAGCTTATTCATGTTAAATGTGTTGAGCTAGATTTTCGAATACTAAACTTAAATTGTCATATATCTTACAAATAGTTTGAGGCTTGATTACGATCCCGATAGCTGAGGCTAAGGGGGAGTCTGAAAATAAGCTCAGAGCAAGGGGAGTGTACATTCAAAGAACCAGATAACTATTTTGAAAGAGCTTATACCAGGTGTTGATCCTAGTAGCTAAAAGCATGGAAGCTTAAAGCAAGGGCGAGCTTGAAGGAGGAGTTAAACGAAAGGGGGAGCAGCTAAAGCTGAAAACAGATCCACGGGGATTTTGTTAGGATAAAAGGGAGAGTCTATGGTGCAGATGATGTCAACACTCTATGAAGACTCAGAGAGAGACAGAATGCTACGAGATTGACTGCCGTAATATCCAAGGGGGAGTCTGTGAGTGCATAATGTCTATTACTTCCGTCAATCACGTACTGTAGCTAAAACAGATGATACAAGACTAGTATTGAATAGAAGAGAGCTTGAAAGGAAGCTGAAGTAGCTTCGTACGAAGCCAGTAGTCTATATATATGAGTCTTGTGTTTGTCATTTGTAACTTTTGGGTATTCTTGAGGCGAAGCTCTGCCCGTTTGACTTTTGCAACTTTTTTGTTTGCTACTGATGTAAACTAAATAATTCAAAATTCACAAAACTTTAATTTTGCTCCAATAAAATAGAACTTTACATCACCAAATATTTTTTAAAGGTTAATTGTTTTAATCATGTCGTCCATAAGACATGAACCCAAGACCTCCAATTCTAGGTATTATTAAAGACTTACATTATTGAGCAAATAAATTCACCTTCACCAAATAAATTATTAACTGGATTTTGGAATGGTACCACAACTCTTACATTGAGCAAGTGAAAAATTCCTAACTTAATTGATAAACGATCAACTTTTACGATATTGATGTTTTTTCCTCACTTGAAAGCATGTTTTGAAAATAGATAAAACCTAGGGCATAACCATATATTACACGTAGCCCATTCTCTAGCAATCACATTATCATTAAAAATCTTAAAAAAAGTACATATTCTTTATTTTGGATTTTAAACCAAGATCCATTGCGCCTGTGTGATAAAATAATTTTCAGCCTTTTAGCTTATATTAATAACTAGGTTAATGCCCGCGTAATACGAGGGCTTCCACCAAAACTATATTATTTACTTTGAAATGAAATGTTCTGTACAAATACATACATTGGAAGAAAAAAACAGAAAACTATTCAAATGCCAGAAAAAATTTCCTTGTAGACTACATTTGTTGTTTTACTCGTTACATTCTCATCTTTGTCTAGTATAAGCAACTTCACACCGGCTCTGCTTTTAACTCTTGATAACACAACATAAAGCTGACCATGTGAGAAAACTGGATATTTCAAATACAATCCAACCCTTGATAGAGATCGTCCTTGACTTTTATTTATAGTCATTGCAAAACATACATTTAAGGGGAATTGTCGTCATTGAAACTTGATAGGAATTCTTTTTTTCGACGGTGTCAAACTGATTCGTGGAATAAACGTTCTGGTCCCTATGTTTCCGCCGGATATAATCTCAGCCTCTATAACACATTTATAAAGTTTAGTAATCTGTAGTCTCGTACCATTGCATAAACCATTTTGTTGATCAATATTACGAAGCAACATTACAGGTACACCAACTTTAAGGACTAATCGATGATTAGGCAGACCAGAAATTTTAAGACCATTCAGAACATCGGGAGAATATAGTCTCGCATGTGCTTCGTTCTTTCCTTTATCAGTTTGACAAATACTATCAGAACTCAGATACTCCACTTCATCGCCATGAAACGAAGCAAGCAATCTTTCATTAATTTCTTGAACAACCTCGTTTGTTGGTGCCAATATAGCTCTTTCAGCAAAAAAATCTTTATCTTTGTACAATTGAAGAAGTGTAGGATCGTTTTCCGACCCGAACGAGTCGATCAGAAGAGTTTATCTCTAAACGAAATGCGGAAACAGACGTGTAGAGTTCAAATCAGCAAGATTCACACTATAAACTGTTGTATGATTGATATAAAGACGTTTTACAACCTGACAACACTTCGGCAGCACTTCGTTGCACAAGCCGGAAAGTTACAAATGATGAAAGTTTGAAAGCTATATATAGGTAATGACCCTTCCGTTTGAAACTCTTCAAATGGACTGGACATTTCAAACTAAACCCTTTTCAAACTTTCAGCTTCAAACTTTCAGCTTCAAACTTTCAGCTTCAAGTGTAGTAAACCGAGACTCGATATAAGACGAAGACGACAGATGACTGCACCAACAGACTCCCCCTCAGATTTGACGAGTCTTAAGTGTCGAGTCTTCACATCTTCAATCTTTATCAGTCCTCTCGAACTCTTTGAAGTATTTGACGTTGTAAGAATCCTCAAATCTTTCTCTTCTCTTTTCGTCATCGTCAACAAACTCCCCACGAACAATCTCTACTCGGATGTCTTCAGACTCCCCCTTTCGATATGCTGGGATCGCAGCCTGGCTTGTTGAAATCACGCAGTCTTCAGGTATCGGAACCTGGCACTCTATCTTCAGATAACCTGCACCTTCTCTACCCAAAAATAAATTTTCTGATGATAACTTGTAAAAACAATCTCACCAGCTAATGAACCACTTGCAGGAATAATTCAATCAAGGAATGATTTTACAATGTTAATTTTTGATAAACCACTTGAAGATATATCATTTTAATTTTTCAAAACAAACACACTCTCCCAAACCATCTGTTCATCATGTTTAGCACTCGGAATTTTGAAAATTAGTTCTTCAATATCAGTTGTTGAAAATCTTTTTGAATTTTTCAAAATTTATGCTAAAACACACTAAAATCTTTTTGGAATTTTTAATGTAATGAAATGTAGTAAAGAAATATTTACATACAATATTTTTGTGAGTTTGTGTAACAGGATCATATCAGTTTATGAGACAAATTACGAATACCGTTAAGCTTTAAACATTTTAAGTTCTAAACGATTTACCTAGATCGTCAGTATATTGGTCCTCTTTAAATTTTCACACAAATTTCAATCGATTCGAGATACGATATTAGTATTTTAGAAACTTAAAATTAATTGTGTATCACTCCACTTAAATATACTCCTGTATCCAAATCCCAATATTCAGTCTTACAGGTGAATATACCACATATGATATCTGTAAAGGGGTTATGTGCGAGGGCCGTGAGAGCTCAGGTCGATACTTTCATATACGCAGAGAGATGACGGCTTCGACTTTAGGTGGGTCCCCTTTAGAGGATCTTTTGATTACAACAGCAGCGACTATCAATTTTATTGTCTCATCAGCTTGCTGAGGGCGATGCTATGTTTCAAGCATTTTGCGAAAAGCATTATCCGGGGACTAGGTCAGTACTTCCATACAGCAGAAGTCCCGGGATAATACCCCAGATATCACTGAGTATAAAGACCTAGTATCTCAGAATACGGGACCTTTCAAACAAGATTTCGGGGGTTACCCATATATTCAAGAATAGTTACCCACGAATCAAGCAAGTTTGAATTAGCTTTATATCTCGTTTCAATTTACTAAATGTGCAAAAATCTACTGACACATCCGCAGTAAGATTGTTTATCACTTTTAAACTTTCCAAATCTTTAGCATGTTGTGATAGTCCACTGATGTACTATCATTTCCTCTTTTTCACAAATAAACTCATTTTTGATTTTATCATGTTTTTGGCTTTTTCAAATTTTCTAATGTTTTTGGATTTTCTGAAATTTTCTACTCCCCCTAAAATGCAAACACATTAACGAAAATATGAAAACAAACTGTACAGAAACATGACAACCGATATCAAATCACATCAATTCGCCATTCACTTGGCATAAACAATCAGAACTCCCCCTATCAACAAACTATTTTCCCATTTAGATTTCAAAACACTTAAGTTTGTTTTAATCAAAATGGTTTTTCCGGAAAATAAGTTTGGTTGATTTTACCACTTGTAGGTATATCAATAATAAATTCGGGGTTGTGGTTCATCATATTGTCTTCCAACCAGTTGTAGGAAAATACAAGTACAAATTAATGTCCTTGATTTACCATATGCAATCAAATCGTCTAACCACTTGTAATTATAACTAACAAAATACCACTAGCAAGCAAGCATAAACAAACCTTTTACCGTTTAAATGATTGACGTCACCGAATAAAACTTAAGAAAGATGCCGACTCATGCTCCACACTTACCAACCTGGGAGCTCCGGCAAGTCCTGAGACTTACTGTTCATAATATGTACCATCCCAGTCACAAACCAGGGATGGTTCAACCTTTTCTTTCTTTGTTTTCTTCTCATAAAATTCTTTAACCCCTTTGACTTTTCGATCAATCATCTTGCCAAAGATATGTTTTACCTTGGGGTTAAAGACCTTCTCAGCATCAAATTCCTGTTTATCATTATAAAATTGGTTAGAAATTTCAATTTTACCAATTTTCTTTTTATAATTTGTTGGTGCACTTGTGTATGTACTTTGTCTGTACTCTGTATCGTGTCGATATTAAACGATGTCCGTTGTTAGTCTTGTAAGTTTGACCAAGTCAACCATCCTCCTGGTTTGACTTGGCCAAACAGTTAGTATATGACTGTAAATTGTCTGGCTCGAAGGATGACTCATCGAAGGATAGTAAGATCCTTCGATGAACTCGAAAGATGAAACTTCGATGGATGATTGATGGACCTCGATAGATCATCCTTCGAGGTCCCTGTGAATCCTTCGATGGCAGTCTGATCGAAAGATGATCTTTCGATCAGTATTCCTGATCCTTCGACCAGACTTGCTGTGCTGGGTATATATATACCCATGCAGTGTGTTCTTTTCAGTGAGAGACATTTGAAAACACTTGAGAGACACTTCTGTCAAGAACACACACATTAGAGAGTTTGCAATACTGATTTGTAAACCTTGTGCTTGTAACCGGAATCTTTCATTCGTATTAATACAAGTGGTGTTAATCGGTGAACCTTGTGTGTCTTGTGTTTATGCTTGTCTCACCTCGGTTGCACTCTAGCTTGGATTCCGCACTTGCTAGTGTGTTAATATAACAAGGTTAAGGTTTAACCTCATCCTCCGCGAGGGACCTACAAGTGGTATCAGAGCCAAGGCTCTTTTCCTTGTTAAAAACCGGGTTTGTTCAAGTCTTGGTGTGTTTGGACACTTGGTTTAGCTCCCGTTTTTAGTGATTTTCTTGGATTTCTTGGCATAAAAACGTGTTCTAAACCAACCGGGAGTGTTAAAAGGCGGGTTGGGTAACTTAAAACTTGTTTTCAAGAAATTTGGTAATTTCCGGCCAAATTCCGGTGTGTTCCGGTGACCGGATTTTCTGGATAAGATTTTCCTTTTTGGGCAATATTTTAAAAGTCAAACCTGAGTTGGTAGAAAGGAACATACCTTTCTGCCGAAAGTTGTTCACCAACCTATCACCTTTCCACCAACTTGTCAACTTTGTGTCAGTTGTGTCAGATCCATTCGAAAGATATCCTTCGAAGTCGAAAGATTATCTTTCGATCAAAGGAGGTTCGACAGATAACCATCCTTCGAACATCTTTCGAAGTTTGTGATCTATCTTTCGAGCTCAGGGGAATCTATTCGAAGGATACATATACGAAAGATAAGGATCTTTCAATTGTGAATCTTTCGAGATCATTGTACGAAAGATAAGGATCTTTCAATTGTGAATCTTTCGAGATCATTGTTCGAAAGATAAGGATCTTTAAATTGTGAATCTTTCGAAGTCGTTGCTCGAAACTCAACAGTGATCTTTCGAACACTGTTGATCCTTCGAACAAATAGTATCTTTCGATTCTTGTCTGTTTGAATTTAACAGTTTGTGTTTGTTTTGGTCTTCTATTAGCATTTCATCAAAATGAGTTGTACAAGTCCTTGGGACTGGAGTATTGACTCACAATCTAGTCAAGAGCTAACCTCTGCTGCAGCTTGGGCGAAAAGTATGTTTCCACCGCCATCAATCGGTCCAAGTCAATGGGCATTGGTATCCAATCAAAGTCAAAGCATTCAAAATCTTTTGATTAGTGAAAGCGAAACGGGCAGCAACAATCGTCCACCAAAGTTGAACCATATGAACGACTTTCCATCATGGAAAAACCGCTTTCACACGTATGTTCAAGGGCAAAGCACCGATCTTTGGACATGTTTCATCAATGCATTCAATGCTAATCTTGAGGTTGCAGCGTCCACTTCAGAAGGTTATGCTAACATGCTCGAAAATGACAAGAAGGCTTATGAATTGGAGAAAAAGGCCTTTGCTACACTTACACAAGCACTCAACAAAGATATCTATCATCAGTTCTCCTACTGTAAGACCACGAAAACATTGTGGGATGCCTTAGTTGCTAGAGGAGAAGGCAATGCAGCTACTCGAAAGTCTCGTCATGATTTGTTGAAGAAAGAGTTTGAATCGTTTCAATTTTTGGAAAACGAAACTCTAAATGATATGACAACACGGTTCTATCATCTGATTAGTGAAATGTGTGCTTATGGGGTTGTATCTACTCAACAAGACATGGTGAATAGGTTTGCTGACGCCTTACCTCCAAAATGGAGTTCTTTTATTGAGTTGTTGAAGCACACTGGAACTCTAGACACGGTTAACATCTATGAGTTCATTCAGAAGCTGGAACATAAAAATGATGAAGAAATCAGGAAAGCAAAGCGAGCTCCCGCTCCTCAGAATACAGAAATGTACCTTCCAGGCTTCGATGCTTTGGCAAGATCCGCTGCAGCTCAGCAACCTAAACTGCAAACTGCATTTGTGTCCAACACAAGTTCTCTTCCGTTTCCTCAATCAACTGCTGCTCCGGCTTTTGATCCAAGGTCTTACATTCCCGTCCCAACACAGCCACAAGTCCAACCACCACAACAACAACAGCATGCTCATTATACACACAATTCTCAACCTCAAAACCCTAACACAATCCGAGTCGATAATTCAAACCTCTCACACATCAGCATTGAAGTTGCTAAGGAGCATATGGAAATTATCAATACAATGGTCAGTGCTTACTGTGGTTTGGTTGCAGGTCAGCTTGGAAACATCAATATGACCAATGAAGATTATCAACAGATCGACAAGGAAGAAATGGAGTTGATGGATATCAAATGGGCTTTTGCTAGTGTAGTGAGAAGGGCAAAAGATTTCATGGCTCGAACTGGAAGAACTTCGTTGGAAGGAAAGAAAGATACGAAGTATGGGTTTGATATTAATGCCGTTACATGCTTCAATTGTGGTAATAAAGGGCACTTCAAACATGAGTGCACTCGACCAACAAAACAAGGCAATCACAACCCTTTCAGAAACCAGACGAGTACTACAAATGTGAATGCCCAGCAAGAAAACCGTGAAAGGAGGATTGTGGCAGTTAATAACAATCAAGGCCAGCCTGGAACTTCAAATCCCAATCGGGCTTTGACTGTTCAAGCTGATGAGGGATGTGACTGGTCTGTGCAGTTTGGTGAAGGTGATCAAGGAAGTGGAACAACTTGTTATGCAAAGATCATCAATCACATCAAGCATGATCATAAAGAAGAGGAGTGATGACAGTTCTGGTTATTCTGGAAGTTCTGATGAAGAAGGCTCTGTTTCTGGGGATAATCAATCAGAGTCTGACGTGAAGGAGGAAGCAGGTTCTGGTGTTGAGGATTTATTGAATGAAGCTGATGATCTCATATGTCAGAAATCAATTCTGATCAAGAAGGCTGCTACTACATCCAGGGAAATGGAAAAGTTCTTTTCTGAAGACGGATCTTTTTCTTTTCAAACTGCTTTTATGACAAATGTGTCAGCCTCTTCGAGTCAGGTAAATTCTGAACCTCCTGCTCCTAGTGTTTGTGAATCATGTGCTGAAATGAAGCTTGAACTAGAAAAGCTTCATAGTCATAATCAAAATTTGGTTATAGAACTTTCCAAATGCAAAGAGGCAAATATGGCTTTAACTCGGAACGAAAAAGATTTTAAATCAGTAATTGAAACATTAAAGAAAAATGTGTCCGAAGTGAACAAAGTAGTTTACCACAAGCAAGTAAGTATAAATGAATACATTAACATTGTGGAAGAAACTAAGAAGCAATTAGCCATTTCCCAATGCGAGCATGATGCGATCAAACAAAAATTGGAGAGTTATTCTAACTCCCAATTTGTGCTTGATCACATCATCGATGTTCAACAACCGAAGGGAAATCAGAAAGGCATAGGGTATAAGAAATGTCCGCCCCCTTTGATGAACAATTATACCAAGATGCCTGATGAGGAGGAAATGCCTCGGTATGAACCCAGTGTGCCTCTTGATGTTGAAGAGTTTGCTACTGGCCTAGGGTTCAAACCGGACAATTCTTCAAACACATCCTCTAAGCAACAAGAAACTTCATCATCCATGAAGCAAAGTCCTCCAATTATCGAGGACTATGAGACATCGGATGATGAATCAGAATTGGATGTAAGTGATCAGGATAAATCACTTAACAAGATGAAAGGAGTAGTTATTCCACGAGAGAATCACATTCTTTGTGATCCTGATACTCCTGATGTCTCATCTGCTAAGAAACAAGTGATTGATTCTGTCAAAGTTGACAAGACATGTGTGTCTACTGTTAAAAGCAGTAATGTGTTGTATACATTGGTTGGAGATGATAAAATCTACTCAGATCACGATTTCCCAATTAAAAATGTAAATCAATCTCTGATTGATAAAGTCTTTGAAGACAACACAAACAAATTTTTGGGAAAAACACTTCCGGGAATTGTGGTAACACAATGTGATCCAATTCCTAAGGCTGAGATTAGAAAACAGTTTGGTAATCAAAAATCTTCAACCACTCAACAACCTAGTGCTTCTAATGGTAAACAACCAGTCAAACGAGCTCAAAAGCATAAAGTCTCTCAGATGAAATCTGAAACAAAAGGAGCTCGATCTCAAAAGAAAGCAAAAAGTGTCAAATTCGTGGCATCCACAGGTACTGATAAGATTGAGACTTTTGAGAATAAATCAAACACAGATTTTGTACAACAGGTCACGATCTTAAAACGTAACATTGATAACAATTACACTCAACGCACAAATGGGTGTGATGAAAAGGCTAGTACCTCAGGATCCACGGGTTCGACATCTTGTGGTCAATCAAGTTCTCCTAAATTTGTTGAAAGGAGAACATGTTTTAAATGTGAAGAAATTGGGCACATCATCAAAAACTGCCCAAATGCTCCAAAGAATAAATTTGTTGAGAAAGCTCCACCTGAAACAGTTCATCCTCAACGTCGGTCAGTTTCACCTAAACATGATAAACGAACAGTAAAAGAACAAGAAACTAAACAACGACGTAAGAACATGAAAACTGTTGAAAAAGCTTTGAAATCTGAAGTTAAAACAGTTAAAAGGGAACCAAGTGTGTCACAACCTGTAAAACCAGAATCTTCAAAAACTATTTACAACACTCAAACTGGTAGGCAAAAACAAACTTGGTTACCTAAGACGGGTGACAATTCAGGGGGAGCAGTTGTTCTTGAAAACCATCAAGAGATTGATATCACATTTCGTGATGCTCAGGGACGACCCAAGACCACTAAGGCTTGGGTCCCCATCCTCAACTGATGTTTTTAAATGACATGTGCAGGGTGTTCTAGGAGGAACTATTAATAGTCACTGGATTGTTGGTAGTGGAGCATCCAGGCACATGACTGGCGACTTACGGCTCCTATACGACGTGAGAAACATTAGAGGAGGGTATGTCGCATTTGCGGGAGACAAAGGCGGATTCATCACTGGAGAGGGAAGTATCTCAAATGGTTTTGTGTGCTTCGATAAGATCAATTATGTTAAGCAAATTGATCATAATCTTCTCAGTGTGTCGCAAATCTGCGATAAAAAATTCTCCGTGCATTTTGATGATGCCGGCTGCTATGTGCTGAAACCTGGATTCAAAATTCCACAAGAATATATTCTCTTATCGGCTCCGAGAGTTAATGATCTTTATATTCTCGACATGAGCTAAGCGATTACAACATCTGCACAAGTCACTTGCTTTGTCTCGAAAGCCACGGAAAAGGAGTCTATATCTTGGCACAGAAGAATGGGACACATTCACTTGAGAAAGATGAACCATTTGGTGAAAAATAATCTTGTGAATGGTGTGCCTGTGAGAAGTTTTCATTTACAAGATATCTGTGTCTCGTGCCAAAAAGGGAAGCAAACAAAGAAGTCTCACCCTTTGAAGAAAATCAACACTGTCAGCATGCCTCTCGAACGTCTTCATATGGATCTTTTTGGACCTATGAAACACAAGACAACATTCGGAGATGCTTATTGTCTAGTTGTTACTGATGATTATTCTAGATTTTCTTGGGTATCCTTCATGGCACACAAGAGCCAAACTCCTGGCATCCTCAAGGATCTTCTTACAATGTTGGAGAATCTCTATTCGTTGAAAGTGAAGAGGATCCGAAGCGACAATGGAACTGAATTCAAGAATCAAGTTATGGATGAGTTTTGTACTTCTAAAGGCATTCTTCATGAGTATAGTTCTCGTTATACTCCACAACAAAATGGTGTCGCAGAGAGGAAGAATCGGACGATTATAGAAACTGCAAGAACAATGTTAGTAGAGTCGGAACTCCCTATTCAATTCTGGGGGGGCTGTATCGGCTGCATGCTACACGTTAAACAGAGTTCTTACAGTAAAGAGACATGGCAAAACTTGCTTCGAACTCCTTCAGAAAAGGAAACCGGATCTTTCTTACCTAGAACCGTTTGGTGCTCCATGTACTATGATTGAGCCGGATGGAAAGTTTGGAGCGAAAGCTATCGAGGGTTTCTTCCTTGGATATGCTACTCCAAATTTTCGTGTTTGGAATCTGGCTACCAAAAAGATTGAGCTATGGAGTGAAGTGAGGGTTCAAAGGTACACGAGTCCTGTTAGGGCTCCGGGTGATCCGTGGATGTTCGATTATGATGGACTATTTGACTCCTTCAATCTGCCAACCTTTGACGAAGAGTCAGCAGCGGCTAGGATGTTGTTGGAAAGTGACAACGCTGCTGTCTCGCCTTTGGTTAGACCTATTGTTGTTGACCCACAAGCTTCTTCGTCTGTCAACAATATGGTTCAAAATGAGGTTTATGAAGATGCTGCTGATTATAATGAATCTTCTGAAGATGATGAATATCATGATGCAGCTGAAGGATCTTCGGCTCCAGTTGCTCCTGTTCAAGGTGCCTCTGTTGATACACCTCATATGCAGAATGTAGACACTGCTGAAGGGAATGCATCCACCTCTACACACATTCCTGGTGTGGAGTTGGTTGTTGATCTTAATCTTAACAATTTGGGTATCAATGCACGTGTGTCAGAAAATCCTGAAATGAGGATTCATGATACTCACCCCCAGCAGAATATTATAGGAGATGTCCATCGCGGTGTGCAGACGCGTAATCAGCTGAGAAACAACCGGAATGCTGGTTTGTATTCAGCTATAAGAGAATCTGGTCTTCAGAATGACTGGTCCTTCGCGTGTTACGTGTCACAAGAAGAACCAAAATCGTGGAAAGAAGCGTTGAAAGACAGTGCTTGGGTTGAAGCCATGCAGGAAGAATTACAGCAATTTCAAAAGCTTGGTGTTTGGAAGCTTGTTGAAAAACCTGAGAACTACAAGAAAATTGGCACTCGATGGGTTTTCAAATGCAAGAAAGACGACCGTGGAGTGGTTATTCGGAACAAAGCGTGTTTAGTCGTTCAAGGTTTTCGACAGATAGAAGGAATCGACTACAACGAAGTCTATGCACCTGTTGCACGTCTGGAAGCAATTCGGATCTTTCTGGCTTATGCCTCATTCAAGGGATTCAAGGTTTACCAGATGGACGTCAAAAGTGCATTCTTACATGGTGTGGTTGAAGAAGAGGTGTACGTCGAACAGCCCCCAGGTTTTGAAGATCCTATCCATCCCGATCGGGTTTGGTTGCTCAACAAAGCTCTCTATGGTCTACATCAAGCACCGCGAGCTTGGTATGCAACCTTATCTACCTATCTGCTGGAGAACGGTTTTCGAAGAGGTCTTATCGATTGTACTCTCTTCATCAAAGAACAAGATGGAGATCTTCTTCTGGTACAGGTATATGTTGATGATATTATTTTTGGTTCTACTAATGATGTCTTGTGTAGGAATTTCGAGCGCATTATGCAGGATAAATTCGAGATGAGTGCTACGGGGGAAATGACCTTTTTCTTGGGCCTACAAGTGCAACAAACTGAGTCTGGGATATTCATCCATCAGACTAAATATGTTGGTGACATCTTGAGCCGGTTCCAGATGTCTGATGCAACGCCCATTGGTACCCCACTGCCACAAAATCACGGAATTACTCCAGACTTGAAGGGTGAAGCTGTTAGCCCCTCATACTACCGCGCAATGATCGGATCTCTTATGTACCTCACAGCATCAAGGCCAGACATAATGTATCCAACGTGCCTGCTTGCCAGATATCAAGTCAACCCGAAGGCCTCACATCTTGCAGCTGTAAAAAGGATTTTTCGTTATTTGAAGGGTTACCCTGACACCGGTCTATGGTACCCTAGGGATAATAACTTTGACTTGATCGCATTCAGTGATTCTGATCATGGAGGATGCAAAATCGACGGCAAATCCACAACGGCTGGATGTCAGTTTTTAGGAAATCGCCTAGTCACATGGCAGTGCAAGAAGCAGACGTGCGTCGCTACATCAACATGCAAAGCTGAATACATTGCTGCCTCAAGTTGTTGCTCCCAAGTTCTTTGGATCCAACAACAATTACGCGACTACGGTTTTGAATTCCTAACTACTCCTATTTACGTTGATAATTCTGCTGCATTACAGATCACTAGAAATCCTGTGCAGCACTCAAAGACCAAACACATCGAAATCAAATATCACTTCATACGTGATTGCTTTGAGAAAAGGCTAATCGATGTTGTTAAGGTCCACACCGATGACCAACGTGCCGACCTTTTTACCAAAGCATTTGACAAATCAAGATTTGACTTTTTATTATTGGTAAATGGCATTAAGGTCAAGCAAGAGTAAACCAACATCGGAAAATCATTTTTGTAAATATTTGTTTGTGTTTTCTTAATTTATCTTAGTTTGTTGATTTTAGGGGGAGTAAATCCAAAAATCGGAAAATCCAAAAACATCGAAAAATTTCAAAAACACAAAAACAATAGAAAAACAAAAATGAGTTTCCTGGCGAGCAAAAGAGAAAATGATAGTACATCAGTGGTCTATTCAAACCTCTTTAAACCTTAAATGAAAAACGATAAGCAGCTCTATATAAGATGTATCGGTAGGCTCACAATCATTTTAAAGTGTGCAGGGTGATATAAACTTAAATTGACTGAAGACCAGGTGGGAACCATTCATTGGCATATGGTCTTAGTACCGAAATTTCATTTGATAGATTGCCGAGGTTCTGAGATATTCGGTCTTTATGCTGCTTATCATCTGGGTATCATGGTTGTATCTTTTACCGAAAAATAACGGGGACGCAAGTCTAGATCTTCCATGATACTATACATACGTGTACATATTACATACTGCATTCGACCTCAATAAGTGATAAACAATCACATGTCCAAACAAATAAGTGATAAAATATCACATTTATCCGGGAGTCAAGTTCGTCTCTCTGCTGTACGGAAGTACTGACCTGTTCACGGACTTGCTCCTGTGCCCTCATGCATATGAAAATCAAGTTCCTCATCAATAAGTGATTATATCACATAGGGCTTGTTTTCAAATCAAAATAAGTGAGAATCTCACATCATATACGGTCAAACAGATGATAATCGGTATACTCACCGGTAAGATGAATTCTCGTGCATACCTTGATATGGGAATGTGTCGTGATGTGGATGAACACCGGTCGGTAAGTATAAATCATACCTTAACGTATCCTCTTGCCATGATTACATCTGATAAGTTGAGCTTAAGTGGACAACAATACCGATAATTGTTATAGGATGTTTATTTTAATGTTAACTACTGAACAACAAGAGTGTTTTGGCATGACCGTACACTGATATGATTCTCTTACCCTCGAAACTCGCAAAAAGAATGTCTGTATATATTTATTTACTGCTTAACTTTTATTGTTTTATTTTAAACAGTTTCGTCGTTTGGTGCATATCAGCACGACATTAGCGGTGATGTCGTTTGATAACACTCAAAGGATATTAAAATTGTTGTCTTTTAATTTATTCAAAAATACCAAAAAGATTTTAGGTGTGTTTTAATATAAACTTTATAAAAGCCAAAAAGATTTTATTTCTACTTTATTTTCGATCGTACGATGTTGGAGCTCGAGTCTTCGTTGCCTGAAACCTGAACGAAAACCGAATTGACTAAATCTTCATAAACGGTCGAAATTTGCAAGTTTTGAAAGTTAAATCTAAAATTGAGAAATTTATTAAACTTTCAAACTGTCGGACGGTGTTTGATTTGACATGGTCACTCGTGTGTCATTTGTTTATACTAACTATTCCAAGCAGTTGTTCTCATTACGCGTTTAGATTTCTTGCATGTGCAGATTCTAAAGGCTAGGAGAACATGGTCAATGACAAGCTTTGGAATGAAGACACGACGTGAAGGCACTCAAAAGATGAAGTTGATCGAGTTGCCGCTGACCATCATCAACATCACAAGGATCTCAAGCATTGAAGATCAAGTCTTTCACAAGCATAACTCAAGGGGGAGCTTATGTTAAGGGGGAGTTTGTCAACACACTTCCTACATGATACGGATAGTTTGTTGATACACTTTCTGCTTTCAAGACGTGAAGACTTTGAAGATCCTCCGACATTGAAGACTTGAAAGGACATCAGAGTCCTGAAGACACGAAGATCAGAGATGATCAAGACCGAGACAAAGCTACAGCCAAGGGGGAGTTTGTTGGTGCACTTGTGTCTGTACTTTGTCTGTACTCTGTATCGTGTCGATATTAAACGATGTCCGTTGTTAGTCTTGTAAGTTTGACCAAGTCAACCATCCTCCTGGTTTGACTTGGCCAAACAGTTAGTATATGACTGTAAATTGTCTGGCTCGAAGGATGACTCATCGAAGGATAGTAAGATCCTTCGATGAACTCGAAAGATGAAACTTCGATGGATGATTGATGGACCTCGATAGATCATCCTTCGAGGTCCCTGTGAATCCTTCGATGGCAGTCTGATCGAAAGATGATCTTTCGATCAGTATTCCTGATCCTTCGACCAGACTTGCTGTGCTGGGTATATATATACCCATGCAGTGTGTTCTTTTCAGTGAGAGACATTTGAAAACACTTGAGAGACACTTCTGTCAAGAACACACACATTAGAGAGTTTGCAATACTGATTTGTAAACCTTGTGCTTGTAACCGGAATCTTTCATTCGTATTAATACAAGTGGTGTTAATCGGTGAACCTTGTGTGTCTTGTGTTTATGCTTGTCTCACCTCGGTTGCACTCTAGCTTGGATTCCGCACTTGCTAGTGTGTTAATATAACAAGGTTAAGGTTTAACCTCATCCTCCGCGAGGGACCTACATAATTTTCAGCCCGAAGTGATGGAAAATCCTCATCATTCACAGTCGGAACTAATTTTTCATCTTTTAACATAGCTTCACTTTTCGAAACAACCTGTGGCTCATCTGACTTTGTGGAGTCAGATTCATCACCAGAAGATAGCTCCTCTGATTTTGACCTATCAGAATTATCGGTAGAGCTTTCACCAACTTTCTTAACAACCCATTTCTGGTTGTCAGATTTAGCTCTCTTCGTGTAAAACTTGTTTGAACTCTCACCAATTTTAAATGTAGAATCTTTAAACAATTTTGTTCTATCAATTGGTGGTTCGAACTCAACCACTTTCTCTTTCAGTTTACGAGAAACTCCCTGTTTTGGTGCTATTGCCTTAGAACAGTCTTTGGCAATATGTCCAATAGTGTTGCATTGAAAACAGATTCTCGTATCTTTCTTCAGCTCAGTCATCTTCTTCATTTCATCTTGCTTCTTTGCAAGGAACTCATTGTTTGACTGCCTCCAGAATGCTTTCTTTTCTTCTTCTTCTTCTTCAGATGACGTTCCTGAAACAAATGTCATTTTGGATTTAAAATCACGAACATATTTTTCATTTTTCTGTTTTACTGTAGGAGTAAAACCTAAACCTTTCTTTTTGAAATTACCGTTATGGTTTGATTTCTTTTGGAAACCTGAACCAGAACTGTAATTCTTTTTCTTGTTTAATCTTTGTTGTACTCTTGAGGTGTAAGGTCTTGGTTTTTCATTAAGACATAAGTCTTTTATTTCAGAAATATTAATTTCTGTGAGTTTGAAAACCTTGTTTATCAATTCAGTTTTGACACCTCTTATTGGAAATTTCTCATCAGAATATAATTTGCCAGAATCATTCAAAGTGTAGGCAACTTTAAACAACCCATCATCCAAATTAGATTTTGATAACAGGAATTCTTTGTCATAGACTATTTTTCCCTGTTTTTCTGTTTGACCCGGAGTGCTTGACTCAGACTTTTACTCTGACGCGGACTCCGACTTTGACTCCTCTATCTCATCGTTATCTAACACATGATCCACGACTTTCTTCATCAATTGAGACTTTGATCAGTGTCAGACGATGTAAACACAACATCAATTCTATCTGGTAGATTGACTGACGACTCCGACTCCCACTGTAAATTTGTTGCCTTTTTTACTCTTTCATCGTTTGGGTATCTTGGCAAATATTCATTTTCCAGCGGAGGTGGACACTTGTTATAACTGACACCTTGTTTCTTACTAGAATCTTTCTTCTCAGTTGTTTTCTTCGTGTCATTCTTCTTCTTTTCCAAAGTCTTTTCATCAGCAATTTTTCCAGCTTCCTTTTCTTCAGTTACCTCATCATCTTCCCATGCCTTCATACTTTCAACCGTCGGATAAATCCTGTCAATGACATAAGAAGTACATGAGTAACTTTTTAGCAAACGATTAACTCTTTCAGTTTCAATTCTTTGCAACTCAAGCTTTTGTTCCAAAGCAGCACACTTCTCGATGTAATTGTTTACAACTTTCTGCTTTATCATGAAAGCTCCCTGAAGTGTCTTCATTGCAGTTGCTTGTTCTTCACTCGTTTGGTTGTATTGGTTCATTGCTTTGTTCAGCACATCGTAAGATTCCTTCAAACTGTTCAAGTTGTAAATCAGTGTGCTGTTTTGCTTCTTTATAGCTTCACAGTTCTCACACTTCACTGGAATCTTTTTCGCATCAACTTCTTCCTCAAACTTGAATTTAGGAACTTCTTTCACCTTTTGTCTTCTTATCACTGGAACATCTTCATCATCACTGCTCACTGGTGTCTTGATCTTTTTCTTTTTCTTCTTGGCTTTATCATCATCACTATCACTTTCAGCAAGCAACTTCATATCAGCTTTGAATTTTCTTGCCCAATACTCAGTATCATCATCACTATCATCTTCAACCTTTTCCATGAAAGCAGTGTAAGCTCTATTTTGATCAGGAATATAATCATCCCAAGTAAAATTTTCCCAGCTAACACCCTCTGGTAGCTTTTCATCTTCTTGATCAATCAAACAAGCTTTTGCATTATCTGGAATATATTTATCCCAGTTAAATGACTTCTTTTCATCTTGATTACCCACACATGCTTTCTTTCCTGAATCTTCAATTATTGGTCTTCCATGTGCAGTTTGTGATTGATGTTGATGTTGTTGTGATGGTGATTGAGCAACCTGATGATAGATAGCTTTTCTGTAGTAATCATTGTTGTTATTGAAAGGGTTCTGAGCTCCACTTGCTGGCGATTAGTGCACTTCCTTTTGAAGTGTCCTTTTTCCCTGCACCGAAAACAAGTGACTTTAGATTTGTCGAAACCTAAAGTAGAAACGTTAGCCTCACGAAGATCATCTCTCCGCGTGATCTGCTTAAATTTCTCAGCTCTTCTTAACACGCTAGCCAAACACCACTTTATGTCCATTAGCTCCATCTCTTCAGCATCTATCTGGTCGTAGTCTTCCTTGGTTAGCATTGGATTCCCGATACGACCTGCAACAAAACAACTATAAGATTCCAAAACCATTCCTAATAAAGACATTTGGTTTTTAGCAACTTCCTCAGAATAATCTTGATCATTTTCAAGATTTAATACAATATTGCACTGAAGTTTCTTCCCATTTTTCGTTGCTGAAATGTTTGGATCAAAAGACGAAAATGATGTAAAACTTGTTTTGCTGCTTGATCCTTTAGATGAACTTTCAAATGAATTCTTGACACTGTAGGCAGTTTCAACTTTCGGAGATAGACTTGATGACTTCTCATTCACCCCTGCTTTATAGTATAATCCGATATCCTGTTCACCATCAAAATCTTTCATTCGAATAACTTTTCATTGTTCCATTTCTTGAGCTTCTATCTTTTCAATGAACTTGCTGAGTGTCAAATTGCTAAAACCCTTCTTGTTTCTTAACATCATAAGATATGTGCCCCAAGTTTCATATGGCAAAGCATCAGCAAGTTTTTCAATCAACTCTTCATTTGTTTTTTCAATACTCAATCTCTTCATGTTAGCAAGCAAATTGCAGTATCTTTCGATAATCTCTCTTGAACTTTCATTCTTTAACCCGCGAAACAGATCAAATTCTTTCTTTAGAAGCGATTTCTTGCTTTTGACCATTTCTTCGCTACCACGAAACTTTGACCTTAAAGCTTTCCAAATCGAATATGAAGTTCCATTGTGTTGCAAAAGCACCATAATATCCTCTTTCACTGCTTGTTGAAGAAGACTCAGCATCATTTTTTCATCTTTGTATTTCTTTCTAGCATCAGCACTTAGATCTTTTATCGGAACAGGTTCTTCATCATCATTCATCGGTCGAACATATTTTGTCTCGACACATTCCCAAGCATCTAGGTAATTAGCTTGAACCCAATTCTCAAAACGACCTTCCCAACCTTTGAATTCTTCGATGTTCATTAGTTTGGGAGGCTTTTGCATCGTCCCTGTTTCGTTTTCCAACATCGTGTTCTGTGCAATACTCATCGGTGTAACTGGAGTAGCGAATGCGTTGTAGAATTCCTCGTCCATTTTTCCGGATTTTTAAATGAGCTGTATCACCTTGTAAGAATACCTGACAAACAAACAAACAAACAACCGATCAGTTTATACGGAACGAATACGTAAAAGTGTGTGTTAATAAACACAATCTAAGACTTGTGTCAAAGATTTGCAGATTCGTTCCAATATTGTTGAAATAATATCGCTGATTGAATGGGCCACGAAATATGGGCTTCCAATGTATTACAAACAATGAGGTTCACTTGGGCTTGAAAATGATTTAGGTCTAAGAACTTTAACTTTCTGATTTGGGCCGGATCTTTTGGCAGTTCACTTGGGCTGAAAACACATTTAAAAAACTTTGATTGGGCCGCAACCACTAAACCGACAACTCAAAATAATCCCAATTAGTAATGCAAACCCCACTAAACTAAGACTATGATTGGGCCTTCAAACATGCATTGGACCGAGAAATGTTTTATGCAAGACCTGGGATTGGACCGATACTTGTACCAGATTAATTTTGCTGACACAATTCACATGTACAGAATGGTTGCCGATAATTATCAATGAACAAATGTTTAACTCTTGATTGGGCCGACAATTATCAATGAACAAATGTTTAACAATTTTCGCTGAACAAATGATTGTCGAGAAGATGATTGGGCCGCCAATTGTTTAACTCTTGATTTAAAGTGTATAACAAATGGCCAACAATATTATCTTTTACAAATCTTTGATTGGGCCGCAAATCTGATCAATACACATGAGCTGATGACATTTAACACTCACATGCAGCCGCCAAACATTCACATGCATATCATGAATAAAACATTCACGTGACCAACTTTAATGATCCGACAATTCATTTTATGATCACATGCACTTTTGCTTGATTGGACCGAGTATAATCTACTTTAACAAAAACCAATAAACCCTTTATTCTTTCAATACAACTTTCAATGAATTATCACAAGGACCAAGTAGTTGACTGTTGACAACACTCACATGTAATATCACATACAATCCGACTTCCCACTTACTGACACCTCATAAAATGTTATACACAACTCGATGTAACCCTCAAACGGAATGTTTTTCAAACGGACACAACTTCAAACAGTCACACCCTCAAACTGTCACACCCTTAAACGGTCAGTCATTTTCAAACGAGACACTTCAAACGGGATACATATTTCAAACGAAAACCATGACTCAAACGATACTTTTCAAACGGGATGGTCACTTCAAACGATATTTCAAACGGAATACATTCCTCAAACGTAATCACCATGCAATTTCAAACGGGATACCCAATTTCAAACGGAATACACCAGTTTTCAAGCCATTTTTACCAGTTTTACGTCGAATTTTGAACTAATATTCTCAAGGGTTTGTCAAAACACAATTACGCACACATTGTGAAAGTTTCAGCCGATTTTAACCGTGAAAACATGTAATTTTCGAAAAAGAAAGGTGTAGAAACAGAAATTGCAGCTGAATTGTATAGAACTCTTCCTCCTGAGCTCTGATGCCACTTGTAGGATCGTTTTCCGACCTGAACGAGTCGATCAGAAGAGTTTATCTCTAAACGAAAGGCGGAAACAGACGTGTAGAGTTCAATTCACCAAGATTCACACTATAAACTGTTGTATGATTGATATAAAGACGTTTTACAACCTGACAACACTTCGGCAGCACTTCGTTGCACAAGCCGGAAAGTTACAAATGATGAAAGTTTGAAAGCTATATATATATAGGTAATGACCCTTCCATTTGAAACTCTTCAAATGGACAGGACATTTCAAACTAAACCCTTTTCAAACTTTCAGCTTCAAACTTTCAGCTTCAAGTGTAGTAAACCGAGACTCGATATAAGACGAAGACGACAGATGACTGCACCAACAAGAAGTGAAGGATATACAAAGTCGATCAGATCTGACATAGGATCCTCAGAGCACTTGATTAACAGATCTTCAGGAATATCTATAACCACTTGACAATCGTCACTGTCACTATTCTTTCCCTCGCCCAACTCGAGCAACCAATTCGCAAAAGCTTTAATCTCTTCGATATCAGATGCGTTCGCTCCTACAGTTAACCTCATGTTTTTGGTTAACGTAAGGACCTTGCAACTACTCCAAATATACGACGAGGTGATTGAAGCATTTAACGATTTCTCGCCTACTGCCATTTGGTACAACCGGAAGTATCTGTCTAAAGTCACCACCAAACACCATAACTTTACCACCAAAGGTCATCTGACATTTGAAGATATCTTTCATTGTCCGGTCAAGTGCTTCAAACGCATGTTTATGATTCATCGGTGCTTCATCCCAAATTATCAATTTCGTTTTCCTTAATAAATCAGCAACGTCATCGTCCAGTATAATAAACACATCGAGCTTTCTGTTAAATTCAAAGGTATATGAAACCTTGAATGTGCAGTACGGCCACCAGGTAACAAAAGAGATGCGATTCCACTTGATGCAACATTTAGTACAATATCTCTTTTACATCTAATAGATGCAGATAATGTCTTCCACAGAAACATCTTACCAGTTCCTCCGTAGCCATAGACGAAGAACACACCACCCGCATTATTATTAATTGCTTCAATTATCCCATCAAACACTAAACGCTGCTCATCGGTTAGGCTACTTAAATTATTATGAAATTCAACACCAGTAGCGCTTACATCGTACCAAAGCTCGTCAGCAATTAAACGGTTATCTGCTAAATATATTGACTCACTGTCGGGTTGAGGCATAGACGAAAACTGACTTAAACTTGAGTTGTTACGTAATAAGTAACGCTCAATTTCCAACAACGTTAGGTTCTTTATTTGTTCTTCTGGAAGAGACAAACCTATTACAATTATATAAAAAAATATGAAATTATTAGAATTCTTATAAGTAAAAAATGAACTTCATAAACACTTATATATAAGACATAACTGTGAAAATATTAAATAACAATTTGCGTACCTTCGATCCTCAAAAGCTTTTGGCGATTGTATAAAATACCATCCGAAAGGTACTCCCATGTGTTTTCCCAAACATGTTCCGGCCTTGATAATGTATTAGACGCCAACACTGTAGTAAACAGATTACAAAGATAGTATCCTGAACCTGTGTAGTAAGCCTCTTTGATAGCTTCTATATACTCCTTGTCATCGTCTAAAAGGTCTCTAGCGTAGCACGCATCTCTAAATGTTGGGAAGACTTGTCCATTCACAGTACGAATCTCTTCAAAAGACTTAGGACCTACTACCTTATTAAGAAGGATTCTTAAAAAGTATGCCTCGCCCATAGAAGGATTAACACAGTGAATTCGACCAATGGTTTTGCCCATTATCCGTTTATCCCATACCCTTTCGTCCTTCTTCCAAACAAATTTAGTTGGGAACTCAACGTAAGTAAGGGTGCGCACCAACGGATCTTTTTCGTTCTTTTCCATCCACCCCAAAAACATCGTAGAAGCAACAGATGGTTTATGAAGAACACTATCAAGATCGTCATCAGGGTCGTATATAACGTTTTGTTTATCTGGTAGATGAAACGGAAGCCTGATTACGGATGGATAGCGGTAATGAACATCAAATGCAAATATGCGCCATGAAGCTTCGCACGCCGAGAGATGTCTACAATCGTAATACACTTTGATTTCATCTTTTCCATCTTCACGCTGACCTTCATTGGCATTTTGTACACAACCAAATTCTGCCCTATCTGGTCCTTTGTTAATGTATTTAAACAAATACTTTATGGATGCAGCCTGGTTACACGATTTGACGTTAATGTGTGCCTGATAACGTCTCAATAGGGTTTTGCTATACGGAACCACGCTTCTGTTATCAAGCTGAATACCAGATTTCTCAACAAAAGCACCTGAATCGGCACGTCTATAGACCAGATAACCATTCGAATCTAGAGTAGTCTGATCACAGAACTTCTTAAGAAAATTCTTCGAACAGTTACCATCGACCATACACGGACAATTTGGTTTTGCAACACCACAAGGTCCGTGAATCATATAGTCGCTGACAAGAGTATATAGATCTGGATCTAAGTTTTTGTCAGGTATCTCGGCAGAAATAAAGTTGTCAACATGCTTGATGCGTGTTAGTGTATATATGTTTTTAGATATATATTTAAGCCCTTTTTACACTTTTAGCCAAGTTTTAAATTTATAAAGCACGATATTTACTAACACTAAACACACATATGGGCAAGTGCACCCATCGTGGACGTAGTATAGTGTTGGTAAGATACCGAGGTCGTCCAAGGACACAAGAGCTTTTAATACCGGTTTATCCTCAACGTCTAATCAAATCAAAAAGGTTAGAAAAATGTTTTAAACTAAGAAAAATAAAAACTAACTAAAATGCTGAAAATAAAAATAAAATAAAAACAGATAGACAAGATGAATCACTTGGTTCCGACACGTGTATTAGTATAACCTTTGATTATTTTCGCACTTTTGCACTTGTTTAAGAGATTATCTTAGTTATTGTAGTAGGCCCCTCTTTTGAAGGCGACGTTACCCTCAACCCAGTAGTTTGAGTCAGCAAGGATACAATCCTAAAGGGTCGGATTATTGGAAGATAATGAATTAAGTTATTAATGCAAATTATGGTAGGCCCCGCTTCTGGCGGTGACGTTACCCTCGGCTAAGTAGTCTGAGTCAGCAGGGATACAGTCCTAAATAGCCGGGTTATAGTATTAATAGTAGTTAACTTATGAGGGGGTCAAAGAGTTTGGATCCCCGCCATCCAATACCTATGGGCATTGAAGGAGATCCTACTAAATTTGACCCAGGTCCCAAGCAGGACCTCTAAACGCTGAACAAGGGCAAGACCCTTACCAAACCGTTCCCTTAACCCCCGACCAGGTAGCCAACATACCTCCATATAGACCGTGGAGATATGAATGGTGAAAATCTTTTATTTTATATAGACAGTAAAATAACGCCAAGACACCACGGACAAACGATAAGGAAAGATCACCTTCAACATAAGTAACTAGTTATTAAAGTCATTAATACAAAACCAAATAAAAAGTGCAAAAGATTAAAAATAAAAAGTATTATACTAAACACTTGTCTTCACCAAGTGATGTAAGAGACTTAGGCAAACATGGCCTTGATTGTCAAGAACTCTTACGATCAATCTTGGATCCCGAGACGACTCACACACTCTACGATGGACAATGGATGATGGTGGTGGATGATGGTGTTATGGTGGTGGTGGGTGGTGGATGAAGTGTGAGAGAGGTGGTGTGCCAAGGGATGAGAGAGAATGAAGCCAAGCTCCTCTATTTATAGGCTGAACAGAAGGCTGGACACGGCCCCGTGTCCGCTGGACACGGCCCCGTGCCCGCCTGACACTCTCTCTCCTCATTAATTGTAATTGCGAATTACAATTAATGTGCCTGCTGTACTTTCACCACGCCCCCGTGCTCGCTGGACACGGCCCCGTGGTGGGCAATGGAAGCTTCTACTGGTTTGTCTTTTCTGCTGCTTCCTGGGCACGCCCCCGTGTTCGCTGGACACGGGGCGTGTTCAGACTCTGTTTCCATCTTTTTGCCTTGGGAGGTGCCGTTGAGGGTCCGGGCAGTCCACTTTTGTTCCTTTTCTTGTATTTATGGTAGAATTAGTGGTTTTTTTGCTTCTTTTGTGATTTTGAGCTCATTTCATCCTGAAAATACAAAAGGAAGACAAAAACACTCTTTTTCCAACATTAGTACTTAAAAAGGGTTAGTTTTATGCCTTAATTGATGTGTTTTATATGTTGCATTTTACACACATCAAATACCCCCACACTTGAACTTTTGCTTGTCCTCAAGCAAAACTCTTTAAATGTGGCTTACACTCCCAAATGGAATAGGTAGAAGAGAAGTTTTTTAGCTTGTCCTAGAGTGTCGGGAATCCAAGGTTTTTATAGGTTTTATTTTTAGTTATTTACAATCCTATTCGTTATGATTTATTTTGAACTTTTCACAAGATAAATTACTTAGTTGGGCATAACATGCTTTATTAAAATTCCATTTATATACAAGTTCACATACCTCACGGGAGATCACTCAACACTCGGCCGAAGGTATATATTTTAGTGAATCACTCGAGAGCGGCACGGAACTTACGTCTTTCCATAGGCTTGCCAAGCAATCAATCCTCCTCCTTTTTAACTTTTTACCTTTGTAAATATCAAGAGGACTTTTTGGGTGAAGGCTTGGGTTTAAAGGTGGGTGGTTGGTTAGTGGTTAGTAAAAAAAAAGGGCGAAAATCGTAACAAGTGTCGGTTTTCGTAAAATACCTTGTTTTTAGTGACTTATTATTTTTGAAGTATTTCTCCAAACAAGCTTTTGTAGCTTTTGTTTGTTTTTGACTTCATATAAGATTTTTTTTTTTTTTTTGATGTCACATGAAAGGGCAAGTTGACGAAAAACCGAGCTTGTTACTAAAATAAAAGAAAAAAAAATTGAAAAAGGTTCTTGGTAGGTAAAAAAAATTGTTTTGGGGTAATGAAATGAAAGGTTTAGGCTCAAAGGGGTTTTCTAGGGGGATTTTTGGGTAGGTAAAAAAAAATGAAAAATAATGGTTTTGAAAAAAAAAATAGTTAGTCCTAATACCTCCATCATTTACTTACTTGGGTTTAAGTTGGTAAGGACCGGGAATGTATTGTCGTGGCAAGTTCTAGATTTGTAAGGACCGAGCGGCTATTCACACAAGAAACAAAAAATGAGCATTTAATCTAAATATGTGTATTTTTATGCTCAATAAAGGCTCAAAACTCACTTTTGTGGGAATGGGTTTTTAATGTGACCAAGTATATATAATCGAATTTTAAACTAGACTTGTTATGCCGTTTCATAATTTTCTTATGTTGGTTCCTTTTTTATCACGACGCTATCGGTTGTAAACTTGTAAAAATATAACCTTTTTAGACTTGTTCTTCCCAACTTAAACTAAGACAAGTAAATAAAAAATGAAAAAGTTTTTGAAAAAAATTGGGGTGTTTAGCGGTTCCAATAGAGTTTTGTGTAAGGCTTGTGTTTAGGATTTTGCAAAATTTCAAGGTTTTAGCATCCCCCCACACTTAAATTACACATAGTCCTCAATGTGTCCAAAAACAATATTTTTGGTTGATTAAAATGTATAAAAGTGTGTTAGAAAGCAAATATTTATGTTACTGGCACTCTGGACACGGCCCCGTGTTCACCGGGCACGGCCCCGTGGTCAAGTGCCAGTAACAAAAATTTCAGAATTGAAACAGAAGCCTGGACACGGGGGCGTGTCCGCTGAACACGGCCCGTGTCCAGTTACCTGAACTGGGTGATTTTTCTGCAGGGGCTCAGCACGGGGCCGTGTTGGTTGGGCACGGCCCGTGTTGAGCCTTCTGTGATGGAGATTTTTGTCGGGTTGCTCTGTTCTTCATGCATGGTTCCATTTTTTCTCGTTCCCTTTTCCATCCATTACCACCATGAGTGTGTTTTATTCTCAAAACAACCATCAATCATAAAAACGATCATAACATTGCAAATCATAGGGAGACACTACACTAAGTTAGCTAAATACTAGGGGATACATAAGGTTATCATAAGAGTTCTACTTATTTAAGAAAATTTCGGGAATAGCTTCCTGATGTAGTAACTCTCTTTAGCCGATGGCTCCTTGGTTGTCATTCAAAGCCATTCTTCTATCTCCCTAGGGAGGTAAAAGGTAGCTTCATTCTCTTCGGTGTCTCGAGGAGGAACGCTCACCGGGATTCCTTGCACCACCCTCGGTTGAGGTACTTGGTGCATGGCGTGCCATTCTGCTGGAATGATAACCTCGGGTACTACATTCCACGCCCTTTGGGTTATTACCGGGACCAAAGGCGGGGAAGCGAGAAGGTTTAATCTCTGGTGCAGGAGATTTACTTCCCGTAGGCAACCCTCCAAACCTACCGTCAGATGATTAATACGATCCACCAAAGCTTCTTCTACTCCCGTCATCTCGTCTATGGCTTCCCTCAAAGCGTAAACGTAGTTTACTAGGGAGTCCTCTGCCGTAGACGACCTCCTTCCATTTCGGTTATTTCTTGAAGATGTTCCGCTGTTTCTGCTGGCCATTTTCTGCGAAATAATCCGAAGATAACTAAACTTTTGCAAAACAGTACCTCGAACACGGCCCCGTGCTCAGTGAGCACGGCCCCGTGTTCAGCTATCTGCAGGATTTTTGCCTAACGACTCTAGGTTTTTAAATTATTTTAATACACATTTGTTGTGTTTTAAGCTTAGATAATTTAAAACAAAGTTATAGAACTAACTTTAGACAAGAATCCGTGGCAAAAAATTCCTACAAACCCTTTCATAGAAGGTTGGAATCATGGGTTTCCAAGCTTCCATGGAGGTAAGGTTTGAAAAATTTTGGAAGAAGGAGAAATGAACAAAAGTGGAAAAGACAAGATGGTCCTTAGGAACCTTCTTTTAGCACTTACCTAGGATGGTATATGTGAAGATCCCAGGAATCTCTGCTTGGTGAAGTGGTAAAAAATGAGCAGAATTCAGGCTGCATTTAAAGAAAACGACAGCACACTGGACACGGCCCCGTGTGCAGAGAAAATCCTGACACATTTTGTCCGTATTCTGACAGAATCAGCAGAGAATCTTCTGAGTGAACACGGGGGCGTGTTGAACGGGCACGGCCCCGTGTCGGTAGGCTGTTTTATGGAGTTTTATTTCTTACTAAGGAGCTAATCTATGTCGGGTGGCTCTTGATTTGTTGGAACAACCCCATAGTGCCTAAGATACCTTAATTGTCCTATACTAAGGCGAGAACGCAAAAGGTTGTCGGTGAAGGTAATTCCTATTTTCATTCTAGGTGGACAAGTCCAACCCTTTCCCGGGCTCTCGTTAAAGAAGGTGTATGCCGAATCGCTCAGGTCTATGTATGCACCGAACGAAGTCGATGGGGAGTCCTTCACGGCACAATCGGCACAGGGACGACTATCGTCCGCGTCTTGTCTAGGTAAGAAGGTATTTTCGGGAGCAACGAGGTTGTCGGAATGCGGTTCCAACATTTCCTCATGGTCATCATCTTGGGATGGATCTAAAAAATCCTTCCTAAGTTCTTTTGACCAATTGAGAAGTAGTTCTTCTAATTGAAATAGCTCGTCAAGGAGCATTTCTCCTAGAATATCTGGCTGGGCGCATTCGAGGGAGAAATAGTGCTTATTTTTACTTTCGCCCCTCTTAAGGTTACAAGGAATCGGTGGGTCTATATAGTGGGGCCTATAAGTGAGGAAGAAACATTTTAATTCCTCATGTTCGCCTCCACATATTCGACACCACAAACCATAAGAGTGCCGAAAGTAAAAAGAATTACTATCACTCATGTTTGTATCAGAAATTACCAACCGCCGGGATCTAACGGTTCTGTTTTCAGCAACTGAATCTTGGGCACGGGGGCGTGTTGAGTGGACACGGCCCCGTGTTCAGCCTACTGTCTGACTTAAAACAGGATTGCCAGTTCCAATGATTGAGCACGGGGCGTGTTCAGCAGGCACGGCCCCGTGTTGAGCTCTGCAGAAGCTAAAAATCTAAGAAAAAAAGTCCTAAAAAAATTTAAAAAATAAAAATATGATTAGGCCGTTGATTCCTAACTTTCTTAAAATCCTTGTGTCCCCGGCAGCGGCGCCAAAAACTTGATGCGTGTTAGTGTATATATGTTTTTAGATATATATTTAAGCCCTTTTTACACTTTTAGCCAAGTTTTAAATTTATAAAGCACGATATTTACTAACACTAAACACACATATGGGCAAGTGCACCCATCGTGGACGTAGTATAGTGTTGGTAAGATACCGAGGTCGTCCAAGGACACAAGAGCTTTTAATACCGGTTTATCCTCAACGTCTAATCAAATCAAAAAGGTTAGAAAAATGTTTTAAACTAAGAAAAATAAAAACTAACTAAAATGCTGAAAATAAAAATAAAATAAAAACAGATAGACAAGATGAATCACTTGGTTCCGACACGTGTATTAGTATAACCTTTGATTATTTTCGCACTTTTGCACTTGTTTAAGAGATTATCTTAGTTATTGTAGTAAGCCCCTCTTTTGAAGGCGACGTTACCCTCAACCCAGTAGTTTGAGTCAGCAAGGATACAATCCTAAAGGGTCGGATTATTGGAAGATAATGAATTAAGTTATTAATGCAAATTATGGTAGGCCCCGCTTCTGGCGGTGACGTTACCCTCGGCTAAGTAGTCTGAGTCAGCAGGGATACAGTCCTAAATAGCCGGGTTATAGTATTAATAGTAGTTAACTTATGAGGGGGTCAAAGAGTTTGGATCCCCGCCATCCAATACCTATGGGCATTGAAGGAGATCCTACTAAATTTGACCCAGGTCCCAAGCAGGACCTCTAAACGCTGAACAAGGGCAAGACCCTTACCAAACCGTTCCCTTAACCCCCGACCAGGTAGCCAACATACCTCCATATAGACCGTGGAGATATGAATGGTGAAAATCTTTTATTTTATATAGACAGTAAAATAACGCCAAGACACCACGGACAAACGATAAGGAAAGATCACCTTCAACATAAGTAACTAGTTATTAAAGTCATTAATACAAAACCAAATAAAAAGTGCAAAAGATTAAAAATAAAAAGTATTATACTAAACACTTGTCTTCACCAAGTGATGTAAGAGACTTAGGCAAACATGGCCTTGATTGTCAAGAACTCTTACGATCAATCTTGGATCCCGAGACGACTCACACACTCTACGATGGACAATGGATGATGGTGGTGGATGATGGTGTTATGGTGGTGGTGGGTGGTGGATGAAGTGTGAGAGAGGTGGTGTGCCAAGGGATGAGAGAGAATGAAGCCAAGCTCCTCTATTTATAGGCTGAACAGAAGGCTGGACACGGCCCCGTGTCCACTGGACACGGCCCCGTGCCCGCCTGACACTCTCTCTCCTCATTAATTGTAATTGCGAATTACAATTAATGTGCCTGCTGTACTTTCACCACGCCCCCGTGCTCGCTGGACACGGCCCCGTGGTGGGCAATGGAAGCTTCTACTGGTTTGTCTTTTCTGCTGCTTCCTGGGCACGCCCCCGTGTTCGCTGGACACGGGGCGTGTTCAGACTCTGTTTCCATCTTTTTGCCTTGGGAGGTGCCGTTGAGGGTCCGGGCAGTCCACTTTTGTTCCTTTTCTTGTATTTATGGTAGAATTAGTGGTTTTTTTGCTTCTTTTGTGATTTTGAGCTCATTTCATCCTGAAAATACAAAAGGAAGACAAAAACACTCTTTTTCCAACATTAGTACTTAAAAAGGGTTAGTTTTATGCCTTAATTGATGTGTTTTATATGTTGCATTTTACACACATCAAATACCCCCACACTTGAACTTTTGCTTGTCCTCAAGCAAAACTCTTTAAATGTGGCTTACACTCCCAAATGGAATAGGTAGAAGAGAATTTTTTTAGCTTGTCCTAGAGTGTCGGGAATCCAAGGTTTTTATAGGTTTTATTTTTAGTTATTTACAATCCTATTCGTTATGATTTATTTTGAACTTTTCACAAGATAAATTACTTAGTTGGGCATAACATGCTTTATTAAAATTCCATTTATATACAAGTTCACATACCTCACGGGAGATCACTCAACACTCGGCCGAAGGTGTATATTTTAGTGAATCACTCGAGAGCGGCACGGAACTTACGTCTTTCCATAGGCTTGCCAAGCAATCAATCCTCCTCCTTTTTAACTTTTTACCTTTGTAAATATCAAGAGGACTTTTTGGGTGAAGGCTTGGGTTTAAAGGTGGGTGGTTGGTTAGTGGTTAGTAAGAAAAAAGGGCGAAAATCGTAACAAGTGTCGGTTTTCGTAAAATACCTTGTTTTTAGTGACTTATTATTTTTGAAGTATTTCTCCAAACAAGCTTTTGTAGCTTTTGTTTGTTTTTGACTTCATATAAGATTTTTTTTTTTTTTTGATGTCACATGAAAGGGCAAGTTGACGAAAAACCGAGCTTGTTACTAAAATAAAAGAAAAAAAAATTGAAAAAGGTTCTTGGTGGGTAAAAAAAATTGTTTTGGGGTAATGAAATGAAAGGTTTAGGCTCAAAGGGGTTTTCTAGGGGGATTTTTGGGTAGGTAAAAAAAAATGAAAAATAATGGTTTTGAAAAAAAAATAGTTAGTCCTAATACCTCCATCATTTACTTACTTGGGTTTAAGTTGGTAAAGACCGGGAATGTATTGTCGTGGCAAGTTCTAGATTTGTAAGGACCGAGCGGCTATTCACACAAGAAACAAAAAATGAGCATTTAATCTAAATATGTGTATTTTTATGCTCAATAAAGGCTCAAAACTCACTTTTGTGGGAATGGGTTTTTAATGTGACCAAGTATATATAATCGAATTTTAAACTAGACTTGTTATGCCGTTTCATAATTTTCTTATGTTGGTTCCTTTTTTATCACGACGCTATCGGTTGTAAACTTGTAAAAATATAACCTTTTTAGACTTGTTCTTCCCAACTTAAACTAAGACAAGTAAATAAAAAATGAAAAAGTTTTTGAAAAAATTTGGGGTGTTTAGCGGTTCCAATAGAGTTTTGTGTAAGGCTTGTGTTTAGGATTTTGCAAAATTTCAAGGTTTTAGCATCCCCCCCACACTTAAATTACACATTGTCCTCAATGTGTCCAAAAACAATATTTTTGGTTGATTAAAATGTATAAAAGTGTGTTAGAAAGCAAATATTTATGTTACTGGCACTCTGGACACGGCCCCGTGTTCACCGGGCACGGCCCCGTGGTCAAGTGCCAGTAACAAAAATTTCAGAATTGAAACAGAAGCCTGGACACGGGGGCGTGTCCGCTGAACACGGCCCGTGTCCAGTTACCTGAACTGGGTGATTTTTCTGCAGGGGCTCAGCACGGGGCCGTGTTGGTTGGGCACGGCCCGTGTTGAGCCTTCTGTGATGGAGATTTTTGTCGGGTTGCTCTGTTCTTCATGCATGGTTCCATTTTTTCTCGTTCCCTTTTCCATCCATTACCACCATGAGTGTGTTTTATTCTCAAAACAACCATCAATCATAAAAACGATCATAACATTGCAAATCATAGGGAGACACTACACTAAGTTAGCTAAATACTAGGGGATACATAAGGTTATCATAAGAGTTCTACTTATTTAAGAAAATTTCGGGAATAGCTTCCTGATGTAGTAACTCTCTTTAGCCGATGGCTCCTTGGTTGTCATTCAAAGCCATTCTTCTATCTCCCTAGGGAGGTAAAAGGTAGCTTCATTCTCTTCGGTGTCTCGAGGAGGAACGCTCACCGGGATTCCTTGCACCACCCTCGGTTGAGGTACTTGGTGCATGGCGTGCCATTCTGCTGGAATGATAACCTCGGGTACTACATTCCACGCCCTTTGGGTTATTACCGGGACCAAAGGCGGGGAAGCGAGAAGGTTTAATCTCTGGTGCAGGAGATTTACTTCCCGTAGGCAACCCTCCAAACCTACCGTCAGATGATTAATACGATCCACCAAAGCTTCTTCTACTCCCCTCATCTCGTCTATGGCTTCCCTCAAAGCGTAAACGTAGTTTACTAGGGAGTCCTCTGCCGTAGACGACCTCCTTCCATTTCGGTTATTTCTTGAAGATGTTCCGCTGTTTCTGCTGGCCATTTTCTGCGAAATAATCCGAAGATAACTAAACTTTTGCAAAACAGTACCTCGAACACGGCCCCGTGCTCAGTGAGCACGGCCCCGTGTTCAGCTATCTGCAGGATTTTTGCCTAACGACTCTAGGTTTTTAAATTATTTTAATACACATTTGTTGTGTTTTAAGCTTAGATAATTTAAAACAAAGTTATAGAACTAACTTTAGACAAGAATCCGTGGCAAAAAAATTCCTACAAACCCTTTCATAGAAGGTTGGAATCATGGGTTTCCAAGCTTCCATGGAGGTAAGGTTTGAAAAATTTTGGAAGAAGGAGAAATGAACAAAAGTGGAAAAGACAAGATGGTCCTTAGGAACCTTCTTTTAGCACTTACCTAGGATGGTATATGTGAAGATCCCAGGAATCTCTGCTTGGTGAAGTGGTAAAAAATGAGCAGAATTCAGGCTGCATTTAAAGAAAACGACAGCACACTGGACACGGCCCCGTGTCCGCTGGACACGGCCCCGTGTGCAGAGAAAATCCTGACACATTTTGTCCGTATTCTGACAGAATCAGCAGAGAATCTTCTGAGTGAACACGGGGGCGTGTTGAACGGGCACGGCCCCGTGTCGGTAGGCTGTTTTATGGAGTTTTATTTCTTACTAAGGAGCTAATCTATGTCGGGTGGCTCTTGATTTGTTGGAACAACCCCATAGTGCCTAAGATACCTTAATTGTCCTATACTAAGGCGAGAACGCAAGAGGTTGTCGGTGAGGGTAATTCCTATTTTCATTCTAGGTGGACAAGTCCAACCCTTTCCCGGGCTCTCGTTAAAGAAGGTGTATGCCGAATCGCTCAGGTCTATGTATGCACCGAACGAAGTCGATGGGGAGTCCTTCACGGCACAATCGGCACAGGGACGACTATCGTCCGCGTCTTGTCTAGGTAAGAAGGTATTTTCGGGAGCAACGAGGTTGTCGAAATGCGGTTCCAACATTTCCTCATGGTCATCATCTTGGGATGGATCTAAAAAATCCTTCCTAAGTTCTTTTGACCAATTGAGAAGTAGTTCTTCTAATTGAAATAGCTCGTCAAGGAGCATTTCTCCTAGAATATCTGGCTGGGCGCATTCGAGGGAGAAATAGTGCTTATTTTTACTTTCGCCCCTCTTAAGGTTACAAGGAATCGGTGGGTCTATATAGTGGGGCCTATAAGTGAGGAAGAAACATTTTAATTCCTCATGTTCGCCTCCACATATTCGACACCACAAACCATAAGAGTGCCGAAAGTAAAAAGAATTACTATCACTCATGTTTGTATCAGAAATTACCAACCGCCGGGATCTAACGGTTCTGTTTTCAGCAACTGAATCTTGGGCACGGGGGCGTGTTGAGTGGACACGACCCCGTGTTCAGCCTACTGTCTGACTTAAAACAGGATTGCCAGTTCCAATGATTGAGCACGGGGCGTGTTCAGCAGGCACGGCCCCGTGTTGAGCTCTGCAGAAGCTAAAAATCTAAGAAAAAAAATCCTAAAAAAAAATTTAAAAAATAAAAATATGATTAGGCCGTTGATTCCTAACTTTCTTAAAATCCTTGTGTCCCCGGCAGCGGCGCCAAAAACTTGATGCGTGTTAGTGTATATATGTTTTTAGATATATATTTAAGCCCTTTTTACACTTTTAGCCAAGTTTTAAATTTATAAAGCACGATATTTACTAACACTAAACACACATATGGGCAAGTGCACCCATCGTGGACGTAGTATAGTGTTGGTAAGATACCGAGGTCGTCCAAGGACACAAGAGCTTTTAATACCGGTTTATCCTCAACGTCTAATCAAATCAAAAAGGTTAGAAAAATGTTTTAAACTAAGAAAAATAAAAACTAACTAAAATGCTGAAAATAAAAATAAAATAAAAACAGATAGACAAGATGAATCACTTGGTTCCGACACGTGTATTAGTATAACCTTTGATTATTTTCGCACTTTTGCACTTGTTTAAGAGATTATCTTAGTTATTGTAGTAGGCCCCTCTTTTGAAGGCGACGTTACCCTCAACCCAGTAGTTTGAGTCAGCAAGGATACAATCCTAAAGGGTCGGATTATTGGAAGATAATGAATTAAGTTATTAATGCAAATTATGGTAGGCCCCGCTTCTGGCGGTGACGTTACCCTCGGCTAAGTAGTCTGAGTCAGCAGGGATACAGTCCTAAATAGCCGGGTTATAGTATTAATAGTAGTTAACTTATGAGGGGGTCAAAGAGTTTGGATCCCCGCCATCCAATACCTATGGGCATTGAAGGAGATCCTACTAAATTTGACCCAGGTCCCAAGCAGGACCTCTAAACGCTGAACAAGGGCAAGACCCTTACCAAACCGTTCCCTTAACCCCCGACCAGGTAGCCAACATACCTCCATATAGACCGTGGAGATATGAATGGTGAAAATCTTTTATTTTATATAGACAGTAACATAACGCCAAGACACCACGGACAAACGATAAGGAAAGATCACCTTCAACATAAGTAACTAGTTATTAAAGTCATTAATACAAAACCAAATAAAAAGTGCAAAAGATTAAAAATAAAAAGTATTATACTAAACACTTGTCTTCACCAAGTGATGTAAGAGACTTAGGCAAACATGGCCTTGATTGTCAAGAACTCTTACGATCAATCTTGGATCCCGAGACGACTCACACACTCTACGATGGACAATGGATGATGGTGGTGGATGATGGTGTTATGGTGGTGGTGGGTGGTGGATGAAGTGTGAGAGAGGTGGTGTGCCAAGGGATGAGAGAGAATGAAGCCAAGCTCCTCTATTTATAGGCTGAACAGAAGGCTGGACACGGCCCCGTGTCCGCTGGACACGGCCCCGTGCCCGCCTGACACTCTCTCTCCTCATTAATTGTAATTGCGAATTACAATTAATGCGCCTGCTGTACTTTCACCACGCCCCCGTGCTCGCTGGACACGGCCCCGTGGTGGGCAATGGAAGCTTCTACTGGTTTGTCTTTTCTGCTGCTTCCTTGGCACGCCCCCGTGTTCGCTGGACACGGGGCGTGTTCAGACTCTGTTTCCATCTTTTTGCCTTGGGAGGTGCCGTTGAGGGTCCGGGCAGTCCACTTTTGTTCCTTTTCTTGTATTTATGGTAGAATTAGTGGTCTTTTTGCTTCTTTTGTGATTTTGAGCTCATTTCATCCTGAAAATACAAAAGGAAGACAAAAACACTCTTTTTCCAACATTAGTACTTAAAAAGGGTTAGTTTTATGCCTTAATTGATGTGTTTTATATGTTGCATTTTACACACATCAATGCTCAACCGAAGGAAGCTTGCTTTCGTCATTTAAGAACAGACAGATATGGGCATGCGGTAGGCCTCGTTTCTGAAACTCTAGGGAATAGACAACTGCAATAGGATAGTTAATATTAAAATACTAATTTTTTAAGTTATGGTTATCAACGTAGCAGACCACAAAAACTATAATAAAGTAATTCAATTAAATGGATGCTTACCTGCCAATGCGTTGCCGAATAAAGATTTCTCTCGCAAGTCTTTCATGATTGCGTCAAGCTTAATTTTGAACAATCGGCATAAAATGTCCGGTCTATCCTAGGGATTAATGTTCGTGTTCTTCAAAAATCTTTTAATCTCCGGCCATTTCGGATTACACGTGATCGTAATGAAAAAATCAGGGTAGCCAAACCATTTACAAATGGCCATCGCATCATAATAATTCTCCTTCATATAACGTGATCCACCGGTAAACGAAGACGGTAGTAGTATGCGTGTTCCAACGTTTGACATATCAGGATTACCATTTTGTCCAAGCTTTCTAAGGTTCTCATATGTCTCAGATCTCAGATTATTTTGCTGCAGACGTATGAATAGTAATCGTTCACTTTCAATCATCGTATACACGTCAACCAAGAACTGTTGCAAAAGTCTTCGAGCATTGAGAATCAAAGAGAAATGACTGACTCTATTATGAACATGGTAAGCAAAATACTCTCTCATTGTACATTTTGACTCTTTCTTTTTCGTTGATGCCCTTCCTTCTCTATGAAGAATATCAACCCGGTAACCATCTTCACCAAAAGGGAAAAGCAATGGATACTGAAGCGCGAGATACGATGGATGAAGCTCGCTAATACGTTGTAGACCATCTTTCTTTGAATCAACAACTACGTCACGATTATCAAGAGCATCCTCAATGTCTCCAACAATAAGCGCAGCAACTTCGGACGATGTCGGTAGGTTGTATGTACGACCATCTTTAGACCTATTTCCCTTAAGCCGTAATTTTAAGTCAACGTGAGGATTATCAACAAACCGATCTCGTACACACCTATAGGTTTTCACAAGCTGATTATTTGAATCTAAAATCAGCTTAAGGTTCTCTATTAATTCAGTATCAAGCAAATCAGAAGTTGCAGAAGCTGGTTTCTTTGAGTTACTGTAATGCAATTGTAAGAAAACAGCGAAAGTATCAGTAAGTGTTTATATAATAAAACCAAAAATAAATAAAAAAATAATTAATGAAATGGTTTCCAGGGATACCTAAATACGGTTTTTCGATTACAGACTTCATTATCTGTGTCGTATATGTAAAGCCGCGCAAACTTTGGTTCACCACCTTCTTTAGGAAGAAGACTTCCAAGTGTATGATAATTCTCGCCACTAATTCGGTATACATATGGAGCATTTCCTCTTTTGATTTTCGAATCAACTTTACCACCAACGAAAACATAGAATTAAAACGACGAATATTTAGTAAGAAATGCTTGCTCTTGTCGTCTAAACTCTTGAAAAGATTTTGATATTCCTGACACGTCTCTTTAAAATTTGAAAGATGTACTTTTCCATAACCACAACAAACCATGTAAGATTTTCTTCCTAAGTAAACCCTTCCTTTTCCGGCTTCAACTTTCCACAACTTAGCGTTACATACGTCACATACAACTACTTGATCACCATGATCCAAATAATCTATTATACAAAATTAAAAATATATCATTTTGTGCTATTTGTTATGAAATTAATATAACGACGTTCTTGAAATGGAATTTAAAGTAGTGAGTGTGTAAGATACTTACTATTAGAAACGCCTTTATATGGATCTTCAGCAATTTTTTGAGGAATAATATGATCGTCGGAAGATAAATCAACCATTGGAACAGGATATACGCAGCGACCTTTAGTAGACAACCTTTGTTTAACTCTTTGTATCCTTTTGACACCTATATGTTCATAGCAACGAAAAATAATAAAAATGTCAGATTAAAAATAAACAAATGTGAAATACGTAAATAAATACCACCAACCTGAAGTAGATGCTTCAGACGGACTTGTTATAGGTGTGGTTGGGAAACAACGTGGATCGATGGTATGGATATAAGAGAATGAACTCATTGGTGTTACGATCCGGCATTCATTTGTATTAGATGCTGAAACATTGAATGACCGAGTAACGATTTTTGAAGTGGAAGATTTGTTACTCACATTATGTCTCTTATTTTCCAAATGTAATTTTCTATATTTTCTTCGTTCAGCTGATTGTTGATGCTCAAGATCATTAGAAGCAACTGAAAAAAAATATGGTATACCATAAAATATCAAATTATACATTAAAAATTGTATTCTCGTCTAAAAACCTAAACAATTTACCATTTGTAATGTTACACAAATCATAAATGAAAAATTGTCTTCATGTGTAAAAAATTATAGAATTTACCGTTTGTAATATTAGCCAATGGACTTCTTCCAGTTTCAACTGCAACAAAAAGAGTCCAAGTTAACGTATGAAACATGTTTATGTATTACATAATTTTTTATTTAAAAAAAATAAACTCATAATGATAATAAACAAAATTTAAACATGTAAGTAAATAACACCAACCGGATGTACATGCCTCGTACGGATTTGTTAAAGGTTTGTTTGGCAAGATACGTCGATCAATGGTATTGATATAAAAGGATGAACGAATTGGTGTGGCAATCATTTGTATCGGATACTGAAACGTTGGATGACCGAGTTACGTTTTGTGAACTCAAAGATTTGTTACTCACATTATGTCTCTTATTATCCAAATGTACTTTCTTTAATTCTCTTCGTTCAGCCGATTTTTGATGCTCAATATCATTAGAAGCAACTGAAAAAAATATGGATATCCATAAATTATCAAATTATACATTAAGTAATGAATTCATGTCTAAAAAATCAAATAATTTACCATTTGTAATGTTAAACAAATTATAAATGAAACATTGTATTCATGTGTACAAAAATAAACAATTCACCATTTGTAATATTAGCCAAAGGACTTCTTCCAGCTTCAACTGCAACAAATAAAGTCCAAATTACCGAATGAAATATGTTTATGTATTACATAATTTTTGTTTAAACAAACGAAATAGATAATGTTAGTAATCAAAATTTTTATATGTAAGTAAATCACACCAACCTGATGTATACGCCTGGTAGGGATTTGTTAAAGGTGTGGTAGGAAACATACGTCGATCCAAGGTATTGATATTAGAGGATGAACGAATTGGTGTTACAACACGGCAATCATTTGTAACGGATTATGAAACGTTGGAAGAACGAATGACGTTTCATGAAGTGGAAGATTTATTATTTGCCTTTCGTCTTTTATTATCCAAATATAGTTTCCTTAATTTTCTGCGTTCAGCTGATTCTTGATGCTCAACATCATTAGAAACGACTAAAAAAATAGAAAAAAACATAAACTATCAAATTATACATAAAAAGTTATATTGCTGTCTAAAAAACCAAAGAGTTTAACATTTGTGATGTTAAACAAATTATTAATGAAAACTTGTATTTATATGTAAAAAATAAAAAATTTACCATTTCTAATATTAGCCAATGGACTTCTTCCAGTTTCAACTGCAAAAAAAAAAAAAAAAAAGTCCAATTCACCGTATCAAGTATGTTTACGTATTGCAGATTTTTTTTATTTAAAAAAACAAACTCATAATGATAGTAAACAAAATTTAAATACGTAAGTAAATAACACCAACCTTATGTACACGTCTCTTAGGGATTTGTTAAAGGTGTGGTTGGCAAAATACGTCCATCCATCGTATTCATAAAGAGGATGAACGAATTGGTGTTACGACACGGCAATGATTTGTATCAGATACTGAAACGTTGGATGAACGAATGACGTTTCGTGAAGTGGAAGATTTATTATTTGCATTTCGTCTTTTATTATCCAAATACAGTTTCCTTAATTTTCTACGTTCAACATAGTCTTGATGCTCAACTTGATTAGTATCAACTGAAGAATAAAATGCTATAAAAAAATTTAACTATTTACAAAAATAAAATTCAATTCATGTCTAAATAATTGCAAACATTACCATTCGTAATGTTAGATAAAGGACTTCTACCAACAGCACCTGCAACAATTTAAGTAAAAATAACATTACTTAACATCGTTACATATTATATCATTTTTATTATATTTGTAAACAGCAATAAGAATAAAATACATACTATTAGAAGGGTGAACACCAGTAGGAAGTGGAAATGAAAGTAAAGTTTGAGGCTTTGCGCGTTTAGGCATATCCTAATATTGTATCATATATAACATACAAATGCATTAGAATAGGTATTACAAAAAGTTAAATGTATAATTATAATACAAAGAGATAACACTTACGTGTATGAAAAATAACCAAACGTGAAAACTTAAAAAATGATGAATGTCGTGAGAGAGTTTTCTGATTTAGAGTTCTAGAACCTTTAGTCTAAAACATTGAGTGTGTATTATGAATAAGAAGAGAGGTTTTTATAGTATTTGAAGTTATTGTAAAAAAAGGAAAGTTTATGATTTAAAAATATCGGTTATAAGTGTAAAAAAGGAAACAATTTAAATTCAAATTAGTTGGAGGTGATTCTATAAAAAGCTCACCGATTTTTTTGTTAAAAAATATAAGTTTTCGGTTATAAAACTTTAAAAAGGAAAGAAAATCATACCAATTTAAGTGTTTCCTAAATTTTTAAAGAATTGGGGGTTTTTCAAAAAAAAAAAACTATAACTTTTAAATTAACGGGGATTCCGAAAAATATCTTTTAATTTCTATATAAATATTATAGAAATTAAATTAAATTAGTCAATTAGATTATTGAAATCTTTATTTGCAACTTAAATATTAAAAAAATATTAATAGTTTTTAAAATAATAGTTTGTAAAAAAGACTAAATGTATACATTCAAAACGTTTATGCCCTTATAATAAAAGTTTAAAAATGTCTAATTTCAAAAACATAAACAAACGTTTTTGAAAACATTTTATACATGCAACAGAATAAAACAAAGATAAAGTAACAAAAGATAAAGGTTAAAGGAGTATAGTTAATACGAAATATGCCAAACCAACCATTAAAACCAACAAACCATGTGTTTCAATTAAAAAAACCAACCAACCATATGTTTAAAAAAAAAACCAAACCAACCAACCATCACAAATCAATCCAAACCAATCAAACACACAAACCAAACCAAAGCAGCAATATTCGGAAAAAGATAAATTGTTTTTGATAAAAATACTTCAACCATGAATTACTTCTCAATCTTTGGAACCAGCAGAATCGTTTCCTCATCAATTTGGACATCCGAGACACCAACCTTTTTAACCTTTGTTGATGATAGAGAGGTGCTTTCTTCAACTTCATACACGTCAGCAAGGTTACGCTTCAATTCCACAGACGAAGTCTTAGAACAATCTCTAGATGTGCAATCGGGTGTGAAGCTATCACCAAAAGAATCCACAGCATCATGTATGATATATTCAAAATTAGAAGCTATTATAAATGTTTAGAGCGTTTGTTATGTTGTAACATTAAGTTAAAATTCATACCTTTAGAGCAAAAGGGTTTTGAGTTGATATATCACTAAGTGAAACATCAACAGCTGCCTCGTCCACACCCTACAATTCATAAAAAAATAAGGCTAGGCACAACAAAATTAATAAATTTCCTAACATAACTTTAATTAAAAGGTTTGTATGTACTAACCTGATCAGCTGGAATTCGGCTCTCCAAGGATTCAATGATTGCTGCATCATTCACCAACTTATGAACAACATAACCATCAGTATGGTTGTCAATATTGAATTGACCAACTTGAATCTTGAAAGCAAACTTTTTATCGTTTAAAGCTTTAAACTGATAGGGAATGGTTTTCTCTTCCAAAGATGCCTAATATACATGAATTAAAATTTAATGATAAGAACATAATAATCAAATTTACACATTACTAATATGTACCTTATAAAAGAATTTAAAAAAGAGTGATGTGAAATACGTTACCTGACCCACTTTTGACTTCTCAAGCAATTGAATTGCAGTCATTCCCAACATTTTTCTGGCTTCATGGTCAAACATAGTCAAAGAGGCAATAGCTGCAGAATCTTGTACTCTGATCAGAATCCTAAAACTAAATGCACAAAAAGTATTTGACAAAATAAATACAATTTACATTTGTAAAGTAGAATAAAAAAAGCATAAAGATTATAAAATAACAAAAAATATAAGTTACTTACATCGGTGTCGCACTCACAACCTCTTTAGGACATTCAGGATTTGAGCAAACTAAAACCTGTTTAAACTTCGGTTCCTCGGCACCATCTTCAGCTTCCTCAATGACCAATGTTGTATCCACCTTCCGATTGCAATCATCACAACCAAGGTAGTACCAATCATCTTTATCATCCACACCCATGATCGTACCAAAAACTATGACCTCACAAGGCTGAAATTAAATGTAAGAAAATAGAGTTATAAATATAAATTTTGAAGCAATTTTGTTTAATGTATTTAAAAAATAAAAAAGTAAACACATACCTTATCCAACAGCGTAATATCATGGAAATTGGAAAACGGATGCTTGACTAAAAAGTCATCCGCAAGACTGATGCTTCCAGATGAACCAATGGATTTCTGACCATTAGAGGATGTTTTACATATCTTCTCAACAAATCTGTTTACAATAATATAAGCAAAAACATTTAAAAACATCAATAAGTAGTTCATATTATTTTATAAACTGTTTACTTTGTTCTAAATGAACGAATCTCCTCTATGTCAGAATTGATAAACAACCTTGTTATATGGAAAACATTAGATAGCGTTGTCTTCCATGTGTAAAAAAAAATAATATCAGAGATTAGAATATTCAATTTCGTAAATCATATAAACATTTATATAAAATCCACAAAGTTTATAAACAGTGAATACCTTTATACTTGTTGAAACTACCAAACTGCACAAGCAGAATAACATGAACTTCTTCTTTATGGCTCTGAATGTAACCAAACATCTCATCGCAGTACTCATCCCATAAAGTGCAGTTTAACTTGATTCCCCTACATAAATAGAAATTAAACACATATGAGAATATCATGTAAAAAAATATATCATACAAAAGTTGCAATGAAATTAAGTTAGCATTTAATAAACAGACTCTTCATCCAGCAATTGCAAGTTCATGTATTTGCTATCTTTTCTCATCTTCGTTTTGGTCACTTCTGGTTCAGACCACTCATCTACATATCCAATAAAATCTGAAAAAAAAAATTGATTAAAAACAAATGTAATCAGCACAAAAAACAAAAATTAAAAAAATAATATATATTTATATATTTTTTTAATTTCGGATGTGGTTGTTATATATGATGAAGTACAAACCAACTCGATACTTGACATTGATTTCAGCGGCTTTAATGGACTCAAACGATGCTAACCGAATACCATATACACTTCCATCAAAATTCTCACACTTTTTAACCGATGTATCAAAGTTTAAGCTAATAGCATGTTCCTTGTCAAAGTGTTTGAAATTTGGCTTAATGACAGAAAGTTGAGATTTATAAATGTAACAACACTCATTTTCATTAAGCAAAATTTCATGTTTTTTTATAAAGTTGCTTCAAACAGTAGCCTGCATCCTGGTCCCCTAATCAACATTAAAAATTAAAAGTGGTTAGTATAAACACCAATATAAAAATTAAAGTACATCTTAAATAGCAAATGACGTTCAAACCAACCTGTTCATCCATGACCACATTTCAATACCAAGGGTTTCTCATTCTCTCTTTGGATTCACACGAATCCAAAGTCTTAACACCTTGACCTTGATGGTAAAAAGTTTGGATCTCCAATCAAGATTGTTTACAAAACTAATAGTGTTTTCATCCATTTCGATGAAATATGAGCTGAATATAGATGATTGATGTTAGAAAACGATTAGTAATTGAATCAAATGAATGTAGTAAGTAAATATATATATATAAATTTCGGTAAATTATTTTTGTCAAGTCGAAAAATCAGTTTATTATTATAAAAAATTGTTACCGAAATTATGCTGAAGTATTTTTAGAAATGGATTGACATTTCTAAAAAACCTACAAATCTAAAAAATATGACGAAATATATGATTTCGTTACCTAAAAAAAGTAAACAATAATCATTTATTTAAAACAATCTATACATACAAAACCTAAAGAAAAACATATGCAACTTTTTTTCAAAACAATCCTAAAACTAAACTTTAAAGCAATGCATGCAAACGACACATAAATACAACACCACACAAAACAATCAACACAAAAGATACATCAAATTAACAATTAAAAAAGTAACCTGAAAGTGTATTCTAAGCAAGAAATTAGGTTTGTGGATAAAAGAATGACAAAATACAACCAATAACTTACATTTTTAATAAAACTGTACTTTACTTTACTATTTTTTAAAATTTAAAAATAGGTGTACATTTCATTGGATTTTTTAATAATGAAAATTTAAGATTTTGTTTAAATTATCTTTTGTATGGTTGGATTCTGATGTAATTAGTTGGAGTTAATTTCGAATTTTCCTTAAATAAAGTTAATTGATTAATTAAATATGGCATGATTTTAATGGTTTTAAATATCACTGTTTAAAGTCAAAATACTTAAGGTCACAACGGTTTTAAAAAAACTTCCATAAAAAAGTTTGATATTTTTTTTAGTTTCCAAAAGTAAATAAAACCTTAACAATTGTTTTTCTAAATTTATATAAAACGGACTATCATCTAATAAAAACCGAAACGTTTAATTTAAGAAACCAATTTAATATACATATTTAAAGAAAATTCAATTACTTAAAAAATAATTAAATCAACATTTGATTCGTTGAGATATTTCAAAACAAACAAAATATTTAGGCAGATCTACAAATTTAAAAATAAATAATCATTATATTAAAAAAAACATCTGAAATTAGCCAAGTAGATTAAAAAAAAATCATTAGTTAGAAATTTGTTTCGTTAATTTCAAAAGTTGATTAAAACCATATAAAATCTACAAGCTTTTATTTAATGTTTTAATTCTACCATAACCTAACAAAGAGACAGTTTCTATTCCTAGTCATTTCATTTTCACATACAATACTATCATGATATTGTTAAACATATAAGTGATAAAAGTGTAAATAACTTCAAATCAACTTCATAATGTAGCACAAAATATAATCCAAATATGGTCACAAGCATACTTAGTCTACCATAATCAGGAACACATTAACATGGCCACCCAAAAAAGTGTATCACGAACGTCTATCAAGTCATAACGATCATCGTAATGACCATACCAAAAGAATACTACTAATCATTGTCTAACCACAAACTGTTTGGACAAAATATACTACCACCACATACCATGTACCTCCACTCGCTCAGTTATAAAGCAACATACCTTGACGTTTAACATAAATCATCTGAAACTGGGAACCATATACCAACTGTTTGTCTCTCACAAACTCTCTCATACCAGTGACATTGTAGCGCGGACACCATTGCGAGAACTCCACACCAAAAGCCACGTCCCATGTTTGACCAGCACTGTCCTTGATGGTCAGATCCATCTTCCGATCCAAGCCATGCGTTTGTGCCCATTTCTTCTTCATACGCTACAAATAATAATACAAATATTTATAATAAAATTTCTTAAACACGCTATAAATTTTTACATTAATAGTATGAAGAAGAAAATAATAGAAACTTACAAAATGATTGTCAACAACAAAAGTAACGGGTACTTCGTCATCATCACTCTGTTCAATACCAGGTGCAACAACCAGATTAGGAACTCATCATCAGACACTTCAATTAAATCATCAGTTGGTTCTTTTTCGGTAACACACAATTCAGGTGGGAAAGTTAGAAGGGCAGACTTACAGCTAAAAACACTCAAATCAAACGTCTTAAAATCAACCATTTCAAAAACCAACAAATGATCATCTGTTATCGACATCTCCTTCTTAATTCGACTCCAACTGGTGGTAATGTAAAGCTCATGGTGTAACACATCCATCCGAACAACCCACTGACGATTTCCAGCTGAACGCACCACAACAGGATCTGAAGGACAGGTATTCAGCATCTAGCGATGAACAAACAACCTGTTCACATACTACACATAGTACAAAATCATATATCAGGATCGATGGCATACATGAAATACAAAACAATGTATGAATGCAAGGATAAAATAATTTTAGAATCATATGTTCAAGTACCATGCTGTCGTCTCGGTCTTTTACATCATTTCCAGGTTTGTAGTAGAAGTATTTAGAAGGCGCAAGAGAAATGTCTTGATAAAAATAGAACAGCCGGAAAGAAGATAAAGCTTCTTCATACTGGAAAACAACCCACGAATTGTCTGGTAACTTCAATGACGTGACCACATCCATCCATCCGTTGTAAAGAAAGTAGTCGCCTGCAAGGTTCATAACTTTGACTTCGAAGACCCTACCATCGAGGGTCCGAATGACTGCATTCTTCTCTGGATAAGCAAACGTCTTAATCCAGTCACCATAACCTGCCAGAAGTTTCTATTAAAAAAATGTAGGTATCGTTAATGCTAATTATAAGATCAGTATTCACAAAGGATTTATTACAAAACTAATATTTCTGGCATCAAATGCTTATAATATAAATTCTCACCAACAATTTTTTGTCGTTCTTCCATACACGAGCAGCGAATCCATAAACCATATCGCCTTTCAACATATGAACAGTAAAGGACAACATAAATTTGAGTTTAACTTAGGATCAACAAACAAACGTAATAAAACATTTAAAAGATACCAGTTCAAATAAGAGGCATGATATAGACTGTTTAGTATAACAATCAAATCACAGATTTAACATTCCAGTATGAAAAAACCATAATGTACATACATTAATCAATATATATTTTGAAGTATCTTAAATGAAACATTAACAGTGCATGTAGTTAGATGCATCAATATACACTTTGAAGTATATTAAGTGAAACATTAGCATATATTTGTAGATTATGGCCTGAAAACGGATCAGTTATTAAGTGCTAGGAACATCTTATATTTTCATATAAGTCAAGCGATTTCTACCTACACATCTTCCTGATATATTTTCAGGAAGGTGCTGTCAAAATCAACATCAAATAGGATTTCAAACAGAAACAAAAAAAGGTTTAACTTATTCAGTATTGCAATCATGTAAATAACAAACATAGATAATCAATAAACTGAATATAGCTGATGCTAACAAACCAATAACAGTAGATGAAAACAGTAATTAGAACCCTAATACACAAAACATATATTAAAACAATACAAGGATTATACACTTTTCAAGAACATAATCAATAAAATAAGACATCAAACTCTTGGTAATCTGAGGATCAGAATTCAAAATCAACCTATAAAACTGAAAAACCCTAATACACAAAACATATATACACGAACTTCAAAATTGGCGATTACAAACCCTAAGAAACAAACGGTAAACCAAAACAACATCAATCGGCTACCATAATCCAACCAACAGAGATTAAAACAAAACAATGAAATCAAAAACAGTAAATCAAACAAAAGGACAACGTGTGTAAAGGAAGAACATTCGATCAATAGAATGATAAAAAAACAGTACATGAATTACTGCATATAGTTCGAAACAATACCGTCGATGATGATATTTGAATATTCAAGAATGATTGTACCTCTTCCTAAACGATCGATTGAAACGGTGAGGAAAGGAATCGCTGGTTAAGCTTGCTAAGATGAAGAATCGCCGATTAGGGTTTCAATGATATCTCTGCGGTTATTTTGTGAGAATGGAGAGAGGGGGGAGACAGCGTATGATTGAAGCCAATTGAATCCCCATCCGAGAGCAATGCCACTTGTCCAATTATTTGAGATTTGCCACATCATTGCCTTTGTGTCTGCTGAGTTGGCATCAACCAGAGGGGGACATGTGTCCCCCAATGGTTTGCTTTCTTAGAGATATAGATAATAGAAACATTACCGGTAGCTCTAGTGTTGCTGCAACAAGACCTGGCTGGATAAGAGTATGGACGTCTCTTGGGCTTGAATGCTTACAAGAACCTATTCAGAAGAAAAGCACTGTTAACCTGGGGGCCTTCTGCGTTTCGCCTCAAGCATGAGAATAAGTGAGATATTCTTAAGAGGGAATAGATATGGAGAGGGAGAGAGTTTAGAGTGCCAATTTCTTTCTTTTTTTTTTTTTTTGCCCATGCCTCTAACTTATCGCGATACATACAATCCTGAAATAATACCACGGTTAAATTTATATTTATTGAAAAAGACATAAATAAAGAATTGTCATATCTAGTTAGTTTCATACGAAACTTGCGGGTAAGGGGTTGTTTATCATCCAGTGACTCTTGCTTGATTTGTTTGACATAGCCGGGTTCGCCCGCGTAAATATTGTCTGGATAGTTTTGTTGTGCATAAGAATGTTCACCATTGTTTTTGTTGTAGGGATAACTTTATTGTGCGTACAAAGCTTCACACCCGTATTCGTAACTCGGATAGTTTTATTCGTATTCACCAACAGAGACAGGATCCTAAAACAAGTTAATAGTTAAAAGCTTCACACCCGTATTCGTAACTCGGATAGTTTTATTCGTATTCACCAACAGAGACAGGATCCTAAAACAAGTTAATAGTTAAAAGGTGATAGTAATTCTAACGCCTAATACACATAAGTAAATAAATACTTACCTCGTTCATGTCTGGCAATAACGGTTCCTTGTGATATGAAGGAACGCCGGACACGACTACCTCCTCCTGATGATCATTCACCCTTATCTCGTAAGAATTAGATTTGCCAAACCCCTATTAAAACAACGGTGTGTTAAGTATTTCAAAAACAAAACAAGAAAACAAGTTAATAAATCTTATACTAGACTCCTCTCTAGAACAAATGACTGTCAGATGATTCGTCAAAAGAATAGTTGTCTTCCCACCAAGATATTGCTAATGTGCTCGTTTTAGAATTACATAAGATGAATCTTGTTTTAATTGTTGGATCATTGAAATGTTGGTCATTTAAACATTGTTTGTTTGAATGTCGTTCATCCCTTAGCGTTGTTTATAAAAGAAGAAAGCAGGGCAAAGCAATCATGCAACTAATCACCTATACGCATCGCATATCTCTATGTGAGGCGTTTAGGTGGGACCCACACATCAAATCCATGAGCTTTGTGTCACTGTATACAACGTACACCTAGTATTCTATATGTATCATATAGATCTATACGATGTATTTAGGTACTCATGTGACACCATGTGACATGAGATGTCTGACTTTGGAATTTATGTTAGTCCTATACGACTCGTATAAGACTTTACAAGTTGTATCGAGGGTGTTAAAATAAGGGGATTGTGTGTCATAATAATACGCATAATTTTTTACATATAAAGTTTGGAGATTTGATACCATTAAATATGAATTAGAAAGAATATGATGTGGTAAGGTTATATTGTACTTTGTTCTCACTTTGTTGAAATTTTCATGCATAATGATTGTACTTCTGTTCTCACTTTGTTGAAATTTTCATGCATAATGATTTGATGTCTACTCAACTCAAGCAATTTTGGCACTTAACACTAACAAAAAATTCACCATCAGTTCTAAGTCTAAAATGACAAAAATACTCTAAGTTCTCATTTAGTTTTTAACAGTCATTAGGCTTAAGGCTTGAGAATGTTATAAAATCAAACGTTCAAAACTCAGATTTTTATTTTAAACTATTAGTATCTAAAGTCATTACTTTTAACAAACCACATGATCTAATGCTGTAATTAACTCTATAAGTTTTAATTCATACAATTGTTTTGATACTATTCCATTTACCATTTAATATTTTTTAATAACATTCTTGTTAATTAAAAAATAATAATAAATGCATAGTTATATTTAATTTATTTTCTCAACATTTCGATGTAAATTTTGTTGAAACTGATGCCCGTATTTATTTTTATGGTTTTGGTTTTGATACGAGTCGGTTATGTTAAATTCTTGTCTTTTGCACTCCGGGTACCAAAACCAATACATATTGATATAGAAGACGTTTCAATATTATCTTGGACATATTACCGGTTTATCTATTGGCTACATGTGCTATCTTTGATGTAAATACATTTTCTTTATTTTGTTATATACATGTTTTTCCGCAAGAAAAATAACTAGTTTTATACATTTATGAAAATATGTTAGAAGGGTATGGTATAGCAAGGTTGGAGGTGTTAGGTGACGTGTGAGTTGGTTTGGGGCTTATGGGCGAATTTGCGGACGCTATACGTTAAGGTGGGCCTCTTTAGTCCTTTATTCACACTCGGGGCTCTTTCTTATTTCCATTTGCCTACTTCCTTTGGCAAAATTCATCCACATTTTTGTTTGTTATGGCCTTCTTTTCAATCATAACTATTGTCAATTATGTTACGCATATGGGCCCAGGGGCGAAGTATAGAAGGGGCCGGGCCCCCTCCCCCCTCCGAACTTTTCGCTCAGTAGTGTTATATAAGTAGTTTTCGTATAGAAATTTTTGGTTATATACGTTTTCGACCCCCCGGTTCTATAGAATTTTTTGGGTATATACGTTTTCGACCCCCCGTCATTCGGGTCAAGCTTCGCCACTGTATGGGCCTACTGTATGAGATCGAAATGGAATGGTGAATGGGAGTAGGAATGGAAATGCCAATGATTTTCATTGATAAGAAAAACACTTAGCTGAAAATAAATCACATTTAAATTATAGAGGAGAGTGGGCAGATTAGACAATAATCAGTATGTGAATCAACAACTTTAATCCAACCTACGATTTCATGAAGTAGTTGATTTCGTACATCTTTTAAGACTCATATTATATACATTGTATACACTATAAAACAGGCGGCTTACATCAACTAAAAGTGGATTCACGAAAGTGGGTCTCGTTGGCAATCTATCGGTGATCCTCCATTGGGAATATGATGTAGGTAATTAATTACGGGTTATTGGATTTTATCACCCGCAACTATCGGCCTTTGGCCGTTGCCACCCGCAACTAACACTTTGACACCCGGCACCCCCAACTTGACTTTTTCTTTGCACTGGCACCAGTCAGTTAAATCTTCACTAACTAGGTTAGTCATTTGTCTGATGTGGCACCATTTTGCTGATTGTACATTCCGACATGGCTGATGAGGTGTAATGTCTCATTTATATACCCACTTTACATCATAATCACAGTCATCACCTTCAGTCCTTCACTCATCATCCCGATCATCATCAATGGAGCCCTAATCTGCCGATCATCAGTCCTTCACTCATCATCGTAAGGTAAGAGTTCTTGAAATTACTCATTTTTTTAAGATGTCTTCAACAATAGATGTTATGCTATGGATTGGCGGTCACATTGAGGTAGAATTTGGTCAAGCACAGTATGTAGGAGGTGATTCAAAGCTTGTTAGAGTAGATGTAGACCACATTTCTTACTTCGAACTTGTAGATTATGCAATGGAATCCGGTGTTTACAGTTCTAGAAAATTTCATATGTATGGGTTGGATGCTGATGATGGGGGACTTCATCACTTTGAGAGTGATAAAGATGTGTTGCATTTGGCCGGTAAGGTTATGACATGGAGTGAACCATTTATGGAAGTCCTGATCCAACCAGGTCCAATACTGGCAGATGAAGCCCACTCCTGTTCCAGGCCCACTAACCCATCTCCCCGGCCCAATGAGCAAAAAGCCCAATCCACAAAGCCTGCTAGGTCAAATGATAGGGTTTCAGTGGATATAGACAATGAATATGGTCATGATAGTGATGACAGTGAGTATAAACAATCAGTTGGATCAGGAGAGTCAGATGATGATACTGATATTGATGACCTAGTTCCAAGCAGTGATCATGATGAGGTTCTGGAAGAGGTAAATGGTTCTGAGTCAGATAGAGAGGACTTGGAATGGAGACAGTCACAAGATGCAGTTAGAAAGGCTACTCATGTTGATTGTCAAGCCAAAAAAAAGTTGTTTGACGAATGCTTACAGGAGAAAGAAACAGAGGGAAAGTTGCATGAAACTAATGATGCATTGGGTGCCCATATAGAGGGGTACAGTAGCTATGAGGAATCAGATGGTGACATTCTTACACCCGATGAAAGTGAGGACGATGATATCAGGGGTAAGAAGTATAAGGAAGCTGCTCCATCTATAACTGAACACACTAACTGGAAGAAATTCATTTGGAAGGTAGGAACAAGGTTTGCATCAAGGGATGCCTTCAAAGAAGCAGTGAGAAGGTATTCAGTGACTAATGGTAGGAATTTGTACCTTGCTAAGAGTGAGACGGGCAACTGTGGTCGTATAGTTGTCAAGTGTATACAAGGGTGTCCATTTTTCTTATTGTGCTCACTGCATAAGGGTAAGGAGTGTTATATGGTTAAAAGAGTGAAGAATAAGCATTCTTGCCAAAGGAACATCATAAAGAACAGACAATTAACAGCAGGGTTTATAGCTAATGAGTTCCTACCATTGTTTAGATCCAAGCCCAATTGGTCAGCTAAGGAGATTGTATTGGCTGTAAAACAGAAGTATAAGGTCATAATTACTAAGTGGTTGGCTTACAAGGCTAAATCTTGTGCTCATAAGAAGTTGCATGGATCAATGAGGGATCATTATAGTAAAATTGGTGCATACATGGATATTTTGAAGAAAACAAATCCAACATCAACGTTTGTTCTTGTAACTGCACCACCAGGTTTTATCAATCTAGATCCTACAGCCACATGTGAAACATTCTTTAGATTATTTGTATGTTTTGATGGTGTCAAAAAAAGGATTTTTAGCCGGATGCTGGAAGGTGTTATGTTTAGATGGCTGTTTTTTGAAGACATTCTTGGGGGGAATGTTATTAACCGCTGTTGGAAGGGATGCTAATGATCAAATGTATCCTTTGGCATGGGCAGTGGTTGAAGGGGAGAACAATGATAGTTGGGAATGGTTCATGGAAGAGCTCAGGAAGTGTTTGGGAATAAATGATGGTGGAGAAGCATGGACATTCATATCAGATCAGCAGAAGGTACCACTTTTCCATTTTGCTTACTATATATACCTTTGTTATATTCTGCATAGTATTAACACTTATGATATTCATATGCAGGGTCTATTGAATGCTGTTGCACTAATATGGCCAAGGGCAGAGCATAGAAACTGTGCAAGGCACATCTATGCTAACTGGCACAAGACATTCAAGGATGAAGAGTTGAAGGAACTGTATTGGAAAGCTACAAGGGCTTATTGTGAACCTGAGTACATTCAAGCACTTGATGAGATGAGATCAATCAACCCTGATGCAGTAGAAGCATTATTGAAACAGGATAAAACTTGTTTCAACAGATGCTACTTGAAAACTCACACTAAATGTGATGTAATAGTGAACAACATGGCAGAAACATTCAATGGTTACATCATCAATGCAAGGTCAAAGCATATTATTCACATGTTGGAGGATATCAGAATTCAGATCATGAGTAGGTTAGTGACAAAAAAAACAGAAATGGCTGCCAAAGATGTTGTCATCTGCCCTAATATACAGGAAAAACTAGAGTTTTCCAAGGGTGCAGCTTATAGGTGTGAAGTGTACCCCTCATCTTATCAAGTTTTCCAAGTAAGAGACTTTGATGATGTATCTGTTGACTTGGATAAGAGAACCTGCACATGTAGAAAGTGGGAACTTAGGGGATATCCATGTAAGCATGTGTGTGCTGTGGCTGGGTTTTTACATAAGAATGCAGAAGATTATGTGGATCAGTGTTACCACAAAGATACATACATGAAGATTTATGACTTCACAATCCCTCCATTGCCAAGTGAAAAGTATTGGCCAAAGGTTGATTATCTAATGGATCTACCTCCAATAAAAGTTGCTCCTGGTTGGCCTAAGAAGAACAGAAAGAGAGACCCTCATGAGGATCCTAAAAAGCCAGGAAAACTAACTAAGCATGGGGTTATAATGACATGTGGTATTTGTGGGGCAAGAGGTCATAACAAGAGAAAATGTGCTGAAAAGGGGAAGATGAATACAGGTGGGCATTTAGGGTTTTATTTCATTTGTTGTAGATCTCTAATTATGCTAACTAATGTGATTTTATTTCACAGTTGAACCTGGATCAAAGAGACAAAAGGGGAACATGAGGAAGAGAAAGTCAACACAGCAGTCAACACAGCAGTCAACTCAACAGTCAACTCAACAGCAGTCAACTCAGCAGCAGGCAAGTCAGCTGACAAATCAAATGAACAGCCAACCCAACAGTCAAGGAGGGGGCAAACTGTCAGCTAAAAGAGGAAGACCAAAAGGGAAGGGGAACAGAGAAGGATGTGCTTAGTTGGTGAATGTTTGACTTATGTTTGGACAATTTAGTGTTTTATAATGCCTCTTTTGGACAAGAATCATGTAGGCTTTATGTTAAGTAATGGATCTATGTAATGTAATGACTTAATGTGGTATGTAATGTGTTGGTTAGTTAATATTAAATCTTGCAGGGGTAATATGGTCATTTTACAGGTGTTGTATATATATGCAGTGGGTTATATGAGCTTTAAAGCATGCAGGGGTAATTTGGTCATTTTACAGGTTGTGGTATATATATGCAGTGGGTTATATGAGCTTTAAAGCTTGCAGGGGTAATTTGGTCATTTTACAAGTTGTGGTATATATATTCAGTGGGTTATATGAGCTTTAAAGCTTGCAGGGGTAATATGGTCATTTTACAGGTGTTGTATATATATGCAGTGGGTTATATGAGCTTTAAAGCTTGCAGGGGTAATTTGGTCATTTTACAGGTTGTGGTATATATATGCAGTGGGTTATATGAGCTTTAAAGCTTGCAGGGGTAATTTGGTCATTTTACAGGTTGTAGTATACATATATCAGGTCTGTGTATATAACAGGTGTTTATGAAATGGGTCAAAACAGCTGTGGTCATTTGATCACTTGTTTGGCTGCAATTTCATATGGGTCAAAACAGTTTAATTTGATCACTTGTTTGGCTGCACTTTCATATGGATCAAAACAGTTTCGTTTGACAGTTGTTTGGCTGCACTTTCATATGGGTCAAAACAGTTTCATTTGATCAGTTGTTTGGCTGCACTTTCATATGGGTCAAAACAGTTTCATTTGATCAGTTGTTTGGCTGCACTTTCATATGGATCAGTTGTTTGGCTGCACTTTCATTTGGTCAAAACACACAACAGTTTGCTGCACTAATATTTGGCTGCACTAATATGTGTTTGGTCATTACCAAATGACTATGTTTGCCTGCACTTTCATATGGGTCAAAACTGTTGTTTGGTCACTTATGTTTGGCTGCACTTTCATATGGGTCAAAACAGACTAAAGAACTGTCATAACATATGGGTCAAAACAGACTAGACAACTGTCATTAATAACTTCAATATGCTACAACCTAATTTAATCACTTGTTCAAAATGTACATCCATAATGCAATGACAAAACACATAGTAAACAGAAATGGTTGCTTCCACATGGACTTTTTCCCAACAATTTGTCTTTTCAGCATCGTGTTCTCTTCGAGTAGCAACTTGTACTGCAATTCCAAGTTCTCATTTTTCAATTCTTGATAACTGACTGGACTTGAAGTACAGTTTGAATGTGCTTCGAAAAATTTGTCGAAATCTTGTTTCCACATAAAGAACTTGCAATCGGATAACTACAAAACAATATACCAAACTCAGTTTCAACAAGAATTTAAGTTCAATCCATAAGTAAACAACTTACAGGCCATTGAGGGCAACCATAAAATTGATGACCATGTCGTATACTTTTAGGACCATCGATGCGAAGAACAGCAACAACTTCATGATGACAATACAAGTTTCCATCCAAATCAACCTTGAACAATTTAGGGGTTCGGTTCAGACTCCACGATGAATTGGAAGATGAACTCATCTCAATTAGGGTTTCTGTGGTATGAATCGATGAAATTGTGGGATGAATCGATGAATTGGGGGGAATCGGAGCATCAGCAGTGATTATGTGGGATGAATGGAGATTAGGGTTCGTTTGGGGATGTCTGTGTTATAAACAAGAAGGAGACATTACACCTCATCAGCCACGTCGGAATGTACAATCAGCAAAATGGTGCCACATCAGACAAATGACTAACCTAGCTAGTGAAGATTTAACTGACTGGTGCCAGTGCAAACAAAAAGTCAAGTTGGGGGTGCCGGGTGTCAAAGTGTTAGTTGCGGGTGGCAACGGCCAAAGGCCGATAGTTGCGGGTGATAAAATCCAATAACCCATTAATTACCGAAGCATTACTGACCGATTTTTTTTTTGAACGGCAAATTTCTTACTCCTGTTGTCTTTGAGACTTGAACCCAAGACCCACCCCACCTCTCAAGGTGTTTAAAGGTTTTACCTTTGCCAATGGACCACCACCCCATTTGATTACTGACCGAATTTAATGAGAATTCATCAACGGATATAAGTGGTTGTTATTATGGCAGTATCACCTATGAAAATTTCAATGATGGATTCACGACGGAGCTTGGCAGACAAATTACCGAGGAATTACGTCAGTATATATTTTTGTTACAATAATGAAATTACAAAGTATTTTCGTTTTCTATAAATGTAAATAAATTGTATGTGTAATATAAAAAGATACCGTAAACTAAAATAAATATTATTAGAATAAAATAAAAATACAAAATATATTTACACAATATATAATATAATTAAGTAAAGGAGTATACATGTATATACATGTATTTGAAGTGTTAGCCCATGAATCAAGTATAAGTTCGATTCATAACATAACTTTCGATATTGCATATAACAATTTATTTACTTACAAATTATTACAAAAAAAAATATAAAAAAAAGTGTTTTTTCTTGGCAAGTAAAGAAACCGTAAAGCAAAAGAAAAGCAAATGATTGTTCCATGCATCAGAGGGGTAGTTTAGTCATTTGCTACATGATCCCAATCCATGCACTGTGGCAAAGTTTGTTTCTACATGATCACCACTTCCCTTTTGTATAAATACATCCATAATTGAACCTTTCCATTGCACTCCAAAACAAACCAACACAATTTCAAAACAAAAACACTAAAATGACATCACCAACACAAAACACCACAGCAGTCTCCGCCACCGCAGCCGCCACCGGATTCCGGTGGAGTTCTCCCATACCCTACTTGTTCGTAGGCCTGGCTTTAATGCTAACCCTAATAGCATTTGCATTAATCATCTTAGTATGCACATTCAAGAAACCCTATTCTTCTTCTACAGATTCATCGGAAAACGGTACCGGTGATCGAGATAAGTCGTCGGTGCCCGAGTTTCACGTGGAACTACCGGTGGAAATGGAGCAGAAGCTTGTTATAGTCATGCCCGGAGACATCAACCCGACCTACCTTGCTAAGCCTGCTCCACCCACCGGCACTGACAACGTCGAAAAAAATGTGTAGATTTAAAAGTAAGACTAGAGGTTGTGTGAGTAACCTTAACTTTTTAGTTTTTTTTTTTTTTTTTTCATTTCATGTTTATTTCGTTTCTCTTAAAATTTTGCTTTGGTAGATCCAGTGAAGTGTAATTTTGGTAGAATTATGAAAATACAATTATTTATTTATTTTACTCTAATTCATATTTACTTGTTAAGTTTGTGCTTGTTTACTTAAAATATGTATGTATTTTTTGTTTGTTTCTAGGACAACTTTCTATTTTTATCCCATTAATTAGGTTATCAAAAATGACTTCTTGTGTTGTTTCAATAATTGGATAACCAGTAAACTTGTGCAGCAACACCACTACTTGGAAAATCCCAAACAAGCTATTTTTAAGGGAGTCCAATTAGAAAAATAATATAACCCGGTTGTGTAACCTGACCGTTGTAACTAATATAATCTCATGGTATGCAAGTTTAGTCATTAAAAAGAACTAATATAACCAAATCTTTTAGAAAGATGGTATAACCTTGTCTAACCTGACCGTTTTATGTGATATTCGATTTTTAGTACTCTTAATGGAACCCAACCATTTTTAGAAAGGACATGCCATTGTTACTTTTAATATAAACCCGTTTTAAGAAAAACTACGTTTTATTTGGCTTTTTTTTTCCGAATAATTTTAAATGTTCATCTAACCTCAAATAACTGATTTAATTATATATTATTTTGAAAGGTTTTCATTATCTCAAATAACACGTTTTTTTTATGTTTCTTCACAAAAATAGTTGTGTTTTTAATTAAAAGTGACATGCTTTTCTTTCATCATCAAGAAATTTAATCAAAATGATCAAACTAAAAAAAAGAACAAATACATCATCAACACGTTTTAGGGTCGTGCACTAAACTATAATATAGCAAATAATAAATGATCAAATTCCACACCTAATTTGCTTTCATTCTAACTTGTGTGATACTTCCGGTGCTTATATTTGTTACTATAAAAATAGGAGAGGGATATGTAACTATGGTTTACGAAGAACGAAGATGTGGGGTCTAAAGGCACTAAACGTTAAAATAAATCTAGACATTCTTGACCAAGAGTTTACCCAATTAGCTATTTTTTTTTTTAATTTCAGCCAATCAAAAAGTGACACCTAAGCCTTAATCGTCGGCGGACATTTAGCCGGCGGCTGGGAGCTTTTTAGCCGACACCTAAGCCTCAGCCGTCAATCAGCAGGCGTTTAGAAGGCTTAGTCAGCAACTAACTTGAGTGTTTGGAAAAAAAAACACCATAAAAAGGTCTATTTTGGTAAAATTCTTTGGTTAAACACCTATTTTGATAATTTTCCATTAAAATATACTTTATCAATTGGTAAACTCAACAAATGTTTCTTCCTTCTTCATAGCCATAACTTTAAGCTGATACGGACTACCAACTTTTTATATTAGAAAACAAAGATCAATAGCACTAGTTAATAATGATTCATCTTCTTTTTAAGGTCCATATGAACAAAATTGTAATAGCTAAAAATAAAAGATTTTGTTTCCCTCTGAGGGGTGGTTTGTTTATCTTTTAATGAGACTTTTAATGGTTTAGATCTTTTATTGGTTCAACACTTAATGACTTAGACTGTTTGTTTCACGAACAGATGTCTGAATGATTCAGACATTTTCCTCTGAATGGTTAAACACTATACTGTCTCTTAATGGTTCAAATCTTTTACTGATCAGCAGTTAATGGTTCAGATCACTTATTGGTTCAACACTTAACCATTCAGAATTTGTCAAACAGGCCGTAAATTAAAATTCTTGTTGACGCGTTTGACACCGTAGTTCTTTTATTTAATAAGCAAAACATTGTAAAACATGTTTATTAGTGAATGGGATAATAGATTACCAGGTTAAGAAGAGGTAACTGAGATCAAACCGATGGTAAAGTTATTAAGATTTTTAGGATGTATTTTTTTCTTAAAATTTATAGGATATAACGGTAGTGTAAAATCCAGCAAATCCTATTACTAAATTAATCCATTTGTTTATAAATATAATATATTATCATGTCACTAATGGATTTAAAGTGAAATTGCAATTATTGTCATCTATAACATGATTTTTTTAAAATAAATTTGTAAATAAAATTATTCGGCTTTTGAATTGTTGAGGTGCGGGGTAGGTTGCATCCTACTTTATTTGGTGAAAAACAAATCCATTTCTTAATTTAAAAGATAATCGTCTTAGATAGAAGAGTTGAATGTAATTTTAGTTCTTGTGGTTTGAATCATTTTGTCAGTTTAGTCTAAATGTTTAATTTTTCGTCTATAAGTCTAAAAAGGTTTCATTATTTCCGTTTTAGTCTACTGACTTAACTTAATCCATTTTTTCTATTAACGAGAAGGAAAATTTGATCATTTTATATGTAATTCTGTTAACTATAATGACAATTCGACTATATAAAATGACTGAATTGCCCTTCTCGTTAACAGAAATAATGGATGAAGTTATCCTAGTGGACTAAAGTGGCAACAACGAAACCTTTTTGGGCTCAAATACGAAAAATGAAACCTTTGAACTAAACTGATAAATTGCTCCAAACCAAAAGGACTAAAATGGCATTTGACTCTAGATAGAAATAAAAAACATTTCAAAGTAAGGATGAAGATATGATAGAAAGTTTATTTGGCTAAGAAGGCTAGTAAGTGATCTTAACCATCCATTTAGTTAATCAAGGGCTAAGATTAAATCAGGGAAATTGAAGGGAAGAAAAGAGGCGCGCGAGTTTGTTTAGGGGTATTCTAGTCAATCCAAGGCAATATTTCTCTCTCCTCCAATTCTCCCTCACTTTTTAAACGTTAATAACTCTTTCATACGACATTATTTTTTATAAAAAATTCACCAAAAAAAGGAGCGTTTTTTTATCTTTAAAACGAGTATACTATTGCTATATTTTCGAAAAAAAATTTCTAAAACCCAGTTGCGTAAAACGCAATGCAAAAAACTCAGTTGCGTAAAACGCAATGGAAAAAAAAACCTAAAAAATGACATTTTTTCTAAAACGCAATGCACCAAAAACACAAAGAAATGTCTTATTTGTAAAACGCAATGGCCAGAAAACACAAAGAAATGTCTTATTTCTAAAACGCAATAGCCTAAAAACTCAAAAGAAAATGTACTTTCTAAAACGCAATGGACTAAAAACACATAAAAATGTGTTTTACCTAAAACGCAATGCACCAAAAACACAAACAAATGTCTTATTTCTAAAACGCAATGGCCAGAAAACACTTAAAATGTCTGTTTTCTAAAACGCAATGGACTGAAAACACATAAAAAAGTGTTTTACCTAAAACGCAATGCACCAAAAACACAAAGAAATGTCTTATTTGTAAAACGCAATGGCCAGAAAACACAAAGAAATGTCTTATTTCTAAAACGCAATAGCCTAAAAACTCAAAAGAAAATGTACTTTCTAAAACGCAATGGACTAAAAACACATAAAAATGTGTTTTACCTAAAACGCAATGCACCAAAAACACAAACAAATGTCTTATTTCTAAAACGCAATGGCCAGAAAACACTTAAAATGTCTGTTTTCTAAAACGCAATGGACTGAAAACACATAAAAAAGTGTTTTACCTAAAACGCAATGCACAAAAAACACAAAGAAATGTCTTATTTGTAAAACGCAATGGCCAGAAAACACTTAAAAATGTCTCATTCTAAAACGCAATTGCCTAAAAAACAAAAGAAAATGTTCTCTGTAAAACGCAATGGACTGAAAACACCTAAAAATGTGTTTTACCTAAAACGCAATGACTAAAAACACTTCAATAATGTGTTTTTCTAAAACGCAATGGCCAGAAAACACATAAAAATGTTTTAGTTCTAAAACGCAATTGCCTAAAAACACCAAAGAAAGTGTTCTCTCTAAAACGCATTGAACCATGACAATAGTTTTGTCTGTGCTGTGAATTGTCTGAGCCAGGGGCTCTGCCCCTTGGACCCCGCTAGGGGCTGCCGCCCCTGGGACCCCGCTACCAGAGGCGCTGCCCCCGAACCCCCGCCAAGATCATAAAACACAATGACTAAATCAAAAACCCAGATCGTAAAAATGAAATTAAAGAATTTCTTACATGGATCGAAGTGATTTGTTCAACAATTGACAAATTTTGAATGATTGAAACACTTATCAGCGCTCGTATCGAACGGATCGAGTGATTATCTTCAAAATCACCGGAAAAAACGAGATTTTGTATGAAATTAAACTGGGTTTTCTTCAAAAAAAAGCTGAAGAACACGTTGATCGGGTGTTTGAATCATTGATTGGTGACGAAAATCGCACTATAATGTAGTGACTATTGAGATAGAAAGTGAAGAAATGGTTGAAGATGGTGGGTTTTGAAAATGGTAGGTTTTGAAGTTACTGGGTTTTGAAAAGGAAGAAGAAAGGATAAGATTGACTAAAATACCCTTCCTCTTTATTTTAAATTTTGCCACATGTCCTAATCCTATTGCTTCCTATCCTTCCTAGCCAAAATAAACCTCTTATTTGATCACCACCCTTCAAAGTAATATACATAAATCTATCTATACTTTCTATAAAAGGAGAAATTACAATGACATAAGAAAAGCTGATGTGTCAGCCAGAGAGGCTGTCCAACAATGCTTTTCTTATGTCATTACTGTATCAAAAACCGGAATATATAAATCACTTTAAAATACATTTACTTTCAAACCACTACCATGTATTCAAGTGTTAAAGGTCTGGCCCACATTCAAAAGGGCAAATCACTGCCCATCTACAAGAAAAGCATAACTTAGCATATGGTTCCTTTGGCAAACGTATACCTTAGCAGATGTTTGAAATTGCCGGTAATTTCAAATTTAAAATGCATGGGGATATGTAATTTGTAATCAATGCATGGTACCCACTCACTTCTGTCAATCATCTTCTTATATAAAGTGATTTATATTTTCATTTCACTCTTCAAATTTACACTCTCGTGTTCTCTGCTTTTGTATTTTCAAACCACGTTTCTAATGTATCTCTCCCTCAAATCCCTTATTCTCAATACTCGACATTTGTTCATAAAGGATAAGAGAAAACGAAAACTCTATCTTACCCACTTTCAGAACAAATTTTTGGGATATGTGGTTTGCCTTGATGATGGTAATGTGATATATATGATTATGTTTGTTTTGGTTTTTGATTTTTACTAAAGATTTTTTATCTGAGTTATGACTAAATGATGATTGTGAATGATCTGAGCAGATGATGATGATGATTGTTCTACGGTTGTTTCCAGCATCATTGTTCCAACATCGTTTAAAGTATGTTTTTTTTGCAACTCTAATTTTGAATTTTTAATTTTGAAGTGATCTACTCTAATTCTCGCTTTATATTTCAGTCTAATCACAGTTTTTTGAAATTCATACAATCATCTGCGGGTTATTTTAGGTTTGTATTAAATGAAGCATAAAGTTAAATTAAACACAAAGAAAGATTATTAAATGTACAGTTAAAATAATTTTTGCTTATGACTAAATGATGATTATAATTGACTTGGGCAGATGATGATGATGTAGAACCCACAGTAGTTCCTACTAAACGCAAGAAAGGATCTGCTACTTGTGTAAGAGAAGATTTTATTTTACTAGAGATTTGTTCTTTCCTGCCTTTTTTGTATTAAAAGAAGCATAAAGTTAAATTAAACACAAAGAAAGATTATTAAATGTACAGTTAAAATAATTTTTGCTTATGACTAAATGATGATTATAATTGACTTGGGCATATGAAGATGATGTAGAACCCACAGTAGTTCCTACTAAACGCAAGAAAGGATCTGCTACTGGTGTAAGATAAGATTTTATTTTACTAGAAATTTGTTCTTTCCTGCCTTTTTTGTATTAAAAGAAGCATAAAGTTAAATTAAACACAAAGAAAGATTATTAAATGTACATTTAAAATAATTTTTGCTTATGACTAAATGATGATTATAATTGACTTGGGCAGATGATGATGATGTAGAACTCACAGTAGTTCCTACTAAACGCAAGAAAGGATCTGCTACTGCTGTAAGTTTTTATTTTACTAGAGATTTGTTCTATCCTGCCTTTTTTTGTATTAAAATAAGCATAAAGTTTGGAATTTTGATCTATAGAATGTATACACTTGTCCACGCTCTGATGGTTTAAAACAGCTCTTTATGAAGCAAGTTGAGGATTAAGTATATGAGGATAGGGCTACTCTTCAACGGCTGAAGAAGTGTTTTCATGTACTGCATCTTGGTCTGTTCACGAGAGACCAGGTTACCAGAAACCTGATGGTAATGCATTCAGTACTTCCGTGGAGTTCATGGCGATTGTTGAAGATATACATTGAGAAGTTCGGTACTCGATGAAGTTGAGGCTAAAAGCACTAAATTTTAATCCTATTAATGTTTGTGGAGCATTTTATTTTTTTACTAATTTTAAGGTGCATAAGTATTATTATGTAATTTTTAATATCATCTGATTATTGCAGATCGGTACTTTTGATGTAGAAGTGAAATTGTCTCTGAGTCTAATTAGATTATGTTGATGTTGAATCAATTTCTGTTAGTGTATAGATCTGTCAAAGTTAAAGTTTGCCAAAAGAGAATATCTGCTCGAAATCATCATCTGCTGATCTAACATCTGCTCGAAATTATCATCTGCTCGAACAAATGTTCGCAATATCTTTGTCTGCTGGAGTTGTAGAAGCATTGTTTACTATGTAGAGTAGTGTTGGTCTTTAAATGAATAGATTTTTATCTGAGTTATGACTAAATGATGATTGCAAATGAAGCGATTTTTTATCTGAGATTTTTTATCTGAGTTAAAATACATTTAATTTCAAACCACTGCTCTATATTCAAAGATAAAAGGTCTGGCCCACATTCAAAAGGGCAAACCACTGCCCATCTCCAAGAAAGTATAAATTAGCAGATGTTTCCTTTGGAAAACGTATACCTTAGCAGATGTTTTGAAATTGCTGGTAATTTCAAATTCATAATGCCTGGGGATATGTACTTTGCAATTAATGCATGTCACTCACTCACTTCTGTCTTATGGTAAAGGCGTCTTATGGTAAATGAAGAGGTTAATTGTAATTATGATAACGTGTTTAATTTTATATTTTTTCCCATGGAAACGCACTTTTGAAATGTTTTGCATTAAATGCTTAACCAATGTCGCATCATATTCTTTAACAGTAAGTTAGTCTGACGATGTATTTAGTCATAACCGCCTTCATTGGGTATATAAAATACTTTGGGCAGAGGCTTTCATCATTACCACTTTCATCCATCTACTCAATCATCTTCAAAAGTTTTTTTGTTTATCAATATCATTACAATTTCTTTGGCTTTCAAACACGTATTTGTTCACTTCAAAATGGAAAACATTGGGTTTCAAGTGATTGTTGACGAAATTTTCACAAGGTTCTCTGCAGAAGATATTGGCTGTTTTAAATGTCTTTCCAAGAATTTTTATAGGGAACTGTCAAGTCATGCATTTGAGATGATGCATGCTCTCCGAAGTGGAGATTCACTACAAAGAAACTACTTTCCTTTAAAGACACGTCAATTGTCGTTGACGACGTGGTTGCTGGTAATTTGGATGTCGTTAGAAGCAAAACCTTAAGTTTTGCTAACAATGTGCACCCTACCTTCTTATGTATTCTATCGTCATTTAATGGATTGTTGTTAGTTTGTAATGAAGGGATTTGCTGTGACCTGATCCTTTGGAATCCAACTACCAGGCGCTATAAGGTTTTGTCTGACGACTACTTAAATTATATTCATGATCGAAATTCTGATACTTGTGGAATTTATTTTGATTAATTCAATGATCTGAAAGTGCTGAACATCAGATGTTATCGTAATGTGGCTACTGCTCGTGTTTACTCTCGACGTCGTGAGTCATGGAGAACAATAAATTTCGGTAGCGTAAATAATTATGGTTCAAGCGGTTATTCATGGTCTCCAGGAATTTATGCTGATAAAACCATATATTTCATGGTTTCAAATTATTGATATCCACTAGGTGAGAGGAACATCATTGCTTTCGATGTTCTTTTTGAGACTTTCAGAATGCTTCGTTTTCTAGAGAGCATCGTAGTCAATCCTTGCCAAGGGCATTTTTTGACCATCGCAAAGAGGCTGCATTTGATTGTTATTGGTAAGTCTGCTGAGCTGACTGCTGATTTTCTCAGATATGAAGAAGAAGGCTGGATCAAGGTGTTTGCTTTCAATAATCATCGTGTAGTTGATTATGCAGATAGGCACCGAAGGACTAATATAATTGAAAACAACAAGTGGCTGATAACAAGCATTTGGGGGGATATGGTTGAAGTTGATCTGAACAACGAAGTTTTGAAATACCTCCAACATGTTGACAACTACAATGGTCCGGAAGGAGCTTTATTTATCGAGACTACTGTTTCGCCCATAGATTAGAAATTATTATGCTGTATTTTACTGAATGTTGTTTGCTGTTTTGAACTTTGTTTATTATATAGTTACGTCTGTTTGATACTTGTAGTTTTTATATCATTAGTTGTGTTAAAATTATTAACTATGTTTGTTATTTAAATTAATTAAATGAATATTTAGGTTTGAGAGTTTAAAAGCTTGTAATATTTTCAAATGTCTGTTTAAATGATGAAAGGTCGGTTGTTGTGAACACATGTTTGAAAATAAAACAGTGGTTGATACATCTGTTGACTTTGGTCAACAGATGGATGAAAACAGATGTTTGAAACCACTTTTGGGTTAAAGCAGAGTGTTGTGGTGAAAACTGTGGTTGAAACTGCTGTTGGGTTAAAATGGTGGTTTAAAACCACTTTTGGGTTAAAATAGTGTTTTGTGGAGGTTGAAGAGGATTGAAACGACTGTTGAGTTAAAATATTGTTTTCTAGAGAAGGAACATGCTTGAATGCAAATGTTATTTTGTTTACAGAATGAATTATAAGTTGTATATTTTTGTATTTTTCATACTCTAAACTTTAAGTATTTAAGGTTGAAGTTGAAGTTGGGGGGATATGGTTGAAGTTGATCTGAGCAATCAAGTTTTGAAATATCTCCAACATGTTGACAACTACAATGGTCTGAAAGGAGCTTTATTTATCGAGACTACTGTTTCGCCCATTGATTAGAAATTATTATGCTGTATTTTAGTGAATGGTGTTTGCTGTTTTGAACTTTGTTTATGATATAGTTACCTCTGTTTGACATTTTCATATTTTATATAATAATTAGTTGTGTTAAAATTATTAAGCATGTTTGTTATTTAAATTAATTAACTGAATATTCAGGTTTGAGAGTTTAAAAGCTTGTAATATTTGCCAAGGTCTGTTTAAATCATGAAAGTTCTGCTGTTGTGGACAGATGTTTGAAAATAAAATAGTGGTTGATACATCTGTTGACTTTGGTCAACAGATGGATGAAAACAAATGTTTGAAATCACTGTTGGGTTAAAGCAGAGTGTTCTGGAGAACACTGTTGTTGAAACCATTGTTGGGTTAAAATGGTGGTTTAAAACCACTGTTGGGTTAAAGTAGTGTTTTGTTGTGGACAGATGTTTGAAAACAAAACAGTGGTTGATACATCTGTTGACCAGTCAACAGATGGAAACAGATGTTTGAAACCACTGTTGGGTTAAAGCAGAGTGTTGTGGAGAAAACTGTTGTTGAAATTGCTATTGGGTTAAAACGGTGGTTTAAAACCACTGTTGGGTTAAAATAGTGTTTTGTGGAGGTTGAAGGGGATTGAAACGATTATTGATTTAAAATATAGTTTTTTGGAGAAGGAACTTGCTTGAATGCAAATGTTATTTTGTTTACAGAATGAATTATAAGTTGTATATTTTTGTATTTTTCATACTCTAAACTTTAAGTATTTACCGACTGACTTATCTATTTATAAGTCTATAAATATAACCATATTCATCATTTATATGTGTTATGCATGGTTTTCTAAGAAACGACTCGTGTTTGCACACGGGTCTTACCGCTAGTACTATATAATAAAAGAAACCGATGAGAGAACACATGTCATTCATTGAAGCCATCTATTTTTTATAGATGGAGATAATATAATATTTTAAAATATTTATCAGATTTCAAAATTATTTATCCTAAAATTAAGAAAAGATGTATGCTCAATATAAATTAATATAATGTAAATGATTTATTTATTTTATTAAACTAAATTAATTAAAAGTAGAACATATTTCAAAAATGTTTATAAGAGGTAAACAAAAATATTAATCAATGTTTATTGGTTCTATACTTTTATTTTTGTGTTCAACTCTCAACTCAAATACAGTAATCACTATGTTTACGTGACATTTATAAGAACCATCACCGCAATCACTTCATCCATCGTATATCGTGTATATCCGTTAGTTTTTTTAAAGATATAAATTTTTATAAGATTCATTCAACCCGTGTAATAAACGAGGTTTTTTAAAGATATAACATTTTTATGTTTTCCTATACAAAATTACATTTATGCAACTCGTGTAATACACGGGATTTTTAAAAATGTAACTTTTTTTTTTATTATGTAGTATATAAAATTAGATTTATTCAATCCATATAATACATAGGGTTTATAAAGATATAACTTTTTATTGTTTGATATATAAAATTACATGTGCTCGACACGTATAACATATGAGGTTATTAAAAATATAACTTTTTCATTCTTTAATATATAAGATTAAATTTATTCAACCTACACAATACACGGGGTTCTTAAAAATATAACTTTTTTATTATTTAATATATAAAATTACACTTATTCAACCCATGTAATAAACGACATTTTTGAATATATATTGTTTTATTATTTGGTATATAAAATTAAATTTATTCAACCCATGTAATAAACGAGATTTTAAAGATATATTTTTTTATTTGGTATATAAAATTACATTTATTCAACCCGTGTAATACATGGGATTCTAACCTAGTATACACATATATTGAATTATACGAGAAAGTAGAATCTTACTTAAAAGCCAAAACCAAAAGAACCATCGTCAACAAAACAGCTTTTTAAATTTTTTATATGTTATAACTAAGCTTTACGTAAAATTAGAAAGTATATGTAGATCAAAGAGTATGTTTGTGACATCATACATCAACAATAAAAATGGGGTAAACACCATGGTTGTAAAAATCCCGATTAATCGCTAGTTGAAAGTTCACCGAGTTATTTTCCTCTAATCAGTCAATCAATCACCAAACGGTGAACGAATGCCCTAGGCAGTCGTAATTGGACAAAAAATCGGTGGTGCTTGACAAATTCCCTCCAAATTCCGAACACTTTCCGGTCAAACCTTGTAAATTTCAATGATTAATCTAGTCTACTTAAAAATGAGCCGATAAGGGGTCAAAACTTGTCTTGCTATGAAATTACACATAACAATGTGTGCGTGTGTGTATATATATATATATAACCGAAGATTACATATAAAAATCTCAATCCGATTAATCCTATTAATCCCGATAGCTAGTTCGTACACCATTGACGGACTAGCGACCAACAATTCTTACAACACTATTAATACACTGTAATTCATAAATAAAGGACTATTTTATCTCTTCGTGTGACACCTCGCAAAATTTTATCGAAACGTATGGCATCACATGTCCAGTGACACACTGTAATTCAAATATTCCAAATATCTTGGACAAGAAGGACAAATTTAATTAAATTTTGGAAGATATAAAGTTGAGGGATCAAATATGAGAAAATGCAAATTTTTGCAAATCACGCTAAATGAATTTCTAAGTATCGAAAACTTAATTTTTGACATTATAACAATTTACATAACATATTACGACATGTTTAATCATGTCCAACTCATCATTTCCTGCTTAGAGCTCATTTCGTAATTGAAAGTCAAACAGTTTGACTTCTTCTTTGACTTCCGATTATGACCCGGTTGGCCAAGTTTAGAGCATGTATTAAGGTTGTTATATGATCATATTATTGTATGGAATAACCCTCTAAGGCTATACTTTTTGATCATATCATTTGATCGGTTTTATGTTAAAGTCGATATAATATGCCTAAAATGTTGAAATTGCCCTTATCGCCTAAAAATGGTTTTAAAACCAATTCAACTAGCCTATTTTATTTTTTAAAGGCTTGGGATACGGCACTAGCCGCTTGGTCGGGTGTTGGATAAAGAGCGAATGATGTCTAGAAATTTAAAATAACTCGTTTTAATCCGTTCTGCTTGATAACTTACACATTAGGGGGTTAATACGATCGTGTCCTGGATATCCCAACTCATTTAATTGTAAATGGTCACGACCTAAGCGCGGGGTGTAGGCATACACCTGACATACGCTAATGCTATATTTATATGATACTAAAAATGTGGTGTGTCGATTAATCATGTACCGGCGTTTAGTTTCTGGTCCCCAACTATATTGACAAAAATGTAATATTGGTAACAAGAGATATAGTTTGTCCCAAGTTATTTCAAAATGATATACCAAATGGTATCAAATACATTTTGAAAAGATTTATAAAAGAATCGGTTAATTGTATTTACCAGTGAAAACTGACATATTTTCAAAAGGCTAGGCACAGGTTATATAGCAATTACAGAATAGGCTAGAGCTGCTTGGTCTTTAATTATTGGAATTTGAAACTCCACATAAAAGACCCTATTAGTCTCAAGTCGCATTTCTTTTATATTCGATCCGCATGTGAATCTTTTAGTACGAACAACTTGTATAATCATTTTGAACTTTGAACTTTAAAGTTAGTACTTTGAATTATATAATTTAAATTTCTATCTTCCGTTATGCATTGTGATTACTGATATCAATCGTCACACATATATCTTAGGTCCAGGCCCACCGTGAAATAAGGGCGTGACCACTTAGTGGGAAGTTCCAAAGTTTAGCAAAAAAATGAAGCCGGCAACAAATAGAATATAAAGTTTAGGATGAATCAGAACATTTTAACCACCCAATCCAACTCATTGGTTAGCTAGCTCTAACAATCTCTTTTTAGTAACGTCACTAGATCCCTCCATGTGAAACAACTGTTGTTCCATGTTTACGCTCACTACATTTATTTCAAATGATCCACTCCTTTGCTATACTCGACCTGACATCGCTGGCTATTTCCACTCAAAACCCTCCATCTTTATCTCGGTTCTTTGTGATATAGTCGCATTTGTGGCTGATTTTTAGCCTTTTTCTAAAGCATAAGATGTCCAACTACAATGGCGCAATATAGTGGGGGAGGGGGCGGTCGACCCCCCGAACTTTTTGCTCAATAGTGGAGAGCATGTAGTTTTCGTATAGAAATTTTTGGGTATATACGTTTTTGACCCCCCGGTTTTATATAATTTTTTTATATATACGTTTTCGACCACCGTGGTCGGAAATCTCTGGCTTCGCCACTGTCCAACTACTATTAAAATAAGAGGGAATTTCCCTAACTTATATATGTATTATCTTCTAAAGTGAAAACCCAACATCCTCATGTTGAGTGTTGTGGTGATGACTGTCGATGGCATGGGTAGGGGATTGTTGGGGATTTTTTTTTATGTTTTTCTTTTGTCTTATATATAGAAGGTAAATTACATTTGAGTCTAAAGAGTTACGACTAAAGTTGTAATTTCTAAAAAGTTTAAAGCAAAACGTAATATTTTGGTTTTAACATTCGAATATATGTGTAAAACGACTATTGTTACGTTTAAGTCTAAAGAGTTATGACCAGTGTTGTAAAAATCGCGACTAGCCGTCGATTAATAGCTGGTTGGCCAGTAACTAAGTAATTTTCTGTTAATCAGTCAATTAGTTGCTAGTCGGTCCTAGTTGGCCAGCCAAAAATCGGCGATTATGGCAAAAAACCTGTATATTCCGGCCAAAACCTCTAAATTTCGACTAGTTTCCAACCAAACCATGTGAATTCTAATAATAAATCTTGTATACTTAAATGAGTTGAATAAGAGTTAAAACTTAGCTACTTAAATATTTACATATAAAAATGTGTATATGTATACATAAAACTAAAAATTACATATAAAAACCGGATCCAATTAATCCTGATTAATCCCGAGTAGTCGCGAGTCCTCACCGACCGACTAACGACTAGCGAGTTCTACAACCTTGGTTTTAACCCAACCTTAATAAATATGTGTGTGATTTACATAGTTTTACAAATTCGTACATAAATTTAGCGTGATTTGCCAAAATTTTTGCAAATCACGCTAAATTTGTGCAAATCACGCTAAATGAATTTCTAAGTATCGAAACCTTAATTTTTGACATTATGACAATTTACATAACATATTACGACATGTTTACTCATGTCTAACTCGCCATTTCCTGCTTAGTGCTCATTTCGTTATCGAAAGTCAAACAGTTTGACTTCTTCTTTGTACATTGTGATTACTGATATCAATCGTCACACGTATACCTCAAGTCCGGGCTCACCGTGTAATAAGGGTGTCACACTTAGTGTGAAGTTCCAAAGTTTAGCAAAAAAATGAAGCCGACAACAAATAGAATATAAAGTTTAGGATGAATCAGTACATTTTAACCACCTGATCCAACTCGTTGGTTAGCTAGCTCTAACAATCTCTCTTCCGTAACGCCACTAGATCCCTCCATGTGAAACAACTGTTGTTCCATGTTTACACTCACTACATTTATTTCAAATGATCCACTACTTCGCTATAGTCGACTTGACATCGCTGGCTATTTCCACTCAAAACCCTCCATCTTTATCGCGGTTCTTTGTGATATAGTCGCATTTGTGGCTGATTTTTAGCCTTTTTCTAAAGCATAAGATGTCCACCTACAATGGCGCAACATAGTGGGGGCGGGAGGGGCGGCCGACCCCTGAACTTTTCGCTCATTATTGGAGAGTATGTAGTTTTCGTATATACGTTTTTGACCTCTCGGTTTTATATAAATTTATTTAAATATACATTTTCGACCCCGTGGTCGGAAATCTCAAGCTTTGCCATGTCCAACTACTATTAAAATAAGAGGGAATTGCCCTAACTTGTATATGTATTATCTTCGAAAGCAAAAACCCAACATTCTAATGTTGAGTGTTGTGGTGATGACTGTCGATGGCATGGGTAGGTGATTGTTGGGGATTTTCTTTATGTTTTTGTTTTGTCTATTCTATATAGAAGGTAAATTATGTTTGAGTCTAAAGAGTTACGACTAAAGTTGTAATTTCTAAAAAGTTTAAAGCAAAACTTAATATTTTGGTTTTAACATTCGAATGTCTGTGTAAAACGACTATTGTTACGTTTGAGTCTAAAGAGTTATGACTAGTGTTGTAAAAATCGCGACTAGTCGTCGATTAATCGCTGGTCGGCCAATAACTGAGTAATTTTTCATTAATCAGTCCATTAATTGCTAGTCGGGCCTAGTCGGACCTAATTGGCCAGCCAAAAATCGGCGATTGCTGCAAAAAACTGTATATTCTGGCCAAAACCTCTAAATTTCGACTAGTTTCCAACCAAACCATGTGAATTCTAACAATAAATCTTGTATACATAAAAATGAGTTGAGTAAGAGTTAAAACCTAGCTACATAAATATTTACATATAAAATGTGTATATGTATACATAAAACTGAAAATTACATATAAAAACCCGATCCGATTAATCCTGATTAATCCCGATCCGACTAGTGAGTTCTACAACCTTGGTTTTAACCCAACCTTAATAAATATGTGCGACAACCCGAGATTTCAAGTTCTTTCCTCTACGCATCACTTGTTCACAATTTTGTTTTCCTAATTTGTGTAATGTTGTAACTCGTGCATGATATATGAATAATTGAAGTACTGTTATGTATGGTTGTTTAATGAAAACTTAAGAATAGTTTATGTTTCATAACTTTATAACTAAGATCCTTTGCCAACCCCATTCCTTGATGAAGATAGTTCTTCGTCACTGTTGGACCCAGTATGGTCTTAACAACTTCTATTTACGTAATATGGCAAGTGATTTCAGTATATGTGAAAAAGATGTGCGGAAATGGAAATCAGACTTTCAAGAAACAAGACCCACAGAATTATCAAGTTTATATCACTTTGAAACAAATTAGTTTAACAAGGTGATTGTAAGATTATTATCTAATACAAATGAATTTTGATATCTGTGGGTGAGAAGAGCAGTTGGAGTTTGAGTGTTTGTATGTGAATGCTAAGCTTCAAACTCAAGTATCTTCTGCCTCTTGAGCCTTCTATTTATAGACGGCTGTGGACATGAAAAAACAATTTTTTATTCATGCAATAAGTCCTGCATAAAGTAGCAATTTGACATATTCATTGAATCCATCGTTCAAGTTGCATTTGTAATCATGAAAACCAATAATGTCATGCTTCGGTCATGGGTGGCAGGATAGAGTTGTGATTTTTGACAAGTGGGTCTGTCATCAGAATTTCTGATAAGCCACTTCATCAGAAATTCTGGTGAACAAATCATCAGAAAGTTTGATGATCAGAATTTGTCAGAAACTAATGATATTTCATCAGAAATATCATCAGATCCATCAGAAATGACCTTCTCTGATAATCTAAATCAACTCTTTATCAACGTGAGATTCTTTGTAGTAGATACTTTGCTTTTCAGTTGTCCCAACTATTTTTCTTCATCTTGCTGTGTTCTTCAGGACTGTTATCTTCTTCAGAGATCCAGTCGATTTAGATTTTCTTCAATACTTACAAATAAAGTTTACTAACAGTTTCCCCCTAAGTATTGTAAGAAAATGAACTATCTCATGAATATAAAATTTCCAAACAGTGGAAACTTAATACTTGCAAAATTTAAACCAGTTACTAAAGTTTTTGAAAAACAAATTGCATAAAAGATAAAAGTAAACAATTTTTAATTCAGCTTCACTCTCTTATGCATATCTCCTTTCTTTATCTTCTTTTTGTAGGAGATGTATTTGTTGCAGCTGTCATACATGTCTTTGTACCATTCCCTTGCTTGAATCCATTCTTCAGTTATTTGCTCAATTTCTTTCCTGCTTCCGTCCAAGTTCTTTTCTATCTTCTGAAGATGTTCCTGTCTTCTGTTCATGGTTCTCAAGATATACCTCAGGGTTTGATTATAGAACTTACAGATGTCAACACTTCTGAACAAAGCTTTGTTATTGTCTTGATCTCTGAAGATTACACCATATTCTTGTTCTCCATCTTTGCTTGTCTGTATAATGATGTCTCTAGATCTTGCATCATCCAGTATTTCTGAGGGAACTTTTGTCTTAGGTGATCTAAAGTACACCTTTTTGTTGTGCACATGCTCATAATTGATGCATAGATCAAAGTCTGAAAAAGCCATTCTTTCAAACAGCAACATTCCAGCCTTTGATATGCCATTTAATGCCCGTCTGACCTCTTGGTTGTTTTTCTTTTCCTTTTCATAGTTATCCTTCATGAACAAAATGTCCAAAGGATGCAACTGGTCAGCTAGTTCTTCATCAGTCACCTTCTGTTCATCCCCCTTTTCTCTTTGAAGTGTGTATCTGTTTTGTACGTAAGTTCCTCCTATATCATCAGTTGCAACTTTCACTTCATCCACCTTTAAAATTCTTCTTACTGGATTCTCATTGTGTTTGTGAATGTTGTATGGCCCTCTTTTCAATCTTTCTTCTCTTAACCCCAGTCTGGTAGGAGATAGTGATCTTGGTATTTCATCTTCTTTTGTCAAGTAGTAGCTTATCAGAATGTATTCGGGAAACACCATTACATCTCTGGCAATTTCTTTGACCATGATAGACTTGGATTCTGAGATTTTTCTCTTAACAATCTTTGACTTTGCTTCTGTCTCACCTTCTTGTTCCCATTCCTTCATAGTTTGTATATTCATATATTTGCTTATTGCTGAGTCATCAGATATTGTTGGATTTGGAACAGCAGCCAGCATCTTTAAATTTGTAATGACATGAGGTTTTGCAGCTGCTAATCTTTTCAGCATTTCTTCTTTTGGAATATTTGGAGGTGGTCCCATCACTGTGGTATCAGCTTTGGTGATTGGTGTGGTTGTTGATGTTTGAGGAGTTGACTTTGAAGCCTTTTGATGTGAGCTTGAATCAGGAATTTGCTTCATGAGTTGTTGAGGATCCACTTTGGCTAAGCTTGCAACATTGAATTGCATTCTCTCCACTAGTTGTTGTGTTTCTCTCACCAGTTTTGAGTTGTTGGCCATGTTCTTCTGAGCTTGGTTGAATTCAGCTTGAGCTTTCTTTTGATTTTCAGCCCATTCTTTTGAAAGCTTCTCAAGGGCATCTGTGATACTGTTATTACTTGCCCTTAGAATGGCAATTTCTTCTTCCAAAACTTTATTTCTGCTGCTTAACTGTCTTGATTCCATCACATTCTCAACTTGTGTTTTAATCTTTTCTATTTCTGTGAGAATCGTTTGAATTTCTGATGCAGAAATGTTTAGTTCTGGTGCCTTTTCTTTCATCTTCTGAAGGGACTTTAGTGCTTCAGTGTTATCATCAGTCTTTTTCTTTATTGCTTCCACTGATTTTGATAGTATCTTCATTTCAGAGCTTTGATCTTGTATTTCTGACAGCAACATATCAAGTTTTTCTTCCACTGGATTTCTTTTGCAGATTTTGTAACCTTTTTCCAGCATTGTTTCCGGATTTTCTTGATTCATGGGTTTTTCAGGGACATTTGGAACAACAGATGTTCCTGCTAACATACCAGCTGCAAACACATTTGCTGCTATTTTGGAAATGATAGGATCACTTTTTGCTTTACTAGAATTTGGTGCAGCTTTAAGTTTACCAGTACCATCTCCACAAGTGGTGAGTGACATACTCTCATCCTGGATTTCCTTATGTCCTTGAATCACATCAAGATGTGATTCTCCATAAGTTTTTTAAGGTAAACATATTACCTTTTTCCAGATTTCCTTGATCAGTTTCCTAATCTCTATCTGTTGAGACCTCATACTCCTCCTCATTTTCTGATTCAGAGTTGAGATTAAAAGCACTAGTAACCTCTTTATCAGTTTCAGTTTCTTTATGTTCTAAGTTGTAAGAAACATTTACTGAACTTTCTGAATTAGTTTATTTTGAGTAAGTATCAACTAAAACAGTTCTTGAGAAAGATGTACCCGCGATATGAGATTCCTCATGATGTATTACTTCCGTTGTTTCAATTTCAGCTCCACCAAATTGAACTTCTTCATGAATTCTTCCAGCAATTTGTGATTCTGCATGATGTTCTAGTGCTGTCTCTTGTAGTATATCAAAATCTGGATGAATTCTTCCTTCATGAATTTGATCATTTTCAGCATCATTTGATCTGTTGGTAATCATCAGAATTCTCTCTCCTTCTGCTTCTTTTGATGATTTTGACTTTTGTTCTTCATCTCCTTCCAGTGATGAAGAACATTTGAAAACTTCTCTGCTGGCTCTTTCTGATGTGGAGTCTGACTTGTTTAGAAGAGTCTCATGCTGTATTCTGAACTGTGAATCTTGTGAAATGAAACATAGAATGCTTTCTGGTAATATAGGAATATCTTTGTCAGATTCCCATCCATGATTAGAACTCCAGGCCTTCATTGTGTTTGATCTCCATAGATTTTCCAGAATTGGAATTTCCATTTCTCTTGCAGCAAATGTTTCAGAAATAAAAATAGAAATTAATCTCAGATATGGAAAATGTGAGATTATTTTTCCATTTTTGGTGATGATTGACCGTTTGATCAGGTTAAAAATTTCTAATCCATAATCAATTCTGAACCCAGTTATGAGTCCATACATGATTGTTAGAATAGCTTGATTAATCTGATCAGTTCCTCCAATTTTTGAAGTGAGACATTTGTTTAATACTTCCATCATCACTTGCCATATTGCTGGTAGTTCATTTCTTCTGATCGAACCAATTTTGTTGATCTTCTTGTTCTTGTAACCAAGCTCCACAATAAAGCTTAATAGTTCTTTCCTGCTTGGTGCTTCAACATAGTTATCAAGAATGGGTAGTTCAAGCCATTCTCTTACCCTTGCAGGAGTTAATGTTACGGAAACATTTTCCCATACATGGGCAGAGAGTTGGTTTTCTTTGACTTCATCAAAGGTGTGAACAAATTGTTGCAGCAGTTTTTCTGGTACTTCTTTCTCTTTTGTTAGAGCTCCTGTAATTGGACAGTTCATGAGATATTCTATCAGAAGTTGACATCTCACATCATATTCTGAGTGCTCTGTATTCATCAGCAAATTGTTCTCCTTCATTGGCATAAATTCATCATCGTCAATGAAAGGTACATCATGTTGAACAATTGGGATGTTGAGGTTTACTTCGGCCATTTTGAATTAGGGTTTGAAATTTAGGGATTTTTGAGTGAGGTAGAAAGTTTTGCTTTGGTTTGAGACTTGTGAGGTAGGTATGATCCTTTTGAATTTTCTGCTAAGGGCTATATATAGTGAAGATTTTTAGCAGAGTGGTTGTGGATTTATGGAGTTGAGCGTATATGGATCGTGTCATGTAGTGGCGGTTAAAGGATCATTAATTGTCTTTTATACCGTTTGATCATGGGATGTCGGTTTTTGATTCATGATATAACCGTTAGATCGTGGGTATCAAAGCTTTAATGATGATTAATCGTGTAATCGTGGTTGTGTCCTTTCAACTTGTTCTTTTTGTAGTTTCACTGAAGTGCTTCATCTGAATTTAAAAAAAAACATTATCGGTTGTATGACACCTTTCCTTCTTTGTGGACCCTACTCTTTTGAGGAGGTCCAATTAGCTTTCTTCATCTTCATTTAAGTCAAAATTTCATTTCTTTGATCGTCTTCCACTCTTTCGATCAAATAAAGTTAACAGAAGTCAACAGAATTTGATGTGTATTCCCCCTCAATTTGTCACTTTTTTTTAAATGAGTTGTATAAAAAATTTTCAGTTTTATCTGGTGAACTTAAATCAAATGATTTGATGAAGTTTCTGATAAATTTTATCAGATTCTGATGATTTACCAAATCCTATCAGATTTTATTTGATTCTTACCAGATTTTCCTTGAAACAAAAATTTACTTATGTAGCAAGATTTAAAGCAAAACATGTAGCATTTTATATAAACATACATACCATCTACACATATAAGACCTACTTATGAAAGGTTTTAATCAATATCTATTCCATCTCCATATTCAATCTCAAGTAGTACCCATTGTTCGGTTACTAAACCAAAATTTTTATTTGTTGGTCTAAGTAAAGCTATGCTTGTATTTTGCTGAAGAATCAGCTCTGCTCTTTGATAACCAGCAGGAATTCCACCAAAGTCCAGCTGACTTGTGATTATCTTCATTAGAAAGCGTGTATACATCAAAAATGGTCTGCTTGACCACATGTTGCTTGCAAAGTCTCTCATTAGATAATAAGAGAAGTTGTAAGGAACTTTCAATGTGACAGCTCGGCAAATTTCTAACAACTTGTTAGATGCTTCATGATGATTTATGGTTTTCCTCGAGAAGCATGCACCCAGTTGAGTGATTAGAAACTGCCATAGTTTGATGAAGCCATTTTTGTTGATTGCTCTGGGATCATTTTCAGGATTGTACCCCATGTGCTCCAAAGTTTCTTCAATCTCATCTTCTTAGAACATCAGAACATTGTTGTCATCATTGAGTTGAAGAGCTGTTCTGATGGTATTTTCAGTTATTCTGATCGTTTGATTGAGAACTTTACTTTCAACATATATCCACCCTCTATCTTGACTTTCTGACAGTTTTGCATTTTGCCAGAATGTTTGAAGGATTTCAGGGAATATTGTTATGTTGGCAGTTAGAGCATTTCCTAAGTTACTTGCCATAAGCATGTTTACCACAGCTTGGCATCCATCCCAGAGAGGACCCTCAAAACTGGTTCTGAGTCTGAGGTTGTGGTATGGATGTAAAAGAAGTGGGAAACGATCAGCTTGTATGGCAAGCATTTTTTTTTAAATGAAGATCTTTATCTGTGAAGAGGAATATGAAGAGATTTTCTGAATTTTTAGATGAAGGTGATTGTCTTTGCTTAATGTGGTAGACATATATAGTAAATTTTAAGAACTGCCATAAATGTTATCTACCCACTGAATCTTGTCTACCACAATCTTGGTTATTTTATTGTTTTATCAGGTGATCTTAAAAATAACCCAGATTGAACCCTTCTTCATTAAATGATTTAGGCGGCTATTTTTCAGTTTTCTATCATGATTGCCTACTGTTGTCATTTCAGTGTATTTAATGAAGAAAGAAAAGAAAAAAAATTTCTACACCTATTGATAATTTTCAGAAAATCTTCTGTCATGTGACGTTTGCCAAAGAGAACAAAATAAACAAAACAAACAAAAAAAAATTATGAATTTGTCAATTTTGAGTTATGAATAAAGGTGATGAAATGTATGAACTTGTTTAAATAATCATTTGACAGTTTTGGTTTAAGAAGCTTTCTGATTTGTTACCAGAAATTCTGATAATTTGTTAGATTTTTCTGATGATGTATCAGATTCTCTTAAGTTTTATCAGATCTTCTGGTGTTTTATCAGAAATGAAAAAAAAATTTATTCAAACAAGTTACAAATCACAGAGAACTTTATCACAATTTTGACCATGATTTAGCAGAATGTGCCTTAAGCCTCTGTAGGCTACTTTCTTCAATGGTCAGATGTTCCTTTTGTTCATTTCATTTTTTTTTTTAAAATTCACCATTTTACCCAGCTTTGAGACAAAGTTGCTGAGTAAGCTCCTATCCCCAGTCATGTGCTTGGAGCTTCCTGAGTCGCAGTACCAGATCTGCTGCACATGATGGTCCTGAAATGAAATGATTAGAGGGATTTAGGTACCCAGGCATGCTTGGGTACACTTTCTGATGATATTCTGGTTCTATTAATTCTTCTAGATGACCTTTCATCAGAATTTCTGTTGGATGCTGAGCCATTAACAGAATTTTTGTTTTTCTTTTGGAGATGGTGTTGAACAAGTTTTAGTATTTCAACACACATACAGGAATCATCAGAAATTTCTGATTTTTCTCTTGTGATGGAATGTAGGGATAGTTTTGAAAAGATGAGTGAACTGCTTCTGGAGTTTTTTCAAACTCTTGACTGCATTCACTTCTTTTTGGTTCAAAATTTGGCTTGTCAAAGGAGTATTCAGAACATGTTGATTTGCAAGTTTCAGAATCAGATTCTGATAAGTTTTTATCAGAATTCTGTTGAGTAGCTTTTACAAAGACAGTAGGTTTGTTATTGTTTGTTCTTACATAACCCAACCCTTCTCCTTTGTTCTTTGGAGTGGACTCTATGAAATTTATAAATTCTTTTGCTTCTTGAAAACCTCTTACATTAATTTCTTTATCATTGATTTTCTTGTAAAGATCTCTTATTTCATTTTCATAGAACTCAATTTTAGCTCTTTGATCTAAACTTTGTTCTATTAGTAATTGGTTTTCAAGAATGATTTTATTCAAAGTCCTCTGCAAATCATCAGATTTTTTACCATCTGATTGATGTTTAACTTGCAGGTTTAAAAAATCTGACATGAGCTCATTTAGCTTGTGTTTAAGATCAAGATTGTCTAAACTTACCTGTTGTCCTGAAGTCTCTGGTATGTCATCAGAAAGTGCCATGAGACAGAAGTTGGCCATTTCTTCTTCTTCTTCATCAGAAGAGTCATCAGATAACCATGTATCTGTTCCAGCAATTAAGCTGACTTGCTGTTGTTGCTTCTTAGCTTCCTCAAGCTTCTTTTCATAGTAAGCAACATCTTTCAACTTCTTGGTCTTACACTCAGATGCATAATGACCTCTTTGCTTGCACTTGTAACACACCACCTCAGCCTTTCCTTTATCCTAAGATCTAACATCTTCTTTAGATCTATCATCCATCCTCCTTCTATCACTCCTCTGGTACCTCTGGCCTCCTCCCCTCAACCTTTGCTCAAATGTTTTGGTGAGCAGTGCTATTGCATCAGCAAAGGCTGAAAAATTTGATGATGAATCAGAAGTTTCAAAGGCCTGGTTGCTTGATGGTTGTGGATCATTGGAAGTTGTTTGTCTTTGTGAGTTAGAGATAAGAGCTAAAGATCCCCCTCTTTGAATGGTTTCTTCAAATATTTCTTCCTCTCTAGGGATCAAGATGCTATATAAGTCGTGAAGACTCATGTTTCCTAGTTCTAAGGTTGAGGACAAAGTCATTGTAAGACTTATCCATTCTCTAGGCAAAGCATCAAGAAATTTAATGTTTCTTTCATCATTTGATTTAGTTATTCCAAATTTGTTTAGCTCGTTTAAAAGTTTTGTGAACCTTTGATATGTGTCATTTAACTTTTTATTAGGTAAACTTTTAAACCTTTCATAGGATGAGACGTTGTTTGTTCTCTTGTTTCTTTTCATCCTTTCTCCTCCTTCACAAAAATTTTCCAACTGATCCCATATTTCCTTGGCTGATGCACAAGCATCAACTTGTGAAAATATGTCATTAGGGATGGCCATTAATAAGAGTGATTTTGCTCTTTCATCCTTAACCACCAGATCCTTGTCTTCCGGGCTCCAGTTTATTTCACTTTTTGGAGCACGAGAGGCAGGGATTCCTGGTGTTTGGTCAGTTGCTGGAATTGCTGGTATTTCAGTCATTGGTATATGTGGACCCCTCTCAATGGATTGAAACAGAGCTCGGTCATGACCATTAAGGAAATTGACCATCCTGATTTTCCATTGGGGGTATTCCTCTCTTACCAGAGTCGGAGGTTTGGACATAGAACCAATGTTAAAAGCATTATTCCAGGTTTGAAAGCTGGCCATATTTAGAAAAAAAGAAGAAGAGCGATTGATCGTTTGAAAATAATTTATTCAATCTGCTATGATACCAATTGTTGGACCCAGTATGGTCTTAACAACTTCTTTTTACGTAATATGGCAAGTGATTTCAGTATATGTGAAAAAGATGTGCGGAAATGGAAATCAGACTTTCAAGAAACAAGACCTACAGAATTATCAAGTTTATATCACTTTGAAACAAATTAGTTTAACAAGGTGATTGTAAGATTATTATCTAATACAAATGAATCTTGATATCTGTGGGTGAGAAGAGCAGTTGGAGTTTGAGTGTTTGTATGTGAATGCTAAGCTTCAAACTCAAGTATCTTCTGCCTCTCGAGCCTTCTATTTATAGACGGCTGTGGACATGAATAAACAATTGTTTATTCATGCAATAAGTCCTACATAAAGTAGCAATTTGACATATTCATTGAATCCATCGTTCAAGTTGCATTTGTAATCATGAAAACCAATAATGTCATGCTTCGGTCATGGGTGGCAGGATAGAGTTGTGATTTTAGACAAGTGGGTCTGTCATCAGAATTTCTGATAAGCCACTTCATCAGAAATTCTGGTGAACAAATCATCAGAAAGTTTGATGATCAGAATTTGTCAGAAACTGATGATATTTCATCAGAAATATCATCAGATCCATCAGAAACGACCTTCTCTGATAATCCAAATCATCTCTTTATCAACTTGAGATTCTCTGTAGTAGATACTTTGCTTTTCAGTTGTCCCTACTATTTTTCTTCATCTTGCTGTGTTCTTCAGGACTGTTATCTTCTTTAGAGATCCAGTTGATTTAGATTTTCTTCAATACTTACATATAAAGTTTCCTAACAGTCACAAACATCTATTGGCGAAGATAGCTCTTCGTCATCACCAGTTCTTGACGAAGATAGTTCTTCGTCATCATCAATCCGACGAAGCATGATTCTTCATCGAGGGAGTTGTTCGCCAAAAGGGGCCTGGGTATTGTTCATGGGATAGGTTGGGCCTAACTGTTACTTTATTTGTATAATCACATGTAACCTACAATATCAAACCCTAAAACACTCTCTCCCTCTCCTCCCGGTGCGACGGCAACTGTGGGTTTCGAAGCTCTTCATCTCCAAACAAACTAATCAATCCGGTATTTCAGTTAGTGTCTTGTTCTCGTTCATTGGATTAATACCCGATACGTGAATTCCTGTTGTGATGATTTTATATGAGTATGTAGGATCTTGTGTGCATAATGTTTCATTGTTTATCGGCCGTATGAATGTTGATGACGTAGTTAGGGTTTGTATGATGAAAGTGTTGAAGATTCTTGTGTGTTTCAATGATTATTGTCTTGATTGGATTGATGTTGGTTTGTATTGAGAAACTAATGGCTCTGGTGGTACATGTTTAGCATGCGATTATGGTCAATGATTGTTAGAATGATTTGTATGTTAAATGGAAACTGTTATGTGTTGAGTAGTTGATGATTGTTCATAATTAGGGCGTATAATCATGGTTAAAACTGTCGATTAATCTGATAGGGGAAACTGTCAAACTTGTTAACTGTTGTTATGAAATCAAATGAGTTGTAACTGTCTGATGAGGTGCGACGAAGACATCCCCCACGAAGAATCTAGTTCGACAAAGAATCAGGCTCTTCGTTGGCTAATTCTTGACGAACCTCTATGGTTCTTCGTCGTACTCAACTCTGTCGAAGGATAGTCCTTCGCCGACTGATGTTTGACGAACCACTTGGATTCTTTGTTGTATTCATCCTCGGCGAAGAATAGACCTTCGCCATAAGGGTTCTTCGCCGTGAAGGCAAATGGTCAGTGAAACAGTTGTGTTGAATGTGATATTGGGTAGTTGGAATATAAATACTGTTTGATGCATGGTAACAATACTGATCAAGAATGAGAAATCTGATTGAAATGGTGTGAGTAGAAGCTCCTCTGTTATATGTTGTTATGTGTCATTCACATGGGATGTGGACTTCTTTGAGAATTGGATATGTGCTACATGTTGTACAGTGATCTTTGTGATGGATGCAATCTGTGATAAATATGTGACTTACTTAACTATGAAACTGAATTGATTGGTAACCACGGTAGGGTTTGGTTGACCGACTCGGGCAGGTAACTTAACATACCGAGCAAAACTAAGGCGACTTCAGTTCTCTTGAGCATGCGTCCCGGTGGGTGGGATAATCAAATGGGTATTCCTGAGAGGAATAAATCTTTTGGGTAAAAACTGGGATGTTAGATAATACACTCATTTCCTATCACTTTAAGTCCCATCTTGTACCGAACTAGTTACCTAAGAGGTAACGGGGTGTTAGTTGATAGCGCTATTAATTAATCGGATAGGGGAAACTGTCAAACTTGTTAACTGTTGTTATGAAATCAAATGAGTTGTAACTGTCTGATGAGGTGCGACGAAGACCTCCCCCACGAAGAATCTAGTTCGACAAAGAATCAGGCTCTTCGTTGGCTAATTCTTGACGAACCTCTATGGTTCTTCGCCGTACTCAACTCCGACGAAGGATAGTCCTTCGCTGACTGATGTTTGACGAACCACTTGGATTCTTCGTTGTATTCATCCTCGGTGAAGAATAGACCTTCGCCATAAGGGTTCTTCGCCGTGAAGGCAAATGGTCAGTGAAACAGTTGTGTTGAATGTGATATTGGGTAGTTGGAATATAAATACTGTTTGATGCATGGTAACAATACTGGTCAAGAATGAGAAATCTGATTGAAATGGTGTGAGTAGAAGCTCCTCTGTTATATGTTGTTACGTGTCATTCACATGGGATGTGGACTTCTTTGAGAATTGGATATGTACTACATGTTATACAGTGATCTTTGTGATGGATGCAATCTGTGATAAATATGTGACTTGCTTAACTATGAAACTAAATTGATTGGTAACCACGGTAGGGTTTGGTTGACCGACTCGGGCAGGTAACTTAACATACCGAGCAAAACTAAGGCGACTTTAGTTCTCTTGAGCATACGTCCTGGTGGGTGGGATAATCAAATGGGTATTCCTGAGAGGAATAAATCTTTTGGGTAAAAACTGGGATGTTAGATAATACACTCATTTCCTATCACTTTAAGTCCCATCTTGTACCGAATTAGTTACCTAAGAGGTAACGGGGTGTTAGTTGATAGCGTTATTAGGCTTGGCAACCTCACATTGTACCTGAGAGGACGGGCGTGAACTAATGACCTTAATCATGACCAATGCTTAGATAGGGGGCATTGGGGACGGGAAAACAATCTGGAAGCCATCTTGTACGGTACTCGAGTTATTATCAACATTATCAATAAACAGAACTAAACACTTGGCAATTAACGTTTTCGTAAAACTATGAACTCACCAGCGTTGTCTGGTATACTTGTTGCATGCTCGCAGGTCGTTAGATGTTATGGACAAGGAACTTGCTATCTGGGATCGCTGGAGTGGTCATGGGTCGTACAGCTTGGATACGCATGATGGGCTTACTGTTTTTACAAACATTTGCTTTTGAACATTTAAACAATGATTTACTATTTGCTTCCGCTGAATCTGTTAAACTTGTGATATGATTTGGAATATTTGATTCAATAAATGGGAGTTTATTTTAAATAGTTCAATGTGATTGGTGGCTAGATCCTGGTACGTCACACACCTAGAGGGGTTTCCGTATGTGGTATTTTTTGGGGTGTGACAGTTTGGTATCAGAGCCACTGGTTATAATGAACTAGGTGTTAAAACGTTTTATAAAACCAGACTATAACCATGACACTCAGCTCCAGATTGCAAGGTTCGTCTCTCGTTTACTTATTGCACATCATATTTAGTGAACACTTGAGTATGACATTGCATGTGTGTCACACCCCCAAAATAGCATATGCAGAAACCCCCGCGAGGCGTGTGATGTACCAGGATCTAACCACCAATCACATTAAACTCATAACAAGATTTCAAATAAAAACTTTCATTCATTAACATAAAGTGTTACTGTTGGTGCATATGTCTGTCGACTTCGTCTTGTATCGAGTCTTGTTTTTAGAATGATAGATCAGGGCACAAAGTACGAGAAAATTGAGATACGTGTGGGATATATCCATTTCACATGAAATGGCTTTACCAGTTCGCACAAAATGGGCATTGACCATTTCGCATGAAATGGTGTTTGCCATTTTCGTACGAAATGCTCTGGCCAATTCGCATGAGCCATATCACACGAAATGGTCTACCTATATATAGGGTGCTTGGGTCTTTCATTTGTAATGTTCTGATTCCGGTGCCGAGGTGCTGCCAAAGTGTCTACATCCTATAAAACGTTGTTATATCAATAAACAAGACAATTAAAGTGTATATCAAGCTGATTCTACATCAATACGTTTGTTTCCGCCTCTCGTATTGATTAGAACTCTTCTGAACGACTCGTTTTGGTCATGCAAACGATCCTACAAGTGGTATCAGAGCTCAGGAGGAAGAGTTCTTACCATTTCAGCTGGAAATTTCCGATTTCTACTCACTTTCTTCACATTTTTAAAAATTAAACAAGATTTTACGGATAAAATGGATTGATTTTCACATATATCGTGCGAAACACTGTTTTAACAAACCCTTGAAAGAATCAGACTTAAAATCAACCTAAAACCTGATCAATTTGTCAAAAACATGGCCGATTGTATGACATCAGCAGCATTTCGCACGAATTGGTACATCCATTTCGCACGGATTGGCAAGTTTGGACTCCATTTCGCACCAAATTGTCATTTCGCTTGAAATCATCTCCAATTCGCATGGATTAGTTGAATTGATAATCCATTTCGCACGAAGTGGACCTAGGTAGCATCAAGTTTCCCATTTCGTTTGAAAGTTGTGCCATTTCGTACGAAATCATCCACTTCGCATCAAGCAATTTCGCACCAAATCCAAGTCGTGTGAATATTGCCATTTCGTTTGAAAGCTGAGTTTGTGAAATTGTTTACCGAATCATGGAAAACGAATTCTATAATGCCTTTGCTACTACCTCGGGTTCTCCTGTTACCATTGCTCAGAGTGTGAACATGGAAAATGAAACGGGAACATTGCAAAAACCCCCAAAACTGATGGGCATTGAAGAATATCATAGTTGGAAAGAACGTTTCGAGAATTGGGTTCAAGCAAATCATCTAAGGTCTTGGAAAGTATTGAAACTAAGTATAATAGACCACGTTCTGGTTTGGGAGTTGATAAGATTATCTCGAAATTTTCAGATAAAGAGAGAGATATGTACAAGGCAGAAAAAATGATGGTTAGTTTACTTCAACAAGCTGTGAAAGAAGATATTTTCATATTACTTCAACATGATGGTAGTGCATATTCGATTTGGGATGCACTTCGCACAAAATTCGAAGGAAGTGCAGAAATGATCAAGAGTAAAAAATCATTGTTGAAAAAGGAATTTGAATTGTTTACAAGTGTGCCAGGTGAAACTACAAAGACTCTCCTTGAGAGATATTGTCATCTTGTGCGTTCAATGTCTCGATTGGAGATTACTAAAACTCCAGAGGAATGGGTTGAGAAATTAGCCGATGCTTTACCTCAAAAAGAATGGGGTACATATCTCATGATTTTAAAGAATTCTGGTGAATATAGTAGATTGTCGATTGCACAATTCATTGAGAAACTTGAGGGACAAGATCTTGAACAACAAAAGATTTCTAGAATGAACAATTCAAGCGGCCAACAAGACATCAAATTGTACTACAAAGGTAATGTTCAAAATGTTGAAGCTGGTCCAAAGATCCAAACTGCTTTCAGCACAGAGAACTCAACCGGATCATTCAATCAAAGTTCAAACAACAACAGTGGATTTTCTTCATATCCAAGTGTTAATCCGAATGTTTCAACTTCAAATGGTCATGTGTTACACTGCAACATCGTGTTGCATCTTCAGAATGGTCAAAATTTCTCTGAAGAAGTCACTAAAGGTCATATGGCATTACTAGCTACAATGTTAGAATCATATGAGGGTTTGGTTGCAGGATGAATCGGAAATCCTATGCTAACAAAAGAGGATTACGATCAGATTGATGCTGAAGAAATGGAGCTTATGGATATTAAATGGTGTTTAGCGAGTGTGTTGAGGAGAGCTGAGAAATTTAAGCTGATTACAGGAAGATATGACTTCCATGATGCTAATGTTTCTACTTTAGGTTTTGATAAATCTAAAGTTACTTGTTTTCGATGCAGGGAAAAAGGACATTTCAAGAGGGAATGTACCAATCGAGAAGCAGGTGGAGCTCAGAATCCGTTTGGAAATAATGATTATTATCAGAAAGCTATATATCAACAAGTTGCTCAACAACCGTCATCATCACATGCTATTGAAGATGGAAAGAAGAAAGCTTATCTGGTTAACCAAGATGATGAAAAAATGCCAGAAGGTTTTAGCTGGGACAAATACATTCCAGCTGATTCAAAGTTTAGAGCATTCATTGCACAAATAGTTCAAGAACCAGAGTTGATGAAAGAGTGGATGGATGTGTTTGCAGATGATGAGAAAAGCCAAGATGGAGAGTCTGTTTCTTTAGAGAATAGTTCAGAAAAAACACAAGTGTTTGATCAATCATCAATTGATAGCAGCGATGATGAGGAAGAAATTAATCAATTTAACATTGGCAAAACTCATTTATCTCTTGATAGTTTTAAATTTTATTTTGCAGATAAATTAGAGAAGCTAAAGGAGAGACGAGCATCAAAGGAAAAAAAGAAGTAAAAAGTGAGAATGTTGCTGAGAATAAGATAAATGATCAGAGTGAAGGTGTCAAAGTTGTTGAAAAGATTGTAGAGGTCATTAAACCTTGTCTAAAATGTTTGGAACCATGCAAACATTGTGAAGAAAAAGACAAGAAGTATAGCGAACTCGACGAGATGAAAGAGAAATTACTATTCGATGTTAAGTACGTGAAAGAGTCGTATGATATGTTGAACAGAACGGTGAATAGTTTGGAAAAGACAAACTCTGAAAGGGAAGATGCTTTGACTATGATGAATGCACCAATGATGTCTAAGCAGAAAGAAATCAATCACTATATTGAAGAGTATGCAAAGTTGAAGCAGGAGTTGGAAACTGAAAAGACTGAAAATGAAAGAATCAGACGATTACTGCAAAGTTATTCTAGTTCTGATTATTTGATTGATAGAATTTATTCAACTGTTGCAGGTTTTGAAGTATTTCAAGATAAAAAGACGGAAGAGAAGGATACTGGTAAGAAACAAAGTGCAAATTATAACAAGTGTCCGCCTCCGATCTGGGAAGGTTATTCTCCCAGAAAACCAAACGAGGAACAAGTCAAAAAGACTGTCAATATAAAGTTAAAGTTTGAAACAACCGATGACTTGCCAGATAACATTGACATTACTTTCACATTGTCTGACACTGATCATGAGTCTGAGTTAATAAAGAAAATGGTCGATCAGGTGTTGGATAAAGATGAGGAGTCAGAGTCAAAGTCTGAATCTGAGAATTCGAGTTCATCGGTCAATAGTTCTAAATCGTCGATCAAAAAGGTTTACAATAAAGAATTTCTGTTATCAAAATCTAATTTGAATGACGAACCAATCAAAGTGGCATATACTTTGAATGATTCTGACAAATTATATTCTGATGAAGAATTTCCAATAAGAGGTGTTAAAACTGAAATGATCAACAAGGTTTTCAAACTAACAGAAATTAATATTTCTGAAATAATAGATGTAAATCTTTCTGAAAAACCTAAAAAGTACACCTCAAGAGTTCAACAAAGGTTAAACAAGAAAAAGGATTACAGTTCTGGTTCTGGTTTTCAAAAGAAACCAAACCTTAACATTAATTTCAAAAAGAAAGGTTTAGGCTTTATTCCACCGGAAAATCATAAAAATGAGAAAATTTCTAAAACAAAAACAATATTTGTTTCAGGGTCAAGTTCTGAAGAAGAAGAAGAAGAAGAAGAAAAGAGCTCATTCTGGAAACAATCGAACAAAGAGTTCTTTGCAGAAAAACAAAAGTTTGAGAAGACTGTATTTGGAACCAAAAAGGAGACAAGAACCTGTTACCGATGTCAAAAAGTTGGTCACATCGCCTAGAATTGTCCAATGGCTACCAACACAAAACAGGAAGTTGTTTCTAAACTTAAAGAAAAACTTGTTGATAAAACTGAACCACCAACTAAAAAATTTAAAGTCTTTAAAAATTCAACGTATGAAGTTGGTGAATGTTCGAAAAGGTTTTATAAAAGAACGGTGAATCTTGATAACCAAACGTGGGTTGTTAAGAAATCTGATGTGAAATCTGGCGATGAATCTGACTCGTCAAAGTCAGAGGAGCCACAAGTTGAGGGTAAAAGTGATAATTCAGTGCTGCCAATGGATGATGTCAACTTTCCACCATTGCGAGCTAAAAATTTAAAATCAAAGGTTGGTAAAGTGGAAATTTCAAATCAATTCTATTCTGAAAAGAAAGAATTTGATGTCGACAAGGTTGTTAATGGGAAGGCGAAAAATATTTTTGGTAAAATGGTCGATGGAAGGGCCAAAGGGGTAAAACAATTTTATGAAGCAAAAAGGAATGTTCAAACCCCGAGTGAAACAGAGAAGGTCACACCCAAAGCTGGTCAGGCTTGGGTGTCTGTATTCTTTGCTTAAAATCCTGACTTGCCGGAGCTCCCAAGTTGGTAATCGTGGAGCATGAATTGACATCTTTCTCAAAATTCAAAATTGTTATATTTCAATTTTCAAGTGGTATTGTTGAAGTAAACCTACAAGTGGTTGAAAAAGAGGTTTTTACCTACAAGTGGTTAATCAAGGTCATTAATTTGAACTTGATTTAACTTTCTTTCAAATGGTTTGAAAAACAAAGTGATGAAAAACCCCAATCTTACAAGTGGTAAAATAAACAAAACTTATTTTCCGAAAAAAACATTTTGGTTAAAACAAACTTAAGTGTTTTGAAATCATAATGGGTAAATAGTTTGTTGTCAAGGGAAGTTCTGATTGTTTATGCCAAGTGGAAGGAGAATTGAAGCTTGAAAATCAGTTTGTCACATCATTTGTACAGTTTGTTTTTCAAATTTTCCTTGAAAATCAAAAATTGAAATATATTTTTGATTTTAAGGGGAGTAAAAATTTTTAGAAATTTCAAAAATTTGAAAAATCTAAAAACATGATAAATTCTAAAAAGCCAAAAACATCGAAAGATCAAAATCGAGTTTTGTTGTGAAAAAGAGGAAATGATAGTACATCAGTGGACTATCACAGCACGCTAAAGATTTGGAAAGTCAAATGTGATAAACGATCTCACTGACGATATGCCAGTAGGTTTTTATACATTCAGTAGATTGTTTTCGAGATATAAACATAAATATCAAATGCTTACTTATCTCGTGGGGAACATCTCTCGGATATACGGGTAACCCCCGAAATCTTGTTTGAAAGGCTTTCTATTTCTGACATAGTCTTTGTGCGTGATGATATCTAGGGTATTATACCTGGACTTCTGATTTTGCGGGAGCAATAGCCTAGTCCTCGTATAATATTCTGCACTGCTTTAAGACTGAATATAGAAGTCTGGATACGGGAGTATATTCTAAGGTGGGACACGCGAATAAGTCAAGTTCTTTAAAACACTAAATTCGTATCACGAAACAATTAAACTTTGTGTAAAAATTTAAGTGGATCAGTATACTGGCAATCTACATGAATTGTTTAGAACTTAAAATGTTTAAAGCTTAACGGTGTTCGTGATTTGTCTCATAAACTGATATGATCCTCTTACGCAAACTCGCAAAAATATTTACAGACAACATAAACCTAGAGTGTAAATATTTCTTTACAGTTTTTTCATTAAAAACAAAAACCCAAAAATATTGTGTTTTAGTATAAAATTTTGAAAAAATCAAAAAGATTTTCGACAACTGATGTTGAAGAGCTGATTTTCAAAATTCTGAATGCTAAACATGAGGAACAACAGGTGAGGGGGGTCTGTTTGAAATGAGAATAAATTTTGAAATGTTTAAATGAAACCAAATCTGAATGTTTCATATTCAAGTGGTTAGCAAGGATTCTAAATTTTTAAATCTTAACTATTGTGAATCTTATTGTGAGGTAGAGTTTATGCAGATAGTGAATTCTAGACTGCGATCCCAACTTATCGAAAGGGGGAGTCTGAGAACGTAAGAGCCAGATTCGGATCTTGGAACAAAGCTCGAGTTAGAAACTATTGATACTGAATAATTTATGAAATCAACATCCAAAAGAGAATTTAGTTGCTGATACTGAGAAAGAGAAGAAGATAGAGATAGGATGCTTACACTGTCAGATACATTGGAGAGAGCAAGAAGACTGATAAAGACTGAAGATGTGACATACCAAAGACTCGACACTGAAGACTTCGTCAACATCCAAGGGGGAGTCTGTTGGTGCATATGTCTGTCGACTTCGTCTTGTATCGAGTCTAGTATTTAGAATGATAGATCAGGGCACAAAGTACGAGAAAATTGAGATACATGTGGGATATATCCATTTCGCACGAAATGGCTTTACCAGTTCGCACCTGTAACACCTCGAAAAATTTCGTCCAATAATGTCTTGACACGTGTCATAAGGTTCCGGTATGTGAAAACAAACTTTAGAGGGACTAAAGTTGACAAACGGTGAAAACTATGGAACGTAAGGGTCCAAAGTGTCAACAAAGGATAAATAGACTCTATGATAACCCTACATAATGTTTATAACCTTAAACGGATGGATCATGGATCATACGACGCGGAAATTGCACAAAAGTGAGGAATTACAAACTATAGGGGCTAAAAGTGTCAACATGTTGAATTTATACCTCTGAGTGAACTTTTGGCAGACCCGAAGCATTGTAATGCTAAAATATACTCACTAGAATATGTGATAAAAATTTCGTGAAGTTTCGTTAACGTATGAGAAAGTTATGGCCAAAACCGTACTTGAGGGGTTAAAAGCGTCAACGTCGAATTTCATGGCTTTTCGGCTGAGCGCAAAGTTATCCGAGGACATTACCATGTTGGTAAATGTCCCAAGGTTCTTAAAAACCAAGTTTGGGGGTTTACAAGTCAAAATAAGTAGCCGAAACATCGCGTGCAAGGGCAGGGACCAAAGCTGCCAAGTTTGAAAGATGTTTGGCTGATCAGCAGGCCAGGCGACCCGCCTGGACAGGCCTAAGCGGGCCGCGACCCTGTGCCCAGATGCAGAACTCGCGAAAATGACTGTTTTAGCCCAAATTTTGAGTGGAAACCAGCTGGGTGCACCTCTAAAACTCACCAATAAGAGTGCTTGCATGTTGGGACACCTGTGGAGCTCTGGTAACATCTGAATTCACCATAAATTAGATCAAAAGCTCACATTTTTGAGGCACTTGCATTGTGATCAAGAACACCAAGCTTGCAAGAACTTCACAAGGCTTCTCCAGGGACATTCTGGTCGACAAGGCAGACTCTAAGTGTTAACTAAGCTTCATTAGGACCTTTGTAAGCTTTCATATCAGTCTATAATTCGTTCTTGCTTTGATTATTAGTTAAAAGTCAAACCGTTGTTCATATAGTTTGACTTTTCGATTAAACGAGTTTAGCTCTGTCATTTCTCAAATTGAAACCACTTATAAGTTGGTATTTATGTGGGAAACAAACCCTCAAAAGGGTATTCTCTGATTCCCACTCTAAGCATGCTATTTGTCGAGTCAAAGATGTTCTTAAAAAGTCAACAGAAATCGTTTTTGCGAAATATAGCATAAATGGTAATGTAGATGACATGCAATCAGTTTGATCATCAAAAATAACTTATAACGAATATAAGAATGTGTTTTATCATAATCAACTCGACAATCTTTAGTATAAACACGAATCGGAACCGAAAGTCTTGTAAAACGACTTTTTCGTTGACTCTCGATTCGGATCCGTGCATGCATGTATGAGATCTGTATTAGAGCTTATTTTGACCATTTTTATTTTAGTTTAACTTTCTGGAATTTTTACAACTTGAGTCTATGCTTAGCCGATTCATATGCATGTTTCCGATTATGCTTAAAAGTTGACTATTTTTCCCTTTTTGAAATAAAACGTGATTTTTGGAAAAGTGAAAGAGTAGAAATCTTTATTTCTAATTTATAAACTTGCACCGAAAATTTGAGATCAGTTGGTGGTCCAGATTTTGAGTTATGGCCGATAGCGTAAAACTATATCTTTATGTTTAATAAACGGCGCACTTCGCGTATAACCTATTTCAGGCCACGTTTTGATATAAAACTTTTTACCCACTGATGTTATATAATATTTTGGGATTTTTGATGATTTTTATTTAATTTTTGGCTGAACGTATCATAGATCGCTAAGTCGATTCGGTTAATGTCGGTTTTGACCGTTTAAGCCATAAAATGAGTTTTATACATTCTTTTGACCCCAAACCTTTTTCTACTGATTTTATATGTTAAATAAATTATTTTGAGCATTCTGGAAATATAAAAATCTCAGCTTTCTTTTAAAAAACCCGGAAACGGCTCTAAATCGCATTTTTAGCGTTTTTAGCGCATAGTAGGCGTTATACTCATTTTAAACATATAAGAATTATACCTACGGATGTATTTAGCATATTTTCATATAATAACAGTAAGTATAAATGTTTGAATTCAGATTTCCAGTTTTAGCATTTTTAGCCCTTGTGAAATTACTAAAATACCCCTACGGTGCATAGTTTGATTTTAAATGATAAGTTTTGTATACGGGTCATACCCTACTGTTATAATATGTTAAATGAAGTATATTTACTGTATAAATCAGACCCGAGACTCAGATTTCCAAATTAACTCTTTTATAATCTTTTAAATGACCAAAATGCCCTTCTAAGGCATAAATTGAGTTTAAAATTATTCGGGGCATAATAGAACATAACTTACTGATATTATATCATATTTAAAGCATATTATCTCAGGGAACTTGCATACGACTCATTTGGCTACCCGTAACACCCTTTTTGCGTTCGGTTCGGTTCGGTTTACGTAACTAGTTTGCGTAAATTGACCGAAACCGGTCAAACGTTATCATTTTTGTCTCAAAATCCAGAATGTATTTAGTATACCTATATTAAACAAGTATTCAAACTTGTCGGATCTAAATCACATTCTATCCGGTCTTTCGCTTAATCGTGCACTTGTACCGTATCGTCCTTAAAACTAGCCGGTCAAAGCTTAGGCTTAAATAAAAGACCCGTTAGAAATCTAATAGGTTATTATAAACCTTTGTTCCAGATTAGGAGGCCCAGTAAAAGCTATCTACACTTACCAATTGTGATTCATACTTACTCAGGTAAATACATTTTGACTTATTTTCCCTATACGGGCTTGGGGTACGGTATATAGAGTACCGCTTGATCGAGCGCACAAATCCTGCACCCTTGGGTGTCCAGTTAGAAAAGTTTGTTCGACTCGTTTAAACAGTCTTGTTTTACTTTAGGCTTTGGGGGGTTATTGACCGTGTCCCGGATATCCTTGGCATTATCTTACGAGATGGCCACGACCAGAGCACGGGGTGTAGGCGTACACCCGTCGTGTATAACTCTTTAATGTGGCGTGTCATTTAATCTTTAGCCCGGACAGAAGATCCCGGGCCACCAAAAGTACGAGCTGCATGTAATTCGTTCACAAGTTTATATTGCATAATTATCCCAAGTTAATAAAAATATTTATGCCTTGTGCATTTAAATCAATTTTCAATCATTTTCAAAATGAGTCGGTTGATTTGTATTTACCAGTGTAAACTGACGTATTTTTTCCCAAAAGGTTAAGTGCAGGTACTATACGAACTAGGCTGGCTGTTTCCTAAGAGCGTCCACTATAGTCTCGCAAGCTCGGACGACAAATAAACTGTTGAACAATATATCTCATTTTTAATTGATCCGCCTGTGGATCCGTTTCAACTACTTGTGATATTTATTATTGCATTTTATTTAAAGTAGAAATGTATCTATTTCTGCTTCCGCTGTGCATTATTATATTGTGTTGTTTGTCTATGACGATGCCAACTACGTCACTGTACCCCACACCGGGCCCACCGGTGACACGTGGAGATCGGGGTGTGACAGGTTGGTATCAGAACCAACGTTGAGTGAATTAAACACTAGTCTTTTGTGTTTAATCTCAGTTACACAATTGCACATTCCTCGATTTTCGAGTCTAGACCAAGAACTTAGGAAATGTTCAAATTTCATTTATTTTTTTTTATTATTAGCTTTTGTCTTATATATTTTGTTGTGCAACTTGTTTGATTTTGACAGGTTCATCATGCCGCCACGTGTACGAGGACGAGGAGGATTCGCCACATCACATGACCACAAGGCAGGGCCTTCGCATAGGCGGAACCCATCAGCATCCCACAACACTGCTGCCCACGATCTTTGGAGATCATTTGCTGAACCAGCCAGGCACTCGGTATCAATGAGTACCTCACCATCCCTACCTCACTCCTTTGGGCCACATTCTGAAAATGGGCCCCACGACTCCCATGGATCTTTCATACCTCTTCACCAGTCACCTCACAACTACCCAGCACCCGTTTATCAGGGCCTGTACAACCCTGATGCCTACTTGGATGAACCAGTGGGTCATAACCCACTAGGACCTGAAGACCTCTTCTCTGGTGGCAACGAGATGGAGGTCGACGAGGACACCGATCCCTCCATGCCACCGTCCGGCACTCCCAACCATCCCATTGAGATATCGGATGGGTCACCATACAGGGGATCACCTTTCAATGGTGTTGACAGCTACGAGGAGAGGTTTAAGCAGCACGACTGGGTCTATACCCCCAGCTACCATAACTCCCCCATGCACCAGTCTTACCACGGTTCTCCCGTGCACTCGCAGCATCACTCCCAGCAGCAGCAGCATCAGCAGCAGCCTCAGCAGCAGGACCCATCTGAGGCCTTCTGGCGCGACGTGGTCACTCCGTCGCCACCACCACCACCGGTTTTGCCTCCTCCGCCTCAGAGGCCAAGGAGGAACGCGCGTATGTCTACGCGAGGAGGGATTCGCATTGGCACCCCTCGACATTCAGGTAGCAGCCGCTACTCGCCGCTCCACGAGGAGTCAGAGATGGGAGAGTCTCCGCATCCCGTCTCAGAGGTTTCTTCTGCACCTATTGCGCCACCGCCACCACAGAACTTTGGAGAGCCAATCCCTGCGTATGCTAGCGCAGCACAGTTCAACCCTTTCGAGCCGACATTTCCCCCAGGGTATGACTATACAGGGGATCCCTACTGGTTAGCTTCAGGCTACAACCCTCTCAACCAGGAGAGTGCTTTTGGAGGTCCCTGGGCTACGGGACAATCAGCTTTTGGGTACTTACCGTAAGGGTACCAGCAGCCGCAGCCTCCACAGCTACCGCAGTATCAGCCACCGCCGCCGGCGCCGATGATGTCGCCACCGCAAGTCCAAGAAATCCTGCAAGGGATACACGACGTGCGACGGGAATTGCGACAGGAAATGCGACAAGATCGCCGACACAACCGCGGTATGTTCAAGAAGATGGTTGACTTGATTAAGGGTAAGAGTAAGAAGGATTATTAAATCCTTTGGTTGTTAGCTCATTTACTCATGTCCCTGCGAGGACATTCATTCCTGTATTCTACCCATGCTTGGGTATATTTCTCTTGTTCTACCCCTGCGTGGGTATGTTGTTTCTGTTAACCCCTGCGTGGGTTTTGTCTGTTTGTTGTTTTGTTTGTTGTTATTTGGTTTAGCCCCTGCGTGGGCATGCTATTTGAGAAAAGTCCCGTTTAGGGCAAAGTTGTACTAGTTTACTTTATTTAAAATGGTTAATTTAAGTTTTTCATTTTATCTATGTGCATGAATTTAATATTCAAATAAATGGAAAATATCAATTTTTATTTGATTTGCCATTTAATAAGGATCTTAGTACGGTAAAACCTAGCTTGAATGTCTTATTAACAGGCCTGGCCAATATGGTAAAACCTGGTTGAAAAGATTCAAATCTCTGTTAACATCTGTAAACATGTTAACATTCCTGGCTAAGCGTGATCTGCAAAATCACACAAGCCACCCTTTTAATAAATTATCTACAGACTATATCTGTATACAAGTCTGATTATGACTTGATACCTACGGGTTATGACTATGTCATATAAAGCAAAAAGGCAGTTGTGGTTTATAACTCCCTGCCAAGTAAAGGATTATTTGTTTAACTATACAATTTTTAATCCTATAAAAATCTAAATTTAAAAATTTAGAAGTTGTCCGAAGTGACTAGGCTTATTGTGCCAATATATATATTTCATTCCATTATAGTTGCTAATAAGAGCCCTGAATGAAATTAATTAAATTAACTATTATGGTTATTAATACCATGGTTAATAAATCGTCTAGAACGATAATACTGTTAGGTTTCTAAATAGACCTTGTCCTTACTTTTATGTAGCTTAAAGCTACATGGCCAAATCGGAAGAAACCAACAGTCATTCTGGGGAGCACCCAGATAATACAAGGATTCACGTCACTGGTGCGGAACTGCAAGCACTGGTAGAAAACGCTGTTGCCAAGGCTATGGATAGGCAATTCAGAGAATCTAGCGGGACTCGGAGTAGGACCCGAACCGTATCGCATGTCAAGCCCAAGACTCATTCAGAGGCTCATAGTAAGCCGCCTTCTAAAAAGAATGAGCCGAAGAAGGATGAGGAGGATAATCACTCCTCCAACCACAGCAGCATCCCAAAGCAAGAAGTCAAGCTGAAGCATGATACGCACAGCAAGTCCTGTACGTACAAGTATTTCGTTTCTTGCAAACCCAGAGATTTTACTGGGGAAAAAGGAGCAGTTGATTGCATGACGTGGATTGATGAGATGGATACAGTCGTTGATATCAGCGGGTGTGCTGATAGGGACGTTGTGAAGTACGTGTCTCAGTCATTTAAAGGAGATGCTCTAGCATGGTGGAAATCACTCCTTCAAGCTGCCGGTAAGGCCACTCTGTACAGCATGACATGGGATCAGTTTGTAGCCCTGATCAAGGAAAATTTCTGCCCTCAGCACGAAGTCGAAAGGATCGATTCAGATTTCGTATCACTGGTAATGAAGAACCTCGATTGTCAGGCATATCTTACCACCTTCAACACCTTATATCGATTAGTGCCATATCTGGTGACCCCGGAGCCGCGAAGGATCGCTCGTTTCATTGGGGGACTGGCACCAGAGATCAAGGCGAGCGTCAAGGCATCAAGGCCTACGACGTTCAGATCAGTAGCTGATCTATCCCTCTCCCTCACTCAAGATGTGGTCAGATTGAGAGCTATTAAGAGCTCGGAGGAAAACAAAAGGAAACGTAAGGACGACACCTCGCGAAGATCGGAGAAACGACACAGAGGGAACAACGACCATAGGAAAGGGTCGGGATTCAAGAAGGGAGATCATCAATCGGGTGAGAAACCCAAATGCAAGACCTGCAAGAGACACCATTTTGGGAAATGTCACTTAGAAGTAAAATCCCAGTCTCACGAAAAGCGATGTGGAATCTGCAAGTCCACAGACCATAAAGCCTTGGATTGCAAGAGGATTAAGGATGCAACTTGTTTTGGTTGCAACGAGAAAGGGCACATCCGGCCAAACTGCCTAAAGAATGCAAAGAAAGCTGATGAGGGAAAGAAGACTAATGCGAGAGTCTTCAGAATGGACGCCAAGGAGGCAGTTCTTGACGACAACGTCATTACAGGTACGTTTCTTGTAAATGATGTTTTTGCTAGAGTCTTGTTTGATTCAGGAGCTGATAAGTCATTTGTAGATGATAAGTTTTGTAAGTTGTTAAACCTTCCTGTTAAAACCTTAAGTGTGAAATATGAGGTGGAATTAGCCGATGGAACCATAGAAACCGCCTCGACTATTCTAGATGGATGTGTTATATCCATTAGGAATCATTCCTTCCCGTTATCCTTGCTTCCCTTTAAGCTAGCTGGATTCGACATAGTGATAGGCATGGATTGGTTATCGCGTAACCAAGCCCAGATTCTGTGCAATAGAAAGCAAGTGATAGTGAAGACTCCATCTGGTGAGTCACTTACTATCCAAGGAGATACTCAGCATGGATTGCCGGAGCAAGTGTCCATGCTCAAGGCATCCAGATGCATGCAGAAGGGATGTGTCATTTATATGGCACAAGTTACCATTGAGGAGCCAAAGCCGAAGATTGAAGATATCCCTGTTATCTCAGAATACCCTGAAGTATTCCCTGAAGAACTACCCGGGTTGCCACCGGATAGGCAAGTGGAGTTTCGGATCGACATCATTCCAGGTGCAGCGCCTGTAGCAAGAGCACCATATATATTGGCACCAACGGAGATGAAGGAGTTGAGGACGCAGTTAGATGATTTATTAGCTAAAGGTTTTATTAGACCTAGCTCGTCTCCTTGGGGAGCGCCAATCTTGTTCGTTAAAAAGAAGGATGGATCGATGCGTCTGTGCATCGATTACCGTGAGCTTACCAAAGTCACTATCAAGAATAGGTATCCGTTACCCAGGATCGACGATCTGTTCGATCAGTTGCAAGGAGCAAGCTATTTCTCAAAGATTGACCTGAGGTCAGGTTATCATCAGTTAAAGGTCAAGGATGAAGATGTGCACAAGACAGCGTTTAGGACTCGATATGGACATTATGAGTTCCTAGTGATGCCTTTTGGACTCACTAACGCACCAGCCGCATTCATGGATCTCATGAATCGCGTCTGCAAGCCTTATCTAGATAAATTCGTCATCGTCTTTATTGACGACATCCTTATCTACTCGAAGAGCCAAGCTGACCATGAGAAACACCTTCGTTGTATTCTCAAACTTCTGCATCAGGAGAAACTTTATGCCAAATTTTCGAAGTGTGAATTTTGGCTTCGAGAAGTCCAGTTCCTTGGACATGTAGTAAGCGAGCGTGGTATCCAAGTAGATCCCGCTAAAGTAGAAGCAGTCATGAACTGGCAGGAGCCGAAGACTCCTACTGAGATTCGCAGTTTCCTTGGATTGGCAGGATACTATAGGCGATTCATTGAAAACTTTTCGAGGATTGTTGCGCCCCTAACTTTGTTGACTCGTAAGAAGATTAAGTTTGATTGGGGCCCTAAGCAGCAGGAATCCTTCGACATCCTGAAGAAGAAGCAAGGCAATGCGCCAGTGTTGACATTGCCCGATGGTATAGAAGAATTTGTGGTGTACTGTGATGCGTCACATACTGGTATGGGCTGTGTACTCATGCAGAAAGGCAAAGTCATTGCCTACGCTTCTCGACAGCTCAAGGTGCACGAGAAGAACTACACCACCCACGACTTGGAATTGGGTGCGGTTGTATTTGCATTGAAGCTATGGAGACATTACTTGTATGGAACCAAGTGTATAATTTATTCGGATCACAAGAGTCTTCAACACTTGTTCAATCAGAAGGAATTGAACATGCGACAAAGGCGATGGATGGAAACTTTAAATGATTACGACTGTGAGATAAGATACCATCCAGGCAAGGCCAATGTAGTTGCCGACGCCTTAAGCAGAAAAGAAAGGGTGAAACCGATCAGAATCAATGCCAAGCGCATTGAGATAAGGAATAATTTGAACGAAAGGGTGTTAGCTGCACAGAAGGAAGCTGTGATGGAAGCTAACTATCCTGAAGAAAAGTTAGGAGTAACTGAGGAGCAGTTATCCTACGACAAGGATGGAATGCTACGACTAAACGGACGAATATGGGTTCCAGTTTATGGAGGACTTCGGGATGTTATCCTCCAGGAAGCCCACAGCTCTAAATATTCCGTTCATCCTGGAGCTGATAAGATGTACCAGGACCTAAAAGCAAACTATTGGTGGATTGGTTTGAAAAAGTCAGTAGCTGAGCATGTAGCTAAATGTTTGACTTGTGCGCAAGTCAAAGCGGAACATCAGAAGCCGTCAGGTTTGCTTCAACAACCTGAAATTCCCAAGTGGAAATGGGAAATGGTGACAATGGATTTCATCACCAAGTTACCAAAGACGAGAAAGGGAAATGATACCATATGGGTCATAGTAGATAGACTGACGAAGTCAGCTCATTTTCTACCCATCAAGGAGACGTATAGCTCCGATATGTTAGCTCAATTATACGTCGACAAGATTGTAGCATTGCATGGTATACCTGTATCTATTATCTCCGATAGAGATACTAGATATACGTCGCATTTTTGGAAGAGTTTCCAACAATCGTTGGGCACTCGTTTGAATTTTAGTACGGCTTATCATCCTCAGACCGATGGTCAGAGTGAGCGTACTATCCAAACTTTGGAAGAAATGCTTCGTGCATGTGTGATCGACTTGGGTGGTAGTTGGGATAAGAACCTACCACTGATTGAATTCTCCTACAACAATAGCTACCATTCCAGCATAAAAGCTGCGCCTTTTGAGGCCTTATACGGTAGAAAGTGCAGATCGCCCATCTGTTGGGCAGAAGTTGGAGATGTCCAATTGTCAGGACCAGATATCGTTTTTGAGACGACGGACAAGATCGTGCAGATTCGCGATCGTTTGAAAGCTGCCAGGGATAGGCAGAAAAGTTATGCGGATCCTAAGCGCAAGGATTTTCACTTCGATGTAGGTGATAAGGTATTGCTTAAAGTATCGCCCTGGAAGGGGGTGATGTGATTTGGTAAGAAAGGCAAGCTAAGCCCAAGATACATAGGACCTTTCGAGATTATCGAACGTGCCGGGTCAGTCGCTTACAAGTTAAACTTGCCTGAAGAGCTTAGCGCTATTCATAATGTGTTCCACATCTGTAATTTGAAGAAGTGTTTCGCTGACGAATCACTGGTTATACCGCATACAGACATACACATAGATGAGAGTTTGAAGTTCGTAGAAAAACCTTTGTCGATTGAGGATCGACAGGTGAAGAAACTTCGAAGAAAGCACGTGCCCATTGTTAAGGTCAAATGGGATGCCCGTAGAGGTCCCGAATATACGTGGGAAGTGGAATCCACGATGAAAGAGAAATATCCCCATTTGTTTCAGTAAATCTCGAGGACGAGATTTCTTTTAAGGGGGTGAGGATGTAACTCCTCGAAAAATTTCGTCCAATAATGTCTTGACACGTGTCATAAGGTTCCGGTATGTGAAAACAAACTTTAGAGGGACTAAAGTTGACAAACGGTGAAAACTATGGAACGTAAGGGTCCAAAGTGTCAACAAAGGATAAATAGACTCTATGATAACCCTACATAATGTTTATAACCTTAAACGGATGGATCATGGATCATACGACGCGGAAATTGCACAAAAGTGAGGAATTACAAACTATAGGGGCTAAAAGTGTCAACATGTTGAATTTATACCTCTGAGTCAACTTTTGGCAGACCCGAAGCATTGTAATGCTAAAATATACTCACTAGAATATGTGGTAAAAATTTCGTGAAGTTTCGTTAACGTATGAGAAAGTTATGGCCAAAACCGTACTTGAGGGGTTAAAAGCGTCAACGTCGAATTTCATGGCTTTTCGGCTGAGCGCAAAGTTATCCGAGGACATTACCATGTTGGTAAATGTCCCAAGGTTCTTAAAAACCAAGTTTGGGGGTTTACAAGTCAAAATAAGTAGCCGAAACATCACGTGCAAGGGCAGGGACCAAAGCTGCCAAGTTTGAAAGATGTTTGGCTGATCAGCAGGCCAGGCGACCCGCCTGGACAGGCCTAAGCGGGCCGCGACCCTGTGCCCAGATGCAGAACTCGCGAAAATGACTGTTTTAGCCCGAATTTTGAGTGGAAACCAGCTGGGTGCACCTCTAAAACTCACCAATAAGAGTGCTTGCATGTTGGGACACCTGTGGAGCTCTGGTAACATCTGAATTCACCATAAATTAGATCAAAAGCTCACATTTTTGAGGCACTTGCATTGTGATCAAGAACACCAAGCTTGCAAGAACTTCACAAGGCTTCTCCAGGGACATTCTGGTCGACAAGGCAGACTCTAAGTGTTAACTAAGCTTCATTAGGACGTTTGTAAGCTTTCATATCAGTCTATAATTCGTTCTTGCTTTGATTATTAGTTAAAAGTCAAACCGTTGTTCATATAGTTTGACTTTTCGATTAAACGAGTTTAGCTCTGTCATTTCTCAAATTGAAACCACTTATAAGTTGGTATTTATGTGGGAAACAAACCCTCAAAAGGGTATTCTCTGATTCCCACTCTAAGCATGCTATTTGTCGAGTCAAAGATGTTCTTAAAAAGTCAACATAAATCGTTTTTGCGAAATATAGCATAAATGGTAATGTAGATGACATGCAATCAGTTTGATCATCAAAAATAACTTATAACGAATATAAGAATGTGTTTTATCATAATCAACTCGACAATCTTTAGTATAAACACGAATCGGAACCGAAAGTCTTGTAAAACGACTTTTTCGTTGACTCTCGATTCGGATCCGTGCATGCATGTATGAGATCTGTATTAGAGCTTATTTTGACCATTTTTATTTTAGTTTAACTTTCTGGAATTTTTACAACTTGAGTCTATGCTTAGCCGATTCATATGCATGTTTCCGATTATGCTTAAAAGTTGACTATTTTGCCCTTTTTGAAATAAAACGTGATTTTTGGAAAAGTGAAAGAGTAGAAATCTTTATTTCTAATTTATAAACTTGCACCGAAAATTTGAGATCAGTTGGTGGTCCAGATTTTGAGTTATGGCCGATAGCGTAAAACTATATCTTTATGTTTAATAAACGGCGCACTTCGCGTATAACCTATTTCAGGCCACGTTTTGATATAAAACTTTTTACCCACTGATGTTATATAATATTTTGGGATTTTTGATGATTTTTATTTAATTTTTGGCTGAACGTATCATAGATCGCTAAGTCGATTCGGTTAATGCCGGTTTTGACCGTTTAAGCCATAAAATGAGTTTTATACATTCTTTTGACCCCAAACCTTTTTCTACTGATTTTATATGTTAAATAAATTATTTTGAGCATTCTGGAAATATAAAAATCTCAGCTTTCTTTTAAAAAAACCCGGAAACGGCTCTAAATCGCATTTTTAGCGTTTTTAGCGCATAGTAGGCGTTATACTCATTTTAAACATATAAGAATTATACCTACTGATGTATTTAGCATATTTTCATATAATAACAGTAAGTATAAATGTTTGAACTCAGATTTCCAGTTTTAGCATTTTTAGCCCTTGTGAAATTACTAAAATACCCCTACGGTGCATAGTTTGATTTTAAATGATAAGTTTTGTATACGGGTCATACCCTACTGTTATAATATGTTAAATGAAGTATATTTACTGTATAAATCAGACCCGAGACTCAGATTTCCAAATTAACTCTTTTATAATCTTTTAAATGACCAAAATGCCCTTCTAAGGCATAAATTGAGTTTAAAATTATTCGGGGCATAATAGAACATAACTTACTGATATTATATCATATTTAAAGCATATTATCTCAGGGAACTTGCATACGACTCATTTGGCTACCCGTAACGCCCTTTTTGCGTTCGGTTCGGTTTACGTAACTAGTTTGCGTAAATTAACCGAAACGGGTCAAACGTTATCATTTTTGTCTCAAAATCCAGAATGTATTTAGTATACCTAAATTAAACAAGTATTCAAACTTGTCGGATCTAAATCACATTCTATACGGTCTTTCGCTTAATCGTGCACTTGTACCGTATCGTCCTTAAAACTAGCCGGTCAAAGCTTAGGCTTAAATAAAAGACCCGTTAGAAATCTAATAGGTTATTATAAACCTTTGTTCCAGATTAGGAGGCCCAGTAAAAGCTATCTACACTTAACAATTGTGATTCATACTTACTCAGGTAAATACATTTTGACTTATTTTCCCTATACAGGCTTGGGGTACGGTATATAGAGTACCGCTTGATCGAGCGCACAAATCCTGCACCCTTGGGTGTCCAGTTGGAAAAGTTTGTTCGACTCGTTTAAACAGTCTTGTTTTACTTTAGGCTTTGGGGGGTTATTGACCGTGTCCCGGATATCCTTGGCATTATCTTACGAGATGGCCACGACCAGAGCACGGGGTGTAGGCGTACACCCGTCGTGTATAACTCTTTAATGTGGTGTGTCATTTAATCTTTAGCGCGGACAGAAGATCCCGGGCCACCAAAAGTACGAGCTGCATGTAATTCGTTCACAAGTTTATATTGCATAATTATCCCAAGTTAATAAAAATATTTATGCCTTGTGCATTTAAATCAATTTTCAATCATTTTCAAAATGAGTCGGTTGATTTGTATTTACCAGTGTAAACTGACGTATTTTTTCCCAAAAGGTTAAGTGCAGGTACTATACGAACTAGGCTGGCTGTTTCCTAAGAGCGTCCACTATAGTCTCGCAAGCTCGGACGACAAATAAACTGTTGAACAATATATCTCATTTTTAATTGATCCGCCTGTGGATCCGTTTCAACTACTTGTGATATTTATTATTGCATTTTATTTAAAGTTGAAATGTATCTATTTCTGCTTCCGCTGTGCATTATTATATTGTGTTGTTTGTCTATGACGATGCCAACTACGTCACTGTACCCCACACCGGGCCCACCGGTGACACGTGGAGATCGGGGTGTGACAAAAACCATTAGACTTGTCTCGCGATTCCATGTATCTTGACCCATGACCACTCCAGCCTCCCAGACAGCAAACTCCACATCAACACATATCTATAACCTGCGAGCATGCAAACAAGTGTATCAGACAACGATGGTGAGTTCACAGTTTTATGAAAACGTTTGGTTACCATGTGTTTATTCCAATTTAATAACAATTCCGAAAGTAATGTTGATAATAACTCGAGTACCTTACAAGATGGCTCCAGATTGTTTTGCCCATCCCCAATGCCCCCTATCTAAGCATTGATCATGATTAAGGTCATTAGTTCGCGCTCGTCCTCTCAGGTACGGTGTGAGGTTGCCAAGCCTAATAGCGTTATCAAATAATACCCCGTTACCTCTCAGGTAACTATTCAGTAGAAGATGGGACTTAAGGTGATAGGAAATGAGTGTATTATCTAACATTCCAGTTTTTACCCAAAAGACTTATTCTACTCAGGAAGACCCACTGATTTACCCAAAGACTTATTCCTCTCAGGAATACCCATTTGATTATCCCACCCACCAGGACGCATGCTCAAGAGAAGTGAACTCACCTTAGATTTGCTTGGTATGTTGCGTTACATTACCCGTTCCAAGTTGGTCAACCAAACCCTACCGTGGTTACCAAAGATGACCAGTTTCGAAAACACATACCTGAATCACGTATTCAACAAGTCACATGTAATACCATTGTCACGTAACACATAGCAAATGTTTAGATTTCATACACGTTTATATCACAAGTTCATGTTCCCAACAGTAGTTACCAATAACATCAGTTTCATAATAATCAGTTCACGTATTGTCACAGATTGCATTCACTACAAAGATCACCGTATATCACATAGCAAGTATTCAATCACATACAAGTCCACAACCCGTGTGCAAGTCACATAACAACACATAACAGGTAGGTTTGCCACTCACACAAGTCAAACCAGATTTCTCATTCTTGTTAACATGCAATAAATAGATTTCATAAGCACAAACATCTATCATCATAAACATCATAAACTGTATACACTGTTCTGTTGGTTTGCTCACTTACAGCATCTTCACGAAGAACCAGTTCTTCGTGAGATGCTGTCATGGCGAAGAATCCACTCGACGAAGAACCAAACTTCGTCGAATGCTCACATGGCGAACAACCACTCGACAAAGAACCATACTTCGTCAAAGGTCAGACAACCTTCGGGTCACACTTGTAACTGCCAATTATATTGGATCTCACCACCAACCCCTAACAGTTTCATCTTTGCAACCTAATCAATGGTAGTTTCCATAATTTTCAATATTTCTAATCATTCCTTTAACCGTTTTATGATCATGTTCCATGTTTATAGCAAATTAACCAACAGGATTTTTCTAACAATTTTTCATCACCAATAACAAGAAGTTTAACATCTACATATCTAAATCAATTAACCATTTAAAGTTCACAGAAATCATAGTGCAACCTCAGTTCCTAAATCTCCATATACTATTATCATGCCTTTTTAATGTCAACAGAATGATCGAACAATAACCCTAGGTTACATGAGAACCCTGATTATTCATGCAATTTAACTAACACATTAGCACATAGCAGAAATCATTCAATCAAGAATTAAAACAAGTGGGTTTATACTAACCGAGAGGTTGCCGAAGTGCACAGATCGAGGGATAAAGTGCTTCGCACAAAGGATGAGAGCTCCGACTGAAAGGCTTGCCGTCGGACCGAGAGAGGATGAGGGAGTTTAGGGTTTGATGAAAATCCTAGGTTTTATGTGCATACGTATGTTTATATGATGCGAATAAGGCCGGGCCGCATCTGGGCTTCATTTGGGCCGAACTCCGCTAGACGAACAACCCTCTTAACAAAGGACTATACTTCGTCAAGAGTGTGGATGACGAAGTTCATTTTTCATTGAGATGGATGGTGACGAAGACTCATTCTTCGTCGAGCAAGGCTGTGGCGAAGAGTCATTCTTCGTCATCTTGGGTTTCCATTACTAATTAACCATTAAACATTACACATTTAATCAACCAAGCATCAGAATACTTTAATCATTCAAATAAACTACGCATGACATCACATAAAACAGGATTGCGAAACAAGTGATGCGTAAAGGAAAAGCCTTGAAATCTCGAGTTGTCACAATGTGAATGCACACCTAGCACTATAGTATGAGTTCTTGTGTTACTAGCCTATGCTATGTGTTTGATAGCGTGACACTCCTCTAAACCTTCCTAATCTATGTTGTGGTGTTTTTGTCTTGCTACTCGAATTTGAGGAACCTTTTAGCATAAGTTGGGAGGATCTGAGATAAACATGTAAACCGCATTGTTATTATGGGTGCACACATAATAATAATATGGGGTGCATGTAAGCCCCAGTGAGGCTTAACGAATGTGAAAGGGGTTCTGCTCTGTTATCTGACGTAATGATAGAACTCGTTAATCTGTAGAGGTCATAGTGATGTTTGACTCCCATCCAATCCCGACTTTTAACTTTTTCCACTTTTTATATAGAATCATGAACGGATGAAATGGTGGAAGTGGTGGAGGCCGCGGCAGTGGACGTGGCAACATTACTATGTCCCAGGCTGAATTGACCGATTTGATCAATACTCGTGTGGCTAAAGCCTTGGCGGCTCAGCAGGCTGGTACGATGTGTGCCAAATACTCTTTATCCTTGTGTCGCGTACTCGAATCTTACCTGTGTGTTGTATTTTCTTTCGTATTTAGGTCAACACGTGAATCCGAACAATCCGCATGTTTGGACATTTAAGACGTTTATGGATTGTAAGCCACAGACATTTAGTGGGACTGAAGGTGCTGTGGGACTACTCCGTTGGTTTGAGAGGGCAGAACCGGTGTTCGTGATGTGTAACTGTCCTGCTGGGGACAGAGTGAATTATGCTTCAGGCACACTGGAGGATGGTGCCTTGACTTGGTGGAATTCCCAAGTCCAAATGTTGGGTATTGAAATGGCGAACGCGACTACTTGGGACGATTTCAAGGAGCTGATGCGTAAGGAATATTGTCCTCGTAACGAAATTCAAAAGTTGGAAAATGAGTACTACAATTTGAAGATGGTAGGGTCTGAGATCGAAGCGTACACGAAACGGTCACGAGCTCGCGAACATGTGTCCTAACCTATCACGACCACCCCACCGTAGGATTAAGTTGTACATCAACGGTCTAGCACCACAGGTCAAGGGTCTAGTCACTTCAGCAAATCTTGACAACTTGCCTCGAATCATACGTCTAGCTCACAAGATTACCGATCAGGAGGTGGAGCGTGGCTCGCTACCACCACGTGTTTCTGCTACTGCTGCTACTACTGCTACAGCTACTACTCCTGCTGCTGATAGCAAACGAAAATGGAATGATGTGGACAAGGTGTCCAACTCGAATCAGTCATAGAAAAAGCCAGACAACAGCAGCAACCGCGGTTTTAGCCAGCCATCCTCAGTTAATCAGAATCAGAGCAACAACTCGAATCAGGGTTCTTACGCAGGGAAGCAACCAAAGTGTAACAAGTGCAACTTCCACCATCGTGGGCCGTGCACCCGGGTCTGTCATAGGTGCAACAAGGTGGGCCATATGGCTAGAGATTACAGAGCCCCACTCCCAAGACAACGGAAACAATGGTGGGAATGGTGCACGTGGAAGAGTGTTTACCATTGGTGCTGGGGAAGCTAGGAAAGATGGCAATGTGGTAACCGGTACGTTTTCTGTGAACAATCTACTTGCTTCTGTTTTGTTTGACTCTGGTGCCGATTGGAGTTATGTGTCTTTGGGGTTCAGTCGTCAGTTAGGGTTGACTCCTACACCTCTTGTAAATAAACATATAGTAGAATTAGCTGATGGCAAATCAATTGAAGCTTCACATGTTCTTTTTGGGTGTAAACTAGATCTTATGGGTCAAGTGTTCGACATTGACCTACTTCCCGTTACTCTTGGAAGTTTCGAGGTAGTCGTTGGTATGGACTTGTTGTCTTGTAAGGAGAAAGTTGTATGTATCCCTCTCCCTAGTGGAAAATCTTTGTCGGTTCAAGGTCATCGTAGTGGTGCGATGGTTAGCATCATCTCAGCTATGAAAGCCCAGAAGTGTCTACGAAAGGGCTACCCTGCTATTTTAGCACTTCTTACTGATACTCATCCTGAAGAAAGGAAAATCGAAGACCTGCCAGTTGTCCGCGAGTTTCCCGATGTATTTCCTGAAGTACTTCCTGGTTTACCTCCACACCGTCAGGTGGAGTTTCAGATTGACCTTACACCAGGAGCAGCCCCGATTGCTCGTGCTCCTTATCGTCTTGTACCAGGAGAGTTGCAAGAACTGTCTAACCAACTCCAAGAACTGTTGGATAGAGGTTTTATTCGACCCAGTTCTTCGCCTTGGGGAGCCCCAGTTCTGTTTGTGAAGAAGAAGGACGGGTCCTTTCGTATGTGTATAGATTATCGTGAACTCAACAAGATGACAGTCAAGAACCGCTATCCTCTACCTCGCATTGATGATCTGTTTGACCAGCTGCAAGGGTCAAGCTTCTACTCAAAAATCAACTTAAGATCGGGCTATCATCAGATGAGAGTCCGAGAGGAGGATGTTCCTAAGACAGCTTTTCAAACGAGGTATGGCCACTATGAGTTTCTGGTTACGCCATTCGGGTTAACTAACGCACCATCGGTCTTCATGGACCTCATGAATCGTGTGTGCAAACCGTATCTCGACAATTTCGTCATTGTGTTTATCGATGACATCTTGATCTACTCTAAGAGCAAGGAGACCACGAGCGACACCTGCGTCTTATCTTGGAGCTCCTAAGGAAGGAGCAACTCTACGCGAAATTCTCTAAGTGTGATTTCTGGATTCGAGAAGCACACTTCCTTGGTCACATTGTTAACGAAATGGGGATACACGTGGATCCTGCTAAGATTGATGCTATCAGAAATTGGGTGGCATCGAAGAATCCTTCGGAGGTGCGACAATTTCTTGGCCTCGTTGGGTACTATCATAGATTTATTAAAGACTTCTCGAAGATCGCTCAACCTCTCACCGCGTTAACACAGAAAGGCGTTGTATATTCTTGGTGAACGAAGCAGGAGGATGCTTTCCAACTCTTGAAACAAAAACTCTGCAGTGCACCAATCTTGTCTCTACCTGAAGGTACCGAGGATTTTGTGGTGTATTTTAATGCTTCTATTCAGGGTCTCGGTTGTGTGCTAATGCAACGCGAGAAGGTGATAGCGTACATTTCTCGACAGTTGAAGGTTCATGAGAAGAATTACACGACTCACGACTTGGAATTGGGGGTCGTGGTCTTTGTGTTAAAAATCTGGAGGCATTACTTGTACGGTACTAAATACACTATTTATATCGACCACAAGAGCCTTCAGCTTATCTTTGATCAAAAGGAATTGAATATGCGACAGCGTCGCTGGGTAGAACTCGTAAACGTCTACGATTGTGCAATCAAGTACCACCCAGGTAAAGCTAACGTTGTAGCTGATGCCCTAGTCGAAAGGAAACGAAACCCACGCGTGTTCGCGCTTTACAGCTCACTATCCACTCTAATTTACTTGATCAGATCCGTTCGGCTCAGATTGAAGCTTTGAAGGAAGAAAACCTGGAAGCTGAATATTTGCGGGGCATGGAAAAACGACTCGTGGAGAGATCAGACGGCATTTATTACTTTATGGAATGAATATGGGTCCCTTTGTATGGCAATGTTAGAGAGCTCGTGATGAACGAAGCGCACAAGTCTCGATACTCTGTTCACCCAGGTTCAGATAAGATGTATCAGGACCTCAAAGTCTTATATTGGTGGCCGAAGATGAAAGCTCACATCGCGACGTATGTAAGTAAGTGTTTGACTTGCGCGAAAGTCAAGGTAGAGTATCAAAAACCCTCAAGCCTACTTCAGCAACCAGAAATACCCATGTGGAAATGGGAGCAAATTGCTATGGATATCGTCACTGGTTTGCCAAGAACTCAAAACGGAAACGATACCATCTGGGTGATCGTTGACCGTCTTACGAAGTCGGCACACTTCCTAGCAATCAAGGAAACTGATAAGTTCTCACAACTTGCTGTTGTTTATCTAAAGGAGGTGGTTTCTAGGCACGGGGTGCCAACCTCTATTATCTCTGATTGTGACCCGCGTTTCATATCGGATTTGTGGCAATCAATGCATAAATCATTTGGCTCACGTCTCGACATGAGCACTACTTATCACCCACAGACGGATGGTTAAAGCGAACGAACCATCCAGACACTTGAAGACATGCTGCGAGCATGTGTGATCGATTTTGGTAAGGGGTGGGAGAAACACTTGCCGTTGATAGAATTCTCTTACAACAACAATTACCATACCAGCATCCAAACAGCTCCGTTCGAATCATTGTATAGGCGGAAATGTCATTCTCCTCTTTGTTGGGCTGAGGTGGGTGACAGCCAGATCATAGGTCCGGAACTTGTACTTGAAACTTCAGAGAAGATTGTCCAGATCAGAAATCGTATGGCGGCAGCGCGCGACCGTCAGAAAAGCTACGCCGACAAGCGTAGGAAACCTTTAGAATTCGTTGTAGGCGATCGTGTTATGTTAAAAGTATCACCCTGGAAGGGTGTGGTGTGCTTTGGGAAACGCGGCAAGCTTAATCCACGCTATGTTGGGCCATTCAAAATGCTGGAGCGAATCGGTAAAGTGGCCTACAAGCTCGAGGTACCTGCTGAGTTAGGTAACGTTCATGATGTCTTCCATGTTTCGTAACTAAAGAAGTGTTTGTCCGATGAAACACTTGTGGTACCACTTCAAGAACTGAAAATCGACGACAAATTGTAGTTTGTCGAAGAACCCATCGAAATTATGGACCGGGAAGTCAAGGTCCGTAAGCATAGTCGAATTCCAATCGTGAGAGTTCATTGGAACTCAAGACGTGGAGCGGAGTTCACGTGGGCACGCGAGGATCAGATGAAGCTCAAGTATCCTCAACTATTCCCAACTGACCAATCTAAATCTGATGCAACTGGTGAATTTCGGGACGAAATTCCCTTTCAAGTTGGGGATGATGTGGCACCCGAGGAAAACCCACAGTCATCCTGATCTGACACTTTGCCGCTTTGGATTACTTATCAACTTTCGGGACGAAATTTCTTTCAAGTTGGGAATGATGTGATAACCCGAGATTTCAAGGTCTTTCCTCTACGCATCACTTGTTCACAATTCTGTTTTCCTAATTTGTGTAATGTTGTAACTCGTGCATGATATACGAATAATTGAAGTACTGTTATGTATGATTGCTTAATGGAAACTTAAGAATAGTTTATATTTCATAACTTCATAACTAAGATCCTTCGCCAACCCCATTCCTTGACGAAGATAGTTCTTCGTCACAAACATCTATTGGCGAAGATAGCTCTTCGTCATCACCAGTTCTTGACGAAGATAGTTCTTTGTCATCATCAATCCGACGAAGCATGATTCTTTGTCGAGGGAGTTGTTCGCCAAAAGGGGCCTCGGCCTGGGTATTGTTCGTGGGATAGGTTGGGCCTAACTGTTACTTTATTTGTATAATCAGGCGTAACCTACAATATCAAACCCTAAAACACTCTCTACCTCTCCTCCTTGTGCGACGACAACTGTGGTTTTCGAAGCCCTTCATCTCCAAACAAACTAATCAATCCGGTATTTCGGTTAGTGTCTTGTTCTCGTACATTGGATTAATAACCGATATGTGAATTCGTGTTGTGATGATTTTGTATGAGTATGTAGGATCTTGTGTGCATAATGTTTCATTGTTTATCGACCCTATGAATGTTGATGACGTAGTTAGGGTTTGTATGATGAAAGTGTTGAAGATTCTTGTGTGCTTCGATGATTATTGTCTTGATTGGATTGATGTTGGTTTGTATTGAGAAACTAATGGCTCTGGTGGTACATGTTTAGCATGCGATTATGGTCAATGATTGTTAGAATGATTTGTATGTTGAATGGAAACTGTTATGTGTTGAGTAGTTGATGATTGTTCATAATTAGGGCGTATAATCATGGTTAAAACTGTCGATGAATCTGATAGGGGAAACTGTCAAACTTGTTAACTGTTGTTATGAAATCAAATGAGTTGTAACTGTCTGATGAGGTGCGACGAAGACCTCCCCCACGAAGAATCTAGCTCGACGAAGAATTAGGCTCTTCGTTGGCTGATTATTGACGAACCTCTATGGTTCTTCGCCGTACTCAACTCTGATGAAGGATAGTCCTTCGTCGACTGATGTTTGACGAACCACTTGGATTCTTCATTGTCTTCATCCTCGGCGAAGAATAGACCTTCGCCATAAGGGTTATTCGCCGTGAAGGCAAATGGTTAGTGAAACAGTTGTGTTGAATGTGATATTGGGTAGTTGGATTATAAATACTATTTGATGCATGGTAACAATACTGATCAAGAATGAGAAATCTGGTTGAAATGGTGTGATTAGAAGCTCCTTTGTTATATTTTGTTATGTGTCATTCACATGGGATGTGGACTTGTATGAGAATTGGATATGTGCTACATGTTGTACAGTGATCTTTGTGATGGATGCAATCTGTGATAAATATGTGACTTACTTAACTATGAAACTGACTTGATTGGTAACCACGATAGGGTTTGGTTGACCGACTCGGGTGGGTAACTTAACATACCAAGCAAAACTAAGGTGACTTCAGTTCTCTTGAGCATGTGTCCCGGTGGGTGGGACAATCAAATGGGTATTCCTAAGAGGAATAAGTCTGTCACACCCCCAATTTACCACCTAGGGCGTGTCCCTAATGGAGGTGTAACGATTCAACAAAGAGCCACTAATCATATCAAACACAAGTTATAATGTATTAAAATACCCCAATTGAAATAAATGTAACGTTTAAAAAGTTAAACCCAAAACCAAAGTATTGAGCGGAAGCATAAAAGTATAAATGTATAAATGTATCGAAACCAAATCAAAATAATTGTTTATTATGACCACAACCACTCCAGCAGCATCAGACAGCAAGCTCCCAAGTTCCTTCAATAATTACCTACAAGCATGTAAACAAGTGTGTCAGACTACGCTGGTGAGTTCAAGGTTTGTGTTTGTTTACCAAGTTGTGTTACCGATCATGTGAGTAAAACAGTTTACAAAACGATATGTTGTTTGTTGTTATGATGTTTGATGTTTCGATGTTGTTATTACTCGATTACCGAATGGCCAGATGATATGTGATTGCCAACCCCAATGCCTCTATCAAAGCATTGGTCATGTTTTAAGGTAATTAGTTCACGCCCGTTCTCCTCGAACGTCGTGAGGGTGCCAAACCTAATAGCGCTATCAACTAATAACCCCCGTTGCCCTACAAGCAACGACCCGGTAGATGTAGTGGTCTTACAATGATAGAAAACTGAGTACAATAACCAACATCCTGTTACCCATGCATTCCTCATCGGAACGTTACCCGTCATCCCCTCCCTGGGATCCATGCTTGAGAAAATAGCAGTGAACTCACCTTAGATTGCTCGGTATGATTAGTTACTTGTTTATGTTTACCACTGTTCAACCAATCCTAATATGATTACCAGTAACTGTCAGTTTCGTTTTTACAGGATTTACATCTTCTAAATATATATTTCACAAGAGTTAAGCAAGTAGGCACATACTATCATACAAGTTGTAACGAGTATTCGGCTATATATATATATATATTCACATTACACGTTCACATATCACAACCACACATTGTAAACATTTACATCATATCATCATTCTTAACACAAACCCAAGACTCGGGTGATAGTTTTCCCAGCCCCACGGCCCAAGAAACATATAATCCAATTTAGTGTGTGGTCGGTTCACAAGTGCGCCGTATAATAAACCCTCTAGTGAGCGTGCAGCCCGTTACAAGTGGGATATCCGTCTAAATTGTGCGGCCCATTTTAACAAAAAGACTGTTCCAACCCATTTAACATAATAGCTCAAGATGTTAGTGTGTATGATCCAGTTAATATACTGTTTGCTTTTAATAGTTGTTTCCATATGCCAAACTCAAACAGTCGGTTCCATCTTTTCGCTATTTTCATATATTATCATTAAAACGGTATTTCAATAACATGATAATCACCCCAACAATTAACATCTCCCTAGATCGAATTGGATGAATTATATCATTCCACATAGAAAACTGTTTCTAGACACCCTCATATTCTCTAATCAATATCTTATGGTCAACCTACTTTATCAACATCATGTGCTTTCTTTTCATCATTAATTCATATCTCATCAATAGCCCTGACAATCCTTTTAGGATGTGCACATGGTTGATCAAATCAAGAATACAATTACACATGAGCCGCCACTTTACTTTGTTCATGACTATCCTTTTTGTCAAATCATAACATACAATTCTATTGGACCAATTATGTGATCACACGATTTTTACCCATTCACTACATACTCAAAGTGGGCGGCAATATTCACTACATACAACTAGCCGCCCCTATGTTCCAATCACAGCACATGATTCACAAATAAAAACCACTATTCTGATGTTCATATAAAACAAAGTCATACAAAAGTTATCAAGCACAACATGCGTAGGGAACAAGGCCATCGGTTACACACAGCACATAATGATTTATATCAGAACTATATGTTGCGATCATTCACCCTAATAACCATGCAACCCACCAACATAAACAGTATACGTATATATTACCACCACTCTAAATCATTCACGATTCACAATCAAATTGCATATACATGAACACAATAAATCAAGAGTTTAATAATCATAAATGACTAACCAGGAGATTAATACTTGTTAGAGGAAAAGGCTTCGACAATAGGGGGGTCTGCTACGGCCGCACTTGGGAGATATAAAGTTTGTTTTGAGTTTTATAATGATAACAATACGTATGCATGTAGGATATTATTTTGGGCGGTTCACCTTCGGCCTAGATAATGGGCTTGAGCCCAAGTAAATGGATTGCCGAAACTTGTTGGCAAAGCAGCCAATTTTATTGATCGAGGGGCGGGTTTGGGCCTATGATTTAATTATGAAGTATGCACGATAACCACACATGTCAATACATTTAATCATTTCTAAAACATGCACAAATAATACATTTAATCATTTATATGTTCAAATAATAATACATTTAACCATTTATAAAACATGCACCGCTTACAACGCAAACGAATCCGTCTCTCGGGTTGTCACATCATCCCCTAGTTGAAAGAAATTTCGTCCCGAAATTTAGCAAGCAGTCACTGAGGAAGCTAGTTTTGTTAAGCGTTTTCGCGGGGTGTCACATCATCCCCTACTTGAAAGAATTTTCGTCCCGAAAATTGATCTAAAACAATGGCTTGAAGTGAGTTCCGACGAACTCGATCTATAGATACCTTACAACGCTTGGGGGGCTAATCTTGTGATCGGTGGAAATCATGGTATGGTTGTTAGCGTTTCGTTATATCAGTTGCCAATAAAAGAAACAGGGAATTAATGAGGTTCGTACAAAGAATCGAGCGAAACAGGGGTCCATTAAACATCCGAAGGATTTGGCCAGCAAATTTGTTGTCTAAAAGTAATTTCTAGTAGTGGTGCATGGCGGCATGGCACAACAGGGAGGTTCGTTACATTGCGGTCGCGCGAGTGTATCATTTGTCCAAAACAGAGTTTGGTGGGTAAAGGTTAGTGTTGCAAAACGACAAACGCGTGTAACTGTGACTGCTTCACTTCTAGCGGCGATGACAAGTGAAAGTGATAAGGTTCGTCTATAGGGATGCGTGGGTATAGTTCGCCTAATCCCGTGTTCATTCGGAAGTTCCATCTAGCGATGCCATCACATGGTTAGCTCTCTGTGATAGTATCCAGCGAACCCAAGGGATTGCTGTATCCCAGAAGGAAATCAGGATTAGCATAAGGTCTATTCTGAAATTCCACCTAACGATGTGGAAGTAAACCAGGTAACTCTTCAGAAGACACGTCAGAAAATTCGCGGATAACTGGAAGATACTCTATCTTTCTTTCTTAAAGTGGTGATTCGGTGACAAGAGCTGGTATAGCAGAGTAGCCCTTCCGTAGACACTTCTGGGCTTTCACGACTGTGACAATGCCAACAACGGCACCACTACGATGATCTTAAACTGATAAGGATTCCCTACTGGGGAGAGGGAACGCACGATTTTCTTTTGCAGAGAATTTTCTGCTTGATACATAGATAACCAAGTCCATGACAACGACCATGTCAAAACTTACAAGAGTATTGGGAAGTAGGTCAATGTCGAACACTTGACCCACGAGATCAAGTTTACAACCAAAAAGAACATGAGAAGCTTCTATCGATTTACTATCAGTTAGTTCTACTACATGCTTATTTACAAGAAAAGTGGAAGTCAGTCCTAACTAACGACTGAACCCTGAGGCACATAACTCCAATCGAAACAAGAGTCAAATAAAACCGAAGCAGAAAAGATCATTCAAAGAAGACGTACCGGTCTCAACCTTGCCATCATTGCGAGTCTCCCCCAGCGCCAATAGTAAATACTCTTCCACGTGCTCCGTTCCCACCATTGTTCCCATTGTTGCCGCTCCCAGTATTGTTGTTGTTGCCAGCATTCTGGTTAAGCTGAGGGCAATCCCTCTTAAAATGACCCTCATCACCACACTGAAAGCACCCCTTTTGATTTCCCTGGTTCTGTTGAGACTGTTGCCCTTGCTGTCTCTGATTCGGCTGAGTCTGCTGCTGCTGCTGCTTTGGCTGAGGAGCCCTACAATCCTTGGCCTCATGGCCTACCTTGTCGCACCTGCGACAAACTCGATCACACTGCCCATAATGATGAAACCCACATTTGCTACACTGAGGCTTCTTTCCCACATAAGGTCTCTGATTTTGATTCACTGAGGATGATTGGCCAAAGCTGCGAGTACTGCCAGTATCTGCCTTCTTTTGGGGCTGAACCGAGTTGGACGCCTTGTCCATATCACCCCACTTGCGTTTGCCATTAGTGACAGGAGTAGTGGCTGTGGTGGCGGCAGTAGTAGCTTTAGAAACACGCGGTGGCAGTGAGTCGCTTTCCACCTCCTGATCAATAATCTTGTGAGTCAACCGGACAATCTGGGTCAAGTTATTGAGGTTTGCAGCAGTAACCAAACCCTTCACTCGTGGAGGTAACCCCTTGATGAATAACTCGATCCTTCGAGACATAGGTCGAGACAAATTCGGACACAAGTCAGCCAACTCATACGACCGCTTCACGTACGCTTCAACCTCAGATCCCACCAGTTTCAGATCGTAATACTCATTCTCTAGCTTCTGTATCTCATCACGAGGACAGTATTCCTCCCTCATTAATTCCTTGAAGTCGTCCCAAGTAGTAGCGTTTGCTGCATCAATACCCAGTAAATGAACCTGGGCATTCCACCAGGTTAAGGCACCATCCTCAAGCGTGCCTGTCGCATACTTCACGCGGTCCCCCACGGGACAGTTGCACATAGCGAACACTGACTCAGCTTTCTCGAACCACCTCAATAGTCCCACAGCCCCTTCCGTCCCGCTGAAGGTCTGCGGCTTACAATCCATAAACATCTTGAACGTACAGGCAGGCTGGTTGTTCGGGTGCGCAGCTTGGTAGGCTGCCAGAGCCTCAGCCACACGTGTGTTTATCAGATTTGTTAACTCAGCCTGAGTCATGTTGATGCTACCACGTCCGTGTCCTCGCCCACTCATGGTTCTATAATAGAAGAAGGGAACGAAATTAGGAGTCGAGAACGAGGAAGGTGTTCAGGTTTATCACGTTAAGAACGATTAACTACCATGTTAATACACAAACAGGGAAGAACCCCTCTTACACTCGTTAAGCCTCATTGGGATTTGCATGCACCACGCGTTATTATTATGTGTGCACCCATGATAATAAGGCGGTTTGCATGCTCCTCTCGATGCTTCTTAACTTGTGTTTGAAGTTTCTCCCACCCCAATCAACACAAAATAAGCACTACCAACAAGATTAGAATTTACTAGATGCAAGTGTTATGTTACACTATCAATGTATCATGATGCCTACCATGTTGTATCGTGCATGCTATAAATATAGTTACGTTTACTAGGCATATAAAGCATAAGCTAAGGAGGAACGAACCTTGCAGTCTGAAGCTGAGTGTCATGGTCATCGTTTGGATCAATTCGGTTATAGTCTGGTTTTATGAAAACATTTTTAAAACCGAGTTCTCTATAACCAGTGGCTCTGATACCAAACTGTCACACCCCCAATTTACCACCTAGGGCGTGTCCCTAATGGAGGTGTAACGATTCAACAAAGAGCCACTAATCATATCAAACACAAGTTATAATGTATTAAAATACCCCAATTGAAATAAATGTAACGTTTAAAAAGTTAAACCCAAAACCAAAGTATTGAGCGGAAGCATAAAAGTATAAATGTATAAATGTATCGAAACCAAATCAAAATAATTGTTTATTATGACCACAACCACTCCAGCAGCATCAGACAGCAAGCTCCCAAGTTCCTTCAATAATTACCTACAAGCATGTAAACAAGTGTGTCAGACTACGCTGGTGAGTTCAAGGTTTGTGTTTGTTTACCAAGTTGTGTTACCGATCATGTGAGTAAAACAGTTTACAAAACGATATGTTGTTTGTTGTTATGATGTTTGATGTTTCGATGTTGTTATTACTCGATTACCGAATGGCCAGATGATATGTGATTGCCAACCCCAATGCCTCTATCAAAGCATTGGTCATGTTTTAAGGTAATTAGTTCACGCCCGTTCTCCTCGAACGTCGTGAGGGTGCCAAACCTAATAGCGCTATCAACTAATAACCCCCGTTGCCCTACAAGCAACGACCCGGTAGATGTAGTGGTCTTACAATGATAGAAAACTGAGTACAATAACCAACATCCTGTTACCCATGCATTCCTCATCGGAACGTTACCCGTCATCCCCTCCCTGGGATCCATGCTTGAGAAAATAGCAGTGAACTCACCTTAGATTGCTCGGTATGATTAGTTACTTGTTTATGTTTACCACTGTTCAACCAATCCTAATATGATTACCAGTAACTGTCAGTTTCGTTTTTACAGGATTTACATCTTCTAAATATATATTTCACAAGAGTTAAGCAAGTAGGCACATACTATCATACAAGTTGTAACGAGTATTCGGCTATATATATATATATATTCACATTACACGTTCACATATCACAACCACACATTGTAAACATTTACATCATATCATCATTCTTAACACAAACCCAAGACTCGGGTGATAGTTTTCCCAGCCCCACGGCCCAAGAAACATATAATCCAATTTAGTGTGTGGTCGGTTCACAAGTGCGCCGTATAATAAACCCTCTAGTGAGCGTGCAGCCCGTTACAAGTGGGATATCCGTCTAAATTGTGCGGCCCATTTTAACAAAAAGACTGTTCCAACCCATTTAACATAATAGCTCAAGATGTTAGTGTGTATGATCCAGTTAATATACTGTTTGCTTTTAATAGTTGTTTCCATATGCCAAACTCAAACAGTCGGTTCCATCTTTTCGCTATTTTCATATATTATCATTAAAACGGTATTTCAATAACATGATAATCACCCCAACAATTAACATCTCCCTAGATCGAATTGGATGAATTATATCATTCCACATAGAAAACTGTTTCTAGACACCCTCATATTCTCTAATCAATATCTTATGGTCAACCTACTTTATCAACATCATGTGCTTTCTTTTCATCATTAATTCATATCTCATCAATAGCCCTGACAATCCTTTTAGGATGTGCACATGGTTGATCAAATCAAGAATACAATTACACATGAGCCGCCACTTTACTTTGTTCATGACTATCCTTTTTGTCAAATCATAACATACAATTCTATTGGACCAATTATGTGATCACACGATTTTTACCCATTCACTACATACTCAAAGTGGGCGGCAATATTCACTACATACAACTAGCCGCCCCTATGTTCCAATCACAGCACATGATTCACAAATAAAAACCACTATTCTGATGTTCATATAAAACAAAGTCATACAAAAGTTATCAAGCACAGCATGCGTAGGGAACAAGGCCATCGGTTACACACAGCACATAATGATTTATATCAGAACTATATGTTGCGATCATTCACCCTAATAACCATGCAACCCACCAACATAAACAGTATACGTATATATTACCACCAATCTAAATCATTCACGATTCACAATCAAATTGCATATACATGAACACAATAAATCAAGAGTTTAATAATCATAAATGACTAACCAGGAGATTAATACTTGTTAGAGGAAAAGGCTTCGACAATAGGGGGGTCTGCTACGGCCGCACTTGGGAGATATAAAGTTTGTTTTGAGTTTTATAATGATAACAATACGTATGCATGTAGGATATTATTTTGGGCGGTTCACCTTCGGCCTAGATAATGGGCTTGAGCCCAAGTAAATGGATTGCCGAAACTTGTTGGCAAAGCAGCCAATTTTATTGATCGAGGGGCGGGTTTGGGCCTATGATTTAATTATGAAGTATGCACGATAACCACACATGTCAATACATTTAATCATTTCTAAAACATGCACAAATAATACATTTAATCATTTATATGTTCAAATAATAATACATTTAACCATTTATAAAACATGCACCGCTTACAACGCAAACGAATCCGTCTCTCGGGTTGTCACAAAGTCTTTTGGGTAAAACTGGGATGTTAGATAATACACTCATTTCCTATCACTTTAAGTCCCATCTTATACCGAATTAGTTACCTGAGAGGTAACGGGGTGTTAGTTGATAACGTTATTAGGCTTGGTAACCTCACACCGTACCTAAGAGGATGGGCGTGAACTAATGACCTTAATCATGACCAATGCTTAGATAGGGGCATTAGGGACGGGCAAAACAATCTGGAAGCCATCTTGTTCGGTACTCGAGTTATTATCAACATTATCAATAAACAGAACTAAACACTTGGCAATTAACGTTTTGTAAAACTATGAACTCACCAGCGTTGTCTGATATACTTGTTGCATGCTCGCAGGTCATTAGATGTTATGGACAAGGAACTTGCTATCTGGGATCGCTGGAGTGGTCATGGGTCGTACTGCTTGGATACGCATGATGGGCTTACTGTTTTTACAAACATTTGGTTTTGAACATTTAAACAATGATTTACTATTTGCTTCCGCTGAATCTGTTAAACTTTTGATATGATTTGGAATATTTGATTCAATAAATGGGAGTTTATTTTAAATAGTTCAATGTGATTGGTGGATAGATCCTGGTACGTCACACGTCTAGCGGGGTTTCCGCATGTGGTATTTTTGGGGGTGTGACAATATGTGTATGATTTACATAGTTTTACAAATCCGTACATGAATATATACCAATTAAAAATTCAATCAACGGAAAATAATTAAATTTATTCAAACAACTTGGTAGAGTATTCGTAGTGGGGCGCCATCACAAGGCAAAATAGGGCACAGCGCCCCATAGCGTCGCCGCAAACCACTACGATCGGCGCTATGGGGTAATTTTTTTTACCTCCCGCGATGTATATCACGGCGTGACTACTCTTTCCCCACTCACACACATATACATACATACATACATACATACATACATACATACATACATACATACATACATACATACATACATACATACATACATACATACATACATACATACATACATACATACATACATACATACATACATACATACATACATACATACATACATACTTACATATATATAAAGCCCCATACATATATAACCTCACTACACACTCAAGTTATATAAAGCCCCTCTCTTACACAATCTGCCAGTTGTCGCATAACGCCCCACAAAAGGCTTTAGTGTCGCAGCATAGTGGGGGCGGGAGGGGCGGCCGACCCCCTGAACTTTTCGCTCAGCATTGGAGAGTATGTAGTTTTCATATAGAAATTTTTGGGTATATACGTTTTTGACCTCCCGGTTTTATATAATTTTTTAAATATACATTTTCGACCACCTAATTGGAAATCTCAAGCTTTGCCACTGTCCAACTACTATTAAAATAAGAGGGAATTGCCCTAACTTATATATGTATTATCTTCGAAAGTGAAAACCCAACATTCTCATGTTGAGTGTTGTGGTGATGACTGTCGATGGCATGGGTAGGTGATTGTTGGGGATTTTTTTTTTTATGTTTTTCTTTTGTCTATTTTATATAGAAGGTAAATTATGTTTGAGTCTAAAGTGTTATGACTAAAGTTATAATTTCTAAAAAGTTTAAAGCAAAACGTAATATTTTGGTTTTAACATTCGAATGTCTGTGTAAAACGACTATTGTTACGTTTGAGTCTAAAGAGTTATGACTAGTGTTGTAAAAATTGCGACTAGTCGTCGATTAATCGCTAGTCGGCCAATAACTAAGTAATTTTTCGTTAATCAGTTCACAAATTGCTAGTCGGGCCTAGTCGGACCTAGTTGGCCAGCCAAAAATCGACGATTCCGGCAAAAAAAACCTGTATATTCCGACCAAAACCTCTAAATTTCAACTAGTTTCCAACCAAACCATGTGAATTCTAACAATAAATCTTGTATACTTAAAAATGAGTTGAGTAAGAATTAAAACCTAGCTACTTAAATATTTACATATAAAAATGTGTATATGTATACATAAAACTGAAAATTACATATAAAAACCCGATCTGATTAATCCTGATTAATCCTGAGTAGTCGTAAATCCTCACCGACCGACTAGCGAGTTCTACAACCTTGGTTTTAACCAAACCTTAATAAATATGTGTATGATTTACATAGTTTTACAAATTCGTACATGAATATATACAAATTAAAAATTCAATCAACGGAAAATAATTAAGTTTATTCAAACAACTTGGTAGAGTATCCGTAGTGGGGCGCCATCACAAGGCAAAATAGGCAGAGCTCCCCATAGCGTCGCCGCAAACCACTACGGCCGGCGCAATGGGGTAATTTTTTTTACCTCCCGCGATGTATATCATGGCGTGACTACTCTTTCCCCACTCACACACATATACATACATACATATATATAAAGTCCCATACATATATAACTTCACTACACACTCAAGTTATATAAAGTCCTCTCTTACACAATCTGCCACTTATCGCATAACGCCCCACAAAAGGCTTTATGACTACACATAACATTATGAGAAAGTGATTGAGCAGCTCACATACAACAAAATCATTTCATGTACTACGTGTCTTCCACTAAGTGTGACTGAATTAATTTTTTAACAACAAATTTCTTTAATTTTTCATCGTCTATTGGACTTGACCCATAACCTCACGTTTCAAACTTAAATGTTTTAAAGGTTTTGTATCATCACCCCATTGGGTTCAATATTTCAACTTATATGATATTTATTGTTTAGGGTAAATTACAGTTTTCGTCCTTTATGTTTGTAGCGAGTTGCAATGGATGCCCTTTAACTTCAATAATTACAGTCATAATCCTTTAATTGGAAAACTCATTACACCTTTCATCCTTTACCACTAACCAGGTTATAAATTTAAGTTAAATATGGTATGTATCTTACACAAGAGGGTAATTTAGTCATTTTATCTCTAAAAATATATTAAAAATAAAACATGAAATAAATGAAACACATAAACACCCCATTCTCTCTCTAAAAACCATCTCTTTCTGTCTCTCTAATCCCAAACACTCCTAAATCCCAGATTCTCATCTAATCTTCAACAATTGCTCATCCAATCCCACACTTCATATCACACATTATTATGAGAGCAGAGGAATATATATATATAGAGAGAGAGAGAAAGTATTTGAAATAGGGAGAAATAGTGGAGGAGGAAGGCCTCCGGCCGGCACCACTTCGCCGGTGAAGACGATGACGCTGGTGTAGGTGTAGGTTGCTACTTACCTTTTAAAATTTTAAAAACTGTTTCAAATTTTTTTCTTGCTGGAGCAGATGTGTTGCCTGTTGAAGGAGGTACTTTACCGTCTTTGCTATCGAGAATACGCTGCCCCACTGAAGTTGATCATTTGTGGAGATGGTAACATTCTCACCCCTTTGTTCTGTAGATGAGGTTCAAGCATGTTAAAGTGTTTTAGTGGTGGTTTCGAAGGTTCTTGGTTCGAAGTCAACACTTTCACACTTCCTTTCAGATTTAGATTTAGAAAAGTCAGGTGTGTTTCAATGGGAAAGGTGTTTTTAGTGACAACAGGGGCAGCAGGTGTTGGTGGCGGAGGCAGTTGGGAAGAACCCTAATTTGGATTAAGTGTGAAAAGAGGGGTTTTATTAGTTGGGGGAATAGGTAGGTAGATGGACGAAAATGCCCTCATGTTAGAATCACATGAACTGACTTAACTTTAATTTTTAACCTGGTTAGTGGTAAAGGACGAAAGTTGTAATGAGTTTTCCAAATAAAGGATTATGACTGTAATTATTGAAGTTAAAGGTATCCATTGCAACCTGCTACAAACATAAAGGATGAAAACTGTAATTTACCCTATTTTTTATTTCAATGTTTATAATTTTAAATTTCCACTCTATCGAGTTGCCACATCTTATTAAATCTAATCTACAATCATAACTAATTATGTTTTATCAACTTTAACAAGTTAATAATGGGCATTTACTATGAATTTCCATATTACTCTTGCCGTAACAAACTTACTTGACCCTAAAACTTCAGCCACCACCTGTCACCACCAAGCACCACCATCACCCGCCATCGCCAACCACCACCATCACCAACTGTCATCGCCAACCCAACACCGCCAACCACCACCCGCCAACCACCACCCGCCACCACCGTTAACCACCCAACACCATCGTCAACCACCATCACCACCGGACACCGCACACCACCACCCACCAACAACACCGCCAACCACCAGCGTCAGCACCAGCCGTCACCGCCAACAACCACCATCACCACCCGCCACCACCAAATTCAGAGGGGTAAAATAGTCATTTTACATAGTTATTCAGAGCATTAGCAAAACAACACTTACTAGCTCAGAGAGCCTCTTAGGTGATCAGACCTCTTACTGGTTTAACACTTACTAATTAAAAGATTCCAAAACAGAACCTAACTCTTAAAGTCTTAATAAACTTCACAGGGAAATTCAGAATTATATGGGAGTTTAGATGCTTGTAAAAAGCTAACAAATACAATTTTAGGGTACTGTTAATTGTATATAAGAGTAAATTACATTTTTAATCCAGTGGTTTGGGCCATGAGAACAACACATTACCTTTTATTTAAAATGACACGGCCCACTGTTCACCTACCCGTGACCCGTTTAACAATCAGCAGGCTAAGCTTAGCTTTTTATTTGGCCCAATAACAAAACAAAAAGCGTGAGCCATTCTCTTGGCCCAACTTCAAAACTACATGAACTATAGTCATTAGGTATTATTGTATTTTAAGAAGAATTATTTGGCCCAAAAATAAACAAAGAAAATGTGTGCTTGTAATAAATAAATATAATAATATAGTTTAAATTGCTCATAACACATATTTTTCAATAAGATGAAAAAGGTTGCTTAAACGAAACACATCACATGGGATGGGATGGGACGAAGAGGTTTAAAAAGAAGTATTTTTAATGTATAAGATCGCATATATCATTTTGATGAACCATATAACGTATAACACCATATTTATCTATTTTTTCTCTAGATTTTACTTTGAGTATATTTTCCTCCCCGTTTACAACTTTTGTTATCTCTTATTTTAAGAACCGGGAATATAGCATTTACGACTTAAACCCCATTCGCTTTGTCCATTTTATACATATATCTAATAAAGGGTGAGGATCAAACAGAAAGTTTATTTTGGCTAGTAAGGATAGGAAGCAATAAAATTAGGACGTGTGGCGAAATTTAAAATAAAGAGGAAGGGTATTTTAGTCAATTTTATCCTTTTCTTCTTCCTTCTTCTTCCCAGTAACATCAAAACACAGCATTTTCAAAATCCACCATCTTCAACCATTTCTTCACTTTCTATCTCAATAATCAGTACATTACACTGCGATTTTCATCACCAATCAATGATTCAAACACCGATCAACGTCTTCTTCAGCTTTTTTTTTTTTTTGAAGAAAACCCAGTTTAATTTCATTCAAAATCTTTTTTTTCCCGTGATTTTGATGATAATCACTCGAACCGTTCGATTCGATCGCTGATAAGTGTTTGTATCATTCAAATTTCGTCAATCATTGAAGAAATCAGCTTCGATCCATTTAAGAAATTCTTTAATTTCATTTTTACGATCTGGGTTTTTGATTTAGTCATTGCGTTTTACGATCTTGGCGGGGGTCCGAGGGCAACGCCCCTGGTAGAAGGGTCCAAGGGGCGGCAGCCCCTGGCCGGGTCCAAGGGGCAGAAAATTGGCTCATTTCGAAGACAGTAATTCGTAGACAATTCAAATAATTTTCCAGAAATTGGTCCATTACGTTTTAGAAATAAGAGAGTTTTATGTGTTTTCTGGCCATTGCGTTTTAGAAAAAACACATTTTTAACTGTTTTTAGTCATTGTATTTTAGGTAGAACATATTTTTGAAGTGTTTTTAGTCATTGCGTTTAAGGTAAAACACATTTTTGAAGTGTTTTTAGTCATTGCGTTTTAGGTAAAACATAATTTTAGGTGTTTTCAGTCCATTGCGTTTTAGAGAGAACACTTTATTTTGTTTTTTAGGCCATTGCGTTTTAGAAATGAGACATTTTTAAGTGTTTTCTAGCCATTGCATTTTATAAGTAAGAGATTTCTTTGTGTTTTTTGTGCATTGCGTTTTAGGTAAAATGTGTTTTTAGGCTATTGCGTTTTACAAATAAGACATTTCTTTGTGTTTTATGGCCATTGCGTTTTACAAATAAGACATTTCTTTGTGTTTTTGGTGCATTGCGTATTAGAATAATGTCATTTTTAGGGTTTTATTTTCCATTGTGTTTTACGCAACTGGGTTTTTTCATTGCGTTTTACGCAACTGGGTTTTCAAAAAAAAATTCGAAAATATAGCAATAGTATACTCGTTTTAAAAATAAAAAAACGCTCGTTTTTTTTTTGTGCAATTTTTATAAAAAAGTAATGTCGTATGAAAGAGTTATTAACGTTTCAAAAACGGGGGGGAATTGGAGGAGAGAAACTATTGTCTTGAATTGACTAGAATGCCTCTAAACAAACTCACGCGCCTCTTTTCTTCTTTTCAATATCCCTCATTTAATCTTAGCTCTTGATTAAATAAATGGATGGTCAAGATTACTTCCTAGCCTTTTTAGTCAAATAAACTTCCTATTATATCCTTACCCATCTGATAAATATATAAAATATAGATTATTTACTAATAATAACATATAATTATCTCCTAATATTTGATTTACACGCGCGTTGCGACGCGGGTACATTACACGGAAAAAGGATGTATTATCTAAGGAAGGGGAAGCTGAGAGAGTTCTTAAAGAAGATTTAGAAAAATTGAATGATTTAGCGGAAGGTAAAGAGTTATCTAAAGAGCAGGAATGGTCCAAATTAGAATGTTTAAAAGAATTAAAGGATTTGGAAGATTTCAAAATCAAAGATATCAAACAAAGAGCCAGGATTAGGTGGATCTGGAAGGTGATGAAAATACCGCTTTCTTCCATGGGTACATCAACAGTAGACGTGCCAATAATACTATTCCGGGTTTGTTGATTGAAGGTAAATGGACTACAAAACCTTCCCTGGTTAAAAAAATAGATTCCGGGATTCTTCAAAAAGGCGTTCGAGGAAAATATTGTTAATAGACCTAAACTTACATGTACCAACATGAGGTGATTATCGGAGGTTGATGCGGCTTCTCTCACGGTTCCTTTCAGGGAGGAGGAAATCAAATGTGTGGTTTTCAAGTGTGGGGCGGATAAAGCTCCGGGGCTAGATGGTTTTAACTTCAAACTCATCAAAAGGTATTGGAATTTGTTTGAGAATGATTTCACTACCATGTTAGCTTCTTTTTACAGTAAGGGTCTATTTCGGCAGGATGTAGCTCTTCTTTCATCACTCTTATTCCCAAAAACAAGGATCTGGTGGGCCTGAAAGATTATAGACCAATAAACCTGATCGGGGTGATTAGCAAAACTATATCAAAAATTCTAGCGAATCGCATCAAATTGGATCTATCGTCTCGGAGAATCAGAAGACGTTTCTTAAAGGAATGTACATTCTCCATAGCCTCTTAATGTTAAATGAAATTTTGGCTTGGATCAAAAAGTTTAAAAAGGCTTTCATTCTAAAAATCGACTTTGAAGAAGGATATCGCCACCTTTTTTTTGAAGTATCTTACATGTTCGAAAGTGATTTTGGTTTACTTGAACAACCAAAAATTCCTGTTTGGAAATGGGAAAGTATTGCCATGGATTTCATAACCAAACTCCTCGCACTCCTTCTGGTCATGATAGCATTTGAGTGATCATTGACCGTCTAACCAAATCCGCTCACTTCCTCCCCATTCGTGAAGATTACAAGGTTGAGAAATTAGCCCGTATCTACACGGATGAAATCATTTATCATCATGGAATCCCCATTGACATCATGGGTACGCATCTTAATCTCAAACATTTCAAACCCCTATGGGTACGCATCTTAATCTCAGTACGACTTTTTATCCTCAAACGGATGGATAGACTTAACGTACTATCCAAAGCCTAAAGGACATGCTTCGCTCTTGTGTTATTGACTTTGGTGGAAATTGGGATGTACATTTACCTTTGATTGAGTTCTTGTACAACAACAGCTACCACTCTAGTATTCAAATGGTTACTTTTGAAGCACTATATGGTCGCAAGTGCAGATCTCCTATCTGTTGGCACGAAATTGGAGACGCACAAATCACTGGCCCTGAGCTTATTCAAGAAACAATGGATAAGATTTTTCAAATCCACGACAATCTCCTCAAGGCTAGAAGCAGACAAAAGAGCTACGCTGATTAGAGACGCAAACCATTGGAATTCAATGTTGGTAACCAAGTTCTCCTCAAGGTATCTTCTTGGAAAGGAGTAATCCGTTTTGGTAAAAAGGGAAAGCTTGCTCCACGCTTTGTTCGCCCTTTCAAGATACTCGAGAGGATTGGCAAAGTGGCATACCAACTTACTTGACTTACCACAAGAACTCATTAACGTTCATCCAACGTTTCACGTTTTAGACCACAAGAAGTGCTTAGCTGATAAAGGGCTTCAAGTTCCGATCGACGATTTTCAGATCAACGACACTCTCCATTTTGTGGAAAACCGAGGAACCAAATAACTACGAGCAGTAGAATTCCCATAGTCCAGGTTCGATGGGAAGGAAAGCGTGGTGCCGAATTCACTTGGGAACTCGGGAGTGATATGAAGACCAAGTATCCACTCCTCTTCGTTCAACATTCCTCTTGAATGGATTTCGAGTACGAAATCTCTTAAAGTATGGGAGACTGTAACGCTTCGCATTTCTGTACTTTCCTTATTTAGAAAGGATTGTTATAATTATATTTTTATAGAAACTTGTACTTGTGTTGTATTTCATTTCATTTCACTTCAACTTTGTAATCCGAGACTATTGATCATAATGAAAATTAAAGTATTTTATTCACATCTATGTTAGACTTGTTTGCTTGTTTAAATTGAAAACCAATGTTTTAAATACCATTATACATGTTTTATACTTGTACAATACACATTTATGCTCGTTACACGTAAAACCAGTTATAACACACGGAATTATCAAACTTTGACTTTTGAGAGGAAGGGAAGTGCCTCTCGCACGAAAGGAACCCACTTTCGTGTGAAAGGGCCTGTCGCTCCAAACTCCCATCTCGCCCGAAAGCCTACTGTCGTCCCAAACTCACCCTAAACCTATAAATAGGTGCACTACCTCACTCATTTCGCTTGCTCAGTCGCTCAGACATCCTCCAAAACAATCTGAAGTTCCCACTCGCGATCAAAAGCTTTCGGTATCGATTTCCTTTCATTTTACATTCATTCCCCTTACATTTTCTTGCATTTATGTTTCATTTCTTTAATTTTTACAAAACCTATTATTTGAGTATATCTCACAGATGGTTTTCACGAGTTTGCTTGGGCAAACTGATGCTGAAACCTCACCACAATGAGATTCAAACATTATAAACTTTGATTTAAACTTGATTCTTACGTTTCATTTTATTTTCTGTTACAAACTTGGTGAAATCTGGTACCCACCAGACTCACAACTCAGTTTATAGTTGTGGGACTGCATCAGGGTTAATTTCCACCAAGAAATTATCTGTTTTGAGACAGATCAAACAAACATTTTCGACAAACTGGCACCTTTTGTGACAACTCGAGTTTCTGACTTTCACTTTCGCATTAGATGCGCGTTGACTTTGACTGTTTAGTTGTTTGGATTGTGGACTTGAAATTGTACGCGTTGTGTTTTAATGAAACGTATTGTCATTTTGCCTATATGTGATTACTTGCTGTGGTAGAAAATAATATTAGAATTATTATTAAAACACTTAGTCTAGATCACGAAACATGATATACAGATCGAAGGATCACGAAAGATAACCTTAGGTTCGAAGGATCACGAAACATACCCTTCGAGCAAAGATAGGATCCTTCGACATCTTTCGGCCCATGGGATCCTTCGACATCTTTCGGCCCAGTCTTTCAAATGGGCCTTGGCCCACTGCCGATTTAGTATAAGCTTGGGTTGAGACTTTACGTAATAACTCTGGATCGGCAAACCCTAGAGCCTTTTTGTTCTAGCTTTGTGTGCGATGGCAGACCCCCACATCCGAAGCCAAATCCCTTTTGTTGACCATTCTTAGTTCCGGTTAGTGATTTACGTATTTTGTTCTTGATTTCGACATACTTGGTTAATCTATTATGTAACTGCATGCGAAATACATGTTGATCTGGATTGATAGGATCGAATGCATAGTATTGAATGGGTTGAATGATATTAATTTGATCAGGATTCGAAAACAGATTAACATGCCAATAGTGTTCGATTATGTGATACGTTATGCTAATCGATTGGATGATATACGTATATATGTTAGATAGTTGAACCGAATGATGATTATGTTTACATGACACATAGATGATGATTCGGATTGGTTGATGATTGATTCCGTAACCGTTAAATGATTTCTGGGAATGATAGTAACTGTCGTAGATGATCTTTGTGCCTTCTGTGTAACGTAACTGATGAAATGTGCTTGTTAATCGATAACATGATAAGATGGATTAGGGTTTTGTGGTAACTGTCTATGAATGAAAACTGTTGTGACCGAAAGATACTTGTTAGTCGAAGCATAGTTGTTGTGACCGAAAGATACTTGTCCTTCGAACCATAGTAGTGTTGACCGAAGGATAGCTTTGACCGAACCATAGCAGTGTTGACCGAAGGATAGCATTGACCGAAAGATGATATTGGTTCGAAACATAATATTCGGTCCGAATGATAACTGTGATAACTGTTTGTCGAAAGATCACTAATGTGTCGAAAGATAACAGTTGGATCGAAAGATATTAGGGATTATAAACATACTTTGAATGATGGAATGTATGCTTGATTTATTTGGCATGCCATGCTTGGTGATGAATGTTAACATTTGTATTCGTGTACACTAGCTGATGATTAAATGTGAAATGATACGTGTTGTGCCGATATGCAAACTGACTGTTATGTGATACATGATTGATGCATGATATTGGCTATCAAGCACTATGTGACATTAGATTGCATGCGTATCATTGCGAACATGAACTGATTTGTTATACGTGCATACAATAGGACGTGACTAATTACTTGTGAGTGCATAACCTAGCATACCGAGCAAACCAAGGTGAGTTCACACTCTTACCAAGGCATGGGATTCCCGGGGTGTTGGGAATGGGATTGAAAGGATAAGGTTGAATATATACACTACTGACACTGTGACTAGACTACCATATTACTATCCTCGGATGTGAAGGATACTTATACTGATCACTATCCTCGGAAGTGAAGGATACTTATACTGATCACTATCCTCGGATGTGAAGGATACTTATACTGATCACTATCCTCGGATGTGAAGGATACTTATACTGATCACTATCCTCGGTTGTGAAGGATACCTCTACTGATCACTATCCTCGGATGTGAAGGATACTTATACTGATCACTATCCTCGGTTGTGAAGGATACTTATAGTTACGAGTAGTCTAGTGGTTATACAACGTGGGAAGCCCCCACCAATAGAACGTACTAACGGCCCAGTAGAGCCACCTGTTACAAACGAACTTACTATTACGCATTTACTTTCTGTGAACTCGCTCAACTAGTTGTTGACCCTCTGTTACATGCCTTGCAGGACGTTAGGTATATGGAGCTTGCACACGGAGGAGCTGGTCGTTGTGGGGCTTGGATCTTGATTATCTTGTTAAACACTTTTGATAATTGATACTTATTTGCTATGGGTTTTACAATAATACGCTTCCGCTAAACGATGTTAACTTACTTATGTTTTGGAAACACCTTTCATATGGAATTGGTTTGGATTATATTGCATTTACTTTTACTTTATACAATGTTCTGTATGATTGGTGGCTTGATCCTGGTCAGTCACGCTCCCAAGCGGTGATACTCCGCAGGTGGATTTTGGGGGTGTGACAGATTGGTATCAGAGCCATTGGTTATAGAGAACTTGGTTTTAATATGGGAAAACGTTTTTATTAAAACCAGACTATAACCAGAACAGTGCTCTCAACGATCCACAACGACGCTTCGCTCCACGTGCAAGACTCGACATCCTAGGTAATAAGGTTTATGTTTATTACCTACTTGCTAGAACTGCGTAGAACTATGCTCGTAGTATGCTTACATTACTTTGCTCACTACTTGTTAATGCTTGAGAACACCAACATGCTTACACTTTTCTGTCATCGCCCTACTCGCGAACCATTCATACTTATGCTACCATTGCCGTTCGACCATGTCTGGACGTGTTGACATGACTCAAGCCCAGTTGGCGGCTCTTATTAACAAACAAGCTGCTGCGGCGCTTGCAGCCGCACAAGCAGGAGGTATAACCTGCTGTTACAGATCTATTCTAGGATGTTAGATCCTACTCTCGTGACCCAACTCTCGCGCTTAACCTTGACCTATCTTTCTCGCGCAACGGGTCAGAACGCACAGCAACCTGTCTACACATTCAAGAACTTCATGGACTGTCGTCCAGTTGGCGGCCCTGAGACTCGCAGGGTCAAGTACGTCCCTGGTACTTTGGAAGAAATCGCGCTAATCTGGTGGAACGCGCAAGTACGGATACTAGGGTTGGCAGCTGCTAACGCCACCCCATGGAACGAATTCAAAGAACACATTAAAAGGGGAATACTACACGCGTGATGACATCCACAAGTTGGAAGTGGAGCCTTACCATTTGAAAATGACGGGGTCAGGAATTGAAGCTCATACGAAACGATAGAACGAACTGGCCATCTTGTGTCCAACCATGGTGGACCCTCCAAACAAGCGTATCGAATTGTACCTCAAGGGTCTAGCCTCAACAATATCCAAGACATTCAGCGTCTTGCTTATCGCCTCACGGATCAGGCAGTGGAACAGAACATGTTGCCTAGTTGTATCAGCGCTATTACTACCGCTACCACTTCTGCTACTCCTGCTACTCCTAGTGACAACAAGCGGAAATTGGATGGGTATTCCAGCAAGGGTTCAGCTACCGTTCGGTCTCAAGCACAACAGCAGCACAAGAATAGTGATCGCCAGAGCACAGCAGAAGCTAAGGATTCAGGAGCCCACGGCTTGCAAAACGGAATCGCCAGCAGCAACAGCAAGCAGAAATCCTATGCAAAGAAAAGATTGTTCGCATTCCTCGTTCTGGTCAAGAACCTCACGAAGTTCAAGGCGACAAGAGTGGTGCCTTGGTTGGCATCCCCTCTTTCTTGAAGGTTCAGAAATGTTTGCGCAAGGGCCACACCGCAATTATGGCTCTCGTTACTGACGCATCAGCGAAAGAAAAGAAGTTGGAAGACCATTCAGTTGTACGCGACTTTCCTCAGGTGTCTCGCAAAGATTTACCTGGTCTACCGCCGCATCGTCGGGACGAATTTCAAATCGAGCTCGCTCCAGGAGCAGCACCCATAGCTCGAGCACCGTATCGCTTAGCTTCACCAGAATCGGAAGAACTATCGACGCAGCTACAAGAATATCTCTTCACCTTGGGGAGCTACAAGAACTATTGGATACCAGTTATCGGTGAAAAGAAGGATGGCACCTTCAGGATGTGAAATTGATTACCGTGAACTCAACAAGGTGACGGTGAAGAACCGTTATCCTCTTCCTCGTATTGACGACTTATTCGACCAGTTACAAGGGTCGAGTTACTACTCCAAGATTGATTTAAGGTCAGGGTACCATCAGCTGAGAGTCCGGGATGAGGACGTCTCCAAGACCGCATTCAGAACTCGCTACGGCCATTACGAGTTTCTTGTCATGCCATTCGGGCTTACGAACGCGCCTGCAGTCTTCATGGATCTTATGAACAGGGTGTGCAAACCTTATCTTGATAAGTTTGTTATCGTTTTCATCGACGACATTTTGATTTACTCCAAGAGTCAGGAGGAGCACGAGCAGCACTTACGTCTTATCTTGGAACTTCTTCGAAAGGAGCAACAGTACGCAAAGTTTTCAAAATGCGACTTCTGGCTTCGTGAAGTCCACTTCTTAGGCCATGTGGTGAACAAGGATGGGATTCATGTCGATCCATCCAAGGTTGATTCGATCAGAAACTGGCCAGCACCACGTACACCGACAGAAATACGCCAATTCTTGGGTTTGGCGGGTTACTACAGGCGATTTATTAAAGACTTCTCAAAGATCGCGCAACCACTTACTATGCTAACACAGAAAGGTGTCGTTTACAGATGGGGTAATACGCAAGAGACCGCTTTTCAGTACTTAAAGGATAGGCTTTGCAGCGCACCTATTCTCTCATTGCCAGAGGGCACGGATGACTTCGTGGTTTATTGTGATGCATCGATACAGGGGCTTGGTTGTGTATTGATGCAGCGGGATAAAGTTATTGCCTACGCTTCGCGGCAACTCAAGGTTCATGAACGGAACTACACGACGCACGATTTAGAGCTGGGAGCTGTTGTTTTCGCGCTTAAGATATGGCGACACTACCTGTACGGTACCAAGTGCACGATTTACACCGATCACAGGAGTCTCGAGCATATTCTTAAGCAAAAGGATTTGAATATGCGTCAACGGAGATGGGTTGAACTTCTAAACGACTATGAATGCGCCATCAAGTATCATCCAGGCAAGGCCAATGTTGTGGCTGATGCCCTCAGTCGGAAAGACACTCTACCTAAGCGCGTGCGAGCGCTACAGCTTACTATTCAGTCCAGTCTTCCTGCACAGATACGAGCTGCTCAGTTAGAAGCACTGAAACCCGAAAACGTCAAAGCTGAAGCCTTACGCGGCTCAAGGCAACGCATGGAACAAAAGGAAGACGGCGCCTACTATGTAACGGGGCGTATTTGGGTCCCACTTTATGGCGGTTTACGCGAACTTGTAATGGATGAAGCTCACAAGTCTCGCTATTCGGTACATCCAGGGTCGGATAAAATGTACCACGACATCAGCACTACTTATTGGTGGCCTAGTATGAAGGCTCACATCGCTACGTACGTTGGAAAATGCTTAACCTGTGCGAGAGTCAAGGTTGAATACCAGAAACCAGCTGGTCTACTTCAGCAGCCTAAGATACCGCAATGGAAATGGGAAGAAATTTCCATGGATTTTGTTACAGGTCTACCTAGATCCCAGCGTGGGAACGATACAATATGGGTCATAGTTGATCGACTCACCAAGTCTGCACACTTCCTGCCGATTAAGGAAAACGGACAAGTTCTCCACTCTCGCAGACGTCTATCTTAAAGAAGTTGTTTCGAGGCACGGAGTGCCCACCTCTATTATTTCGGATCGCGATGCACGATTCACGTCAGAGCTATGGCAAGCAATGCATAAATCTTTCGGCTCACGATTAGACATGAGCACAGCATATCATCCTCAGACAGATGGGCAGTCTGAGCGCACGATCCAAACTCTTGAAGACATGCTTCGGGCATGCGTTATAGACTTCGGCAACGGCTGGGAAAGACACCTCCCTTTGGTGGAGTTCTCATACAATAACAGATACCATACCAGCATTCAAGCCGCTCCATTTGAGGCATTGTACGGACGTAAATGCCGGTCACCTCTCTGTTGGGCAGAGGTGGGGGATAGCCAAATTACGGGTCCAGAGATGGTAGTTGACGCTACGGAAAAGATTGCACAGATACGACAACGCATGGCGGCGGCTCGGGACCGTCAGAAAGCTTACGCAAGCAAACGTAGAAAACCGCTCGAGTTCCAGTTTGGGGATCGAGTGCTACTCAAAGTCTCACCCTGGAAGGGTGTGATTCGTTTTGGTAAACGAGGCAAGCTCAATCCACGGTATGTCGGACCGTTCGAAACCATTGAGAAAATTGGCAAAGTAGCCTACAGATTAAACCTACCAGCTGAACTCGGTGCAGTTCACAATGTATTTCACGTGTCGAATCTGAAGAAATGCCTATCAGATGAGACCCTTATAGTTCCTTTTAAGGAACTCACTATCGACGAGCGGTTGCAGTTCGTCGAGGAACCAGTTGAAATCACGGACCGGGATGTTAAGGTCCTCAAACACAAGAGAATCCCTCTTGTTCGAGTTCGTTGGAACTCCCAGCGTGGTCCAGAGTATACCTGGGAACGCGAAGATCAGATGAAAGAAAAGTACCCCCAGTTATTCGAAACCAATGCATCCACTTCTGAGGCTAAAGCTACTACTACTGAATTTCGGGACGAAATTCCAAATCAACGGGGGGATGATGTGACACCCCAGGAAAACCAGTGAACGATGTAACTTACCTAGCTTCCTCAGCGAGTGCGTACCAAATTTCGGGACGAAATTTCTTTTAAGTTGGGGATAATGTGACAACTCGAGTTTCTGACTTTCACTTTCGCATTAGATGCGCGTTGACTTTGACTGTTTAGTTGTTTGGATTGTGGACTTGAAATTGTACGCGTTGTGTTTTAATGAAACGTATTGTCATTTTGCCTATATGTGATTACTTGCTGTGGTAGAAAATAATATTAGAATTATTATTAAAACACTTAGTCTAGATCACGAAACATGATATACAGATCGAAGGATCACGAAAGATAACCTTAGGTTCGAAGGATCACGAAACATACCCTTCGAGCAAAGATAGGATCCTTCGACATCTTTCGGCCCATGGGATCCTTCGACATCTTTCGGCCCAGTCTTTCAAATGGGCCTTGGCCCACTGCCGATTTAGTATAAGCTTGGGTTGAGACTTTACGTAATAACTCTGGATCGGCAAACCCTAGAGCCTTTTTGTTCTAGCTTTGTGTGCGACGGCAGACCCCCACATCCGAAGCCAAATCCCTTTTGTTGACCATTCTTAGTTCCGGTTAGTGATTTACGTATTTTGTTCTTGATTTCGACATACTTGGTTAATCTATTATGTAACTGCATGCGAAATACATGTTGATCTGGATTGATAGGATCGAATGCATAGTATTGAATGGGTTGAATGATATTAATTTGATCAGGATTCGAAAACAGATTAACATGCCAATAGTGTTCGATTATGTGATACGTTATGCTAATCGATTGGATGATATACGTATATATGTTAGATAGTTGAACCGAATGATGATTATGTTTACATGACACATAGATGATGATTCGGATTGGTTGATGATTGATTCCGTAACCGTTAAATGATTTCTGGGAATGATAGTAACTGTCGTAGATGATCTTTGTGCCTTCTGTGTAACGTAACTGATGAAATGTGCTTGTTAATCGATAACATGATAAGATGGATTAGGGTTTTGTGGTAACTGTCTATGAATGAAAACTGTTGTGACCGAAAGATACTTGTTAGTCGAAGCATAGTTGTTGTGACCGAAAGATACTTGTCCTTCGAACCATAGTAGTGTTGACCGAAGGATAGCTTTGACCGAACCATAGCAGTGTTGACCGAAGGATAGCATTGACCGAAAGATGATATTGGTTCGAAACATAATATTCGGTCCGAATGATAACTGTGATAACTGTTTGTCGAAAGATCACTAATGTGTCGAAAGATAACAGTTGGATCGAAAGATATTAGGGATTATAAACATACTTTGAATGATGGAATGTATGCTTGATTTATTTGGCATGCCATGCTTGGTGATGAATGTTAACATTTGTATTCGTGTACACTAGCTGATGATTAAATGTGAAATGATACGTGTTGTGCCGATATGCAAACTGACTGTTATGTGATACATGATTGATGCATGATATTGGCTATCAAGCACTATGTGACATTAGATTGCATGCGTATCATTGCGAACATGAACTGATTTGTTATACGTGCATACAATAGGACGTGACTAATTACTTGTGAGTGCATAACCTAGCATACCGAGCAAACCAAGGTGAGTTCACACTCTTACCAAGGCATGGGATTCCCGGGGTGTTGGGAATGGGATTGAAAGGATAAGGTTGAATATATACACTACTGACACTGTGACTAGACTACCATATTACTATCCTCGGATGTGAAGGATACTTATACTGATCACTATCCTCGGAAGTGAAGGATACTTATACTGATCACTATCCTCGGATGTGAAGGATACTTATACTGATCACTATCCTCGGATGTGAAGGATACTTATACTGATCACTATCCTCGGTTGTGAAGGATACCTCTACTGATCACTATCCTCGGATGTGAAGGATACTTATACTGATCACTATCCTCGGTTGTGAAGGATACTTATAGTTACGAGTAGTCTAGTGGTTATACAACGTGGGAAGCCCCCACCAATAGAACGTACTAACGGCCCAGTAGAGCCACCTGTTACAAACGAACTTACTATTACGCATTTACTTTCTGTGAACTCGCTCAACTAGTTGTTGACCCTCTGTTACATGCCTTGCAGGACGTTAGGTATATGGAGCTTGCACACGGAGGAGCTGGTCGTTGTGGGGCTTGGATCTTGATTATCTTGTTAAACACTTTTGATAATTGATACTTATTTGCTATGGGTTTTACAATAATACGCTTCCGCTAAACGATGTTAACTTACTTATGTTTTGGAAACACCTTTCATATGGAATTGGTTTGGATTATATTGCATTTACTTTTACTTTATACAATGTTCTGTATGATTGGTGGCTTGATCCTGGTCAGTCACGCTCCCAAGCGGTGATACTCCGCAGGTGGATTTTGGGGGTGTGACACCTTTCGCACGAAAGGGGACTGTTTACATGTTTTCATTTTCTGTTTTGTCGATTCCAGTTCATCAGTACCATGGATGAACACCAAACAGTTTGCTAGTCAAGTAAGTTAACCCCGTCCAGCCTCCAATACTTGGTTCACACCTTCTATGTTGAGACGACACACCCGGTTTGTCCTTAATTGACTGTTTGGCTATTTTGACTTATTGTTTTCATTTCATATAACAACTATTATTACTGTTTTGGTGTCAAATAAGTTTACAATTAAGTTTTACATGCGGATTCGTGTTTAAACAAACCAGTCGCATGAAAGGACTTCTTTCACACGGAGGGTCTGTTACTCATTTTATTTCATATTTTTTGTATTTTAGTGTCTGATCCGAACCCTTATCATACTCACACCTCCGTTTACCCATTTCAGGGTGACCTCGGTGTACCGACCTTCATCAAATCAGCTCGCGGTTTCGTGTTTATCTAAGCAAAACTGTGAGTATACTCGATCCCTTTTTCATTTTATTCAATTTGGGTGCAACATGTACAATTATACAAAAAACAAACATGCAACACTATTAAACATGTTTATAAATCACACTCTATCCACAATTAAACATGAGACTTGTTGATACTTGTTAATCTCGCATGCTATGTTTACACGTGTCTATATACTCATTACTTTGCAAGCCTACCTTAACAATTATAGCGCTATAGGACTAACGCCTCGCCCGTACACTTGTGGTATTGTTAAGTAAAACACCATTAAACCCTCTTCGTTTCGACAATGTTGGGTAATCACGATTGCGTTAAACTCTAGTTTGACATATAGCTTACACTTGTGTAGTATGTTAGTAACGAGTTATACATTTTATTATGTTGGATATGAGCACCATTAAAACATTTTCATTGTTATGCTATGTATTTAAACCCTCTTCGTTTCAACGATGTTAGGTAATCATGATTGCGTTAAACTCTGGTTTGACATATAGCTTACACTTGTGTAGTATGTTAGTAACAAGTTATACATTTTATCATGTTGGATATGAGCACCATTAAAACATTTTCATTATTATGCTAATATTTAAACTTGTATACTCACCAACATTTTGTTGACCATATTTTAATACATGTTGCAGGTTGATAGATGACGATTGAAGAAACACAATTAGGGTGGACATAGATGCTCACCTTAATGAAATAAACAATTATTTATGTTATGTGATGTTGCTACAATTTGGTGTATTTGTTTTATTGAACAATGTATTCATTTAGCGTTATGAAATTTGGATTTCTTAAATATTCTCACAATTAGTGTTATGATGTCTCGAGCAATCTCGTTTTCGTCTCACTCAGATGTTTCAGTCATTGGTTGGGGTGTAACATCCGGAGTCATCCGGTCAGCTCTTGAAGCGACTCGATGGCCCAAGAAAGTTCTAGAATGCTGACACTCATCGAACCACACAGGCCCCACCCACAAATCACGCCGCACCAAAATGGTTCGATCCTCAGACGAGAACGAGAAGAAGGTAAGAAAAAACCTTGAATTATCCTACATAAATGCAAATTTGTTGACTTTGCAGTATCGTTTTCTCTTGGTCTATGGGTTTCTGATAAAATTTTGATCAAGTCTGTTTAGATAGTGAGTAAATTTTGTTTTGATTACTTGGGGATTGATGGAATTAGTGTTTAGACCGCTTATGTTTTTGGGTGTAAATACAAATTTTGGTATGTAACTTACAGACATCAAGAAATTACAATTCTTGGTTACTTAGTGTTGGAATGATTGATTACGGTGGGCACGTTGTCGTGGCTGGTACGGTGGTCATGTGGTGGTTGATAGGTGTGAGTTTTTGAGAGAGAAAGAAATGAGTGACAAACTGGTGAAGCTGTGGTGCTTTTGTTGATGGGTCAAACAGATGTTAAAAAACGAATATGTAGCGGGCTTCGAACAAGCGCCATCATGTAATAGCACCTCACACAAACCACTTTATCAGAAGCCACAAGTTACTAAAATATCAAAATAATATGAATATATATTGTGATACAATAGGATAAAGTGGAAAAAACACAACCAACAATGGCCAACCATTTAGTGCTGAATTTTAATGGGGGTTTCTCTATCTACACATCAACACCACCGCTAATTCTACTACAACCAATTATCCTCACACAAAATCTAGAATACCCTCTTTAGAGAGGCGTTTAAGCAAATGATCGCACAAATGTGATTATCACCCATATCGTTTTATCCGGAGACAACCATAGAAGAAGAGGGTTCAATGGTGATAGGAAGAAGAGTTTTTGAGTCGGTTTTAATGGTGAAAGATTTGTGATGCTGGTGAAAGATTTGTGATGTTGGTGACTTCACGACGGCACCATGTCAACAGATTCCACCTCAACACATCTCATGTTCCACCTCATCGTCCAAAGGTGGAACCATCGCACACGTTGCAACCTTACGAGACACATCCGACGTTGAAATTGTTTGTGAAAATTGGGGGTTGGCTGAAAATTGTATAAAACTAGCATGTTTTGCAAAAAGTTAGTGATCGAAATTGTACGAAAAAAAATGGACTAGAGTGACATATTTCACTAAACCTAAGGGACGAATATGACAATTTACTCAGCGAAAAAAAATGAAAATAGAAAATATATGTTGGAAATCACCAGTTTACGCTTCATAGTTAGTTTTAACTAGTTTTTTTAACGAGGGTTAACAAGTTGGATGATACTGGCATGTTTTGAAAATGTCATGTATGAAAATCACAAAAAAAAAAAAAAATTATATAATTTGGACTAAAATGACATATTTCACCAAACCTCAGGGATGAAAACGGTAATTTACTTTGGTTTTTAGTATGCAATACATGATGTGTTTATCTCATTTACTTAGTGTGTATGTGGCCTGGAACATACGTATATAAATTGACGCAAATACCCTAGCTCATAAAACCCACACTTGTACACTTTCCGTCTTCTCTTCGCATTCTTCGCTATTATGTATTGCAAAATCATAAATGAATGATTGTGTTTCGTTCTCACAGTTCTTTCATTATATATGGTTTTGTATCGAACATTTTATTATGGATACGCGTGTGTGTTTTATTTTTCTTTCTTTTTATGTTCTTATCAAATGTAGAAGAAAGTTTAATGGGAATACTTCATACGAATAAACTCTTGAAGCAAAAGGTGGTGCAGCTTATCTTAAAAAACACAAGGGTCTCCATCACAAGATTTAGACTTTTACATTGTTAGATATGTCATTATCCTTTATAGAAAAGCAGCATTTAATTCGTTTCATAGAAAGTACAATTTTATCATATATAACTTAACAAAATGCTTATAACTAATATTCTTTAGTAATACAAAACTGAAAAAATACAATTTTATTGTATATAACTTAACAAAATGTGTATAACTAATACTTCTTAGTAATACAAAACTGAAAAAGCGATGTATTATAGTCAAACTCACCTACACCTTGTGACGATTATCAGTACATCAATTGATAAACTCAAACCACAGAGGGTATCAGCAACCACACAATGTATTACATGATTTTTGGGATTTAGTTTAAAAATTTTCAATAGAAGGTTAAAACTTAATAGTGATTACACTAATGTAAGTGTTTTGAGTTATGAGTTAAAAAAGAGTCGGATTTCTTAGTTCACCATGAATGTGATTGAATAAATGGAAATTAAAGTGTAATTTTTAAAAATATGAAAACACGCTAGTTTAGTTTCTTTATCGTTTGACTAATCTAAACATGTATTTTCTTTTATCTCTTTACATGTTCGACACATCTTGAGAATTGTATAGACATGTTCGACACATCTTGAGAATTGTATAGACACAAGTTAACGCTAGCCCGTGAGTTACGGCAGGATGTTAACTATAGATGTTTTAGACTCACGATATGAGATGCGAAAATTCTTAAGCTTATACAAACCTTTGAAATGAAGATGACAGATATATTTTGCAAGTAGAATGGTTATTTGAGAATTATGTTGGTAAAAAAAATTGCTAACATAAACGTACGCGTGTTATGACATGTTAACTCGTTAAAGTGGGACCTAATCGTAAAACATTATCGTACAAATTAATAATTAAATCGAAATAAAGAATATAATTAAAGATTTACGGTTGTGATTTTGAAAACTTTCTTAGAGTCTGATTTTTTCATTCATCTCTAGATCTTCATTTTTCACGGTGGTCTGTATGAAATCAAGTGATGATGATCTTTTTTCCTTAAAGATTTAGAATATAATTAAAGTTTTACAGTTGTGATTTTAGTCTCTATTTTTGTTTTCAGACTCTGCAAACAAAAATCCACATACAATTATAAACATCAAAACGCATGTTGTTATCATACAAATAAAGAACTTAATAGTAAAAAAAGGACCCCAAGTAATCAATAGCAAAAACATAATATGATGGGTACTGGAATCGAAGATTCTGTTGGATAAATAAAAAATACTACGCTAAATCATGGAAGAAAGAAAACAATATGAAGATCGATATGTTAAATCAGCAACGAACAAAAACGATATGCAGATCGGTAATATAGGAAAATGAAGAATCAGCGAGAGGAAGTTGTTGCCGGTTACGGGGCGAAAGTGTACGTCGGTGTGAAAACGACGTTGGTGGGGGTGGCATACGTATATGGGTTTGCTAACTAACTCAACAACATTCTTCTTGTATAAACGGGGTGTTTTGAATAGACGCGATGATTTGGTAGCCAGTTGTGGCTTTATCTTATATTATATAATAATTTTTTAACCGACGTGACTTTTAAACGAAAGGGTATGACCAAGTTTATAATATCATTTTATAACCGACACGACGCGACTTTTAAACGGAAGGTATAAGATAATTTTCTAACCGACACGACTTTTAAACGAAAATGTATGACCCAAGTTTATAATATAATTTTCTAAACGACGCGACTTTTAAAGTAAAAGGTATGATCCAGGTTGGTTAAATCACACCTTCTCGAACAGTATGGAATAAAGTCAAATCACCCCTTTTCGAAGAGACGTGATGTTTAAATAAATTAGACATAACCCAAGTTACTTTTTGTAGTTATATATAATTTGTAGCCTTATGCTTTAATATGTTAACATTTAAAATGTTTCTTTTTCACCACATTTTTTTCTTTCACCCATTGCGTGTGATTATTTTCCATACCTTATTTACAAATGATTATATGATTTTACATCTTTTAAGTTTAAATTGGTTTTACAATAAAGATCACACACTTCTATCCATTGGGTGCAAAGTAGTTTTGTTGTTTAGATAATACTTGTCTACTTGTCAATTGTCAATTTACGAGTACTTAGTCACATCAATAAAATTTATAAAAACAGCCCATTATTTAGATCCTTATCAATAACATTAATTTTCTAAAGCGAATACTCAATTAATTTAAATTTTTAAAGCGAATCGTCAATTAATTTAAATATTCTTTTATTTACGTTAACTTTTTTTTTCAAGTAACTAAAAGTGACAAGATATAATGAAGCACAGATACCCACTTTCTTTCTCACCATCTAATCAAACTTTTCTTTTTTAACTTTTAAAGGCTTGTACTTCACATAAATGTGTGCCCCATTTGTTACTTAAGATTACAAATTTTTCTTAAACGTACTCTTTTAATGTTAATCTTTGGAATAAAATTGTTCTACATATATAACTCAACGTTTAAACCATGAGTAGTGGTACATATGAATAATGTCTCCACCCTTGAGCGTTTTACGCCATGTAGCAATCCAGCCAGTAATGAGTCATTATGGGGTAGGAATGGCAATGGGCCGGGTATTGGTAATCCCAAGCCCGTACCCGGTTGTAATTCTTTGTCCCATACCCGGCCCGTTAGCCGTTGGGTATTTGTCGGGTAATTACCCGTCAGGTATGGGGCATACCCGCGGATATCGGGTATACCCGTTAATTTCTTAAAAATACCCGTTGGGACAATGTGCAATTTGTTCACAGATCGAGTTTGAAACGATTCGAATTCAAATAACTTGAAATCGATATGAATTCAACCAAATTGAGAAAAAAAATCTGAAATGTACAAGGAAAAAATAATGCAAGAATTATCTTTCATAAACAAAGGTAACAGGTTAGTAACAACTTGATCTGTGAACAAATGTAATAGTAAACTATCATCATTTTATGCAATCTGTAAGCAACAATTTGTGAATATAATTAGTAACCTACTTAAACAAATTTAGTAACTAGATTTTAAGAAATAATCTTTGAACACTAAGCAATCTTGTGTGAACAAGAGTGTAAGAAACTTCATGCCAACAGTATCGAACAAGATGATAAACTAACATGAAAAATAACTTTATCTGTGAACAAGAATCGATTTGTTCAGCAATGATCCTAGTTCTATAGTAATAAATGCATGTAGTATGTTTATATATATGGAAATTTGTAATATGATTCTTTCAGGTATCATTCGGGTAAATGGGCCGGGTATCGGGCGGGTATCACTGAATCCCATACCCGTACCCGTACCCGAATTTTTCCCTTTTTAAGCCCATACCCGGCCCATACCCATCGGGCTTCGGGTATACCCTGCCCGTATGTTTTGGGTTTCGGGTATACCCGTTGGACTTGGGCTTTTTTGCCATCTCTAAATGGGTGTAGTGGGGATGTGGGCATTGTGGGTCATTATGTTAAAAGGGATGTAATATAATTAAATAAAAAAAAACTATAAAAAATGTTATTAGAAAAAAAACCATCAAACACCGGTGATTGGCCAAGACACAATGAACACGGCGTGGAAAAAAAAAACGCCAAAACAATTTTCTTTTGAAAAAAAAACACCCATGAGGACGGTTGGAAGGTGTGTGGGGGCGTTTTTTTCGAAAAAAAAAAACACCCAAAAAACCCCTGATCTTAGCATGGTTCATCAAAAGTCAATTAATCTGAAGCAATTCGTTAGACATGGTTGGTTGTTCTAAACTCTCTATATAGCTTGATTGGCAATTTTAAGGTTCAAATTTGACGATAAGGTTAAACCGGATTAAACGGTTTATATAAGTTTATAAATATTTAGTGATATAGTTAAGATCACATTTTTTGTATGGGTTTATAGTATACCATATGCTCTTGTTCGAGATCTGCACTTTCCCTATGGATTTTTTCATACTTTTTGTTTCAAATTTAAAAAAAAAAATATTATTCCATCATCAATCATGTGGCCATTTAAATTCAAAACATGCATCTTTAATATGAAAGTATGGATAATGTCAGTTTTTTTATATAAAAATAAGTACTTGTAGTCAACTCTTAGATTTTGTATTTGTTTAGGGTGTTGCTAAATGCACTCCCATCTTCTTAATTTTTACTGATCGTACTCCCCCCCCCCCTTTAAAGTTTTTAAATAAGTATAATCAAACCTTTTAATTTGTATTTTTTTTAATTGCATCTAATTTAAGTTTTTAAACCTTTCAAAAAAGATAATTAAATCAGATTGATAAAACTTATCTAAAATTTTATACAGATTGAATCTCTGTCAATTATTGATCCCCAAAAAATTCAAAACGTGCATTAACATAGTTTGTTTTGTTTTTGGTTGAACTTCAACTGTAATTTGTTTTGATTAAACACTTAAAACTTCATCTATTTTTTTTCTCATATAATAATGATAATCTTGATGATGTAGATGGCTTGAAACGATTGATCAGTCCATCACAACAGAATTTACACATGCTTTTTTCACGTGAATAGTCATTTTAGTTTAGTTAAACTTCATAATTTCTTTTTAAAAAAATTCACAAACTTTTGGACGAATGTTTCTTTTTGAAATTTAGTTGTTAAACACGTCCTATTTTTATATCAATAATATACAGTAACATGTAATATAAAAAATCTTTCACGTCAAATCAAATTGTTAAAAAGTATCAAAATCATCTGTGTGAAAAAAATAATTTAAACAAAACACTCAACAAATAATACAAAACAAAATCATCCGGGAGAAAAGAGAAAGAAACTTGAACAAAACAATCAAGATTTAATAAAAAAACAAACAGGGAATGAACAAAAAAAAACCGTAAACAATTGAACAAAACAATAATATATAAAAGGTAAAGGGTGGAATTTAAAATTTATAAAAGTGATATTTTTGGAAATGGGGGTATAAACAGTAAAAATTGAGGTGCATTTAGCCACACCCATTTGTTTATTTCAATTATTTTATAAAATTTGGTTTCCAAAATTAGTAATTAGAATGTTATTTTTTATGAAGATGGGTTATATGTTCTTTTAAAGTTAAAACAGAACATAAAAAGTTGGTTGAAGTCATCCATTTTATCATAAAATAAAAATGAATTAGTGTTGAATTTGGCAACCTTGTTGAATTGACAAGTTGTAGGGTTCAAGGTTGGCATGGTGAATAGATGAATCCAAACACAATTTATATATGGTTCATGTCGTGTCGTGTCGTGTAGTGTCGTGTCGTGTCGTGTCGTGTCGAGCACACTTAATTAAAATTGTCACGTGATAATATTATGTTTTGATTCAATGTTTGATATTCATTTGCGAATATGAGTAATGTCTACTAACTTAACTACATAAACTATTAGTTCATGACCGTTCATATTTGATGTCATTTTAATTATTTGTGTTTCTTCGTTTTTCATTCCCAATTATTAAATTTGGTTTTAGACCGAAATTAGACAAACTGAATGGAAAAGAATGAAGAGTGAGTAGTTAGATGTAATAACAAAATTGCTGGATATGAGCAATTGAGCACTTCTAATGGAAAAGTTAACTTTACTTTATGGAAATAAAATAGTGAGGGAGAAAAATAAAAAATAACAAACCATAATTACTAAATTCCATTTATATAACAAAGTTATTAGCAAGGTCTCAAGAAAATAGAATGCATCCCACCCGAAAGTTTTTTTTGTTTTTTTTGTTTTTTTTGTTTTTTTTTTTAAAAGTAAACTTCATTCACAAACAGCCGGCCCAAATCGAGCCGACCAAACAAAAGCTACAAGAAAATTACATATTTACAAAGGACACCCACTCCTCCCAGGAAATACCTTTGTACTTAGATCTATTTGAAAACCATAAGAACCCTAGAGACTTTATTTCACTAAAAATACCATCAATTTTGACCAGAGTATTGGAAAAAATCAGCTTGTTCCTAGTCTGCCAAAGGCTCCAGCAGGTAATGATTATTAAACCTTGAACCGCCTCCTTCTTCTTATCTTAGCCGAAGCCGAAAGATCCTTATGAAGACAAAGAAGATCCTTTATAGAAAACGCATAGATGCCAGGGATCCTACACCACTCGCTAACCAAATTCCAAACAATTGAAGAGACATAGCAAGCCGTATATAAGTGCTCCGCGGACTCATCTGTCACACCCCAACCGATGGCGGAAACATCGGGATGAGACGAACAAATTGCTCAAAACAACATAACACTATTGTGACGATAAATATTAAATTCATTTCATAAATTGTAAAGTGGGGTACATAGTTTCAAATAAATAAACATAACATTCACGATAATCAAAATGCTAAGTGGGTTTCTAATGTCCATCCTAGCTTGATTCTTGTTTTCTTGATCATTCAACCTGCAATATGTATTAAAATAAAATCAACAAAAGCATGTTGGCGAGTATACAAGTTTTCATACATAGCATAATACGTGTTTAAAATGTTGCTCATATCCAAATGTGAAATACAATATCATGTCAACAGTATACTCGAAACGATGTTACTCTATATGTCCAAACCAAAGTTTAACGCAATTAACGTGTCCAACCCAAAAGTGTACGGGTGGTTTTTAACATAGTTTAACCTAACAATACCCGTTAATATAACGGGAGGGGCGTTTCTCAACCTATAGCGCTACCATTGTTAGGGGAGGCTTGTACGAAGTTAATGAACACATAGTCATGAGTGTTTACAATAGCATAACATGTCTAACATGATTAAAATGTGTAACACCCCAAAAATGGTAAATAATAAGTAAAGGTAAATAGTAAACTTAACATAGTTAAGTATGTATGGTAAGATGGTAGCTAAATGTGGGTTAACATTATGAATTGTAATTAGTAATTAAGTCTAAGGGGGTTATGTGTTAAATGATTAAATGTAACACCCCAAAATTTTATGACAAAAATTATATTGAATAGTTAAATGTTTTCATGATTAAATAAGATATTACAAATAATGAAACTTAAAAGAGAAAGGGAAGAAATATATATGTGATGTACCAGAATGAAAAACACAAGTAACTTGAGGGGCTGAACTGTAACTTCATTACTAACAAAATTAAAAATAAAAGAACCCAGTGTGTGGGTGTCTGGGGTCGCGCACAAGAGAGAAGGGAAGGGAAAACCTTTCTTCAACCCTAGTTCATCAAAAATCTAAGAATTGGATGTGTTTATGGGTCAAATTCGAATGCATGTGATGAAATTTCCAACCATCTAACCGTTTTCTACATAGGGTAAGTAAGATTTTGTGATTTAATGATAGTTAGTGAACAAGAGTTTTGATTAATCAGTAAATTAGTATGAAATTATGCTTGTGTATGAATTAGAATCATTGTTAAAAGGTGTTTTATGCTTGATTTCGTTGTATTGAAGGTTTGAATGAAAACCCAAATTGTTTTAGTAGTATGATAGCATTGAAGTTAGATAATTGAGTAGTTTTTGGATTGATTAATGGATATGTATCTGAAAATTTATAAAGTATTATGTTGTAGAATGAATAAGTTGTGTAAATTTTAGTCGATTAAAGAGTTATGAATATTGCTAGTGGGTTAATACATTGGGTACATGTACATAAAGCCTAAAGTGTTGTATGCACACCTTGTGTTCGTTAAAATGCCTCAATGAAAAACTATGAAATTTTTATATGAGTTGGAAGGTGTTGAATGGTATAATTAGGATATAGTTTTGATGGATTTCGAGATATGAAATGGAATGTGATCGATGCGTGAATGCGATGATTATGTAGTGGATGAAACAAACTAAATAAGAATGAATTATGTGTAGGAGTGAAAGAAGAAGAAGCTAGTTCCGGTTCACAAACAAAGGCTCAAGATCGAGGTAAGTTCTTATGAACTTCGTTTTACTCTACTAGTGGATTTATGAATAATATTAATGTTAATATGAATTCGTACTATTTCTCCGTTGTGGATTAAAATTGATTTAGATGTAAGGAATTATATCGAAGAGGGTTTAGAAGTTATGTTGTAATGAATGCGAAATAGCAAATCCATTGCGGATTTGGTTATGCTAACGAAGGTTACGATAAGCTATGCGAGTCGACCGGTTCTAGTTGAACTAGTCGAATAAGAATAATGCTACCATCCGTTTCGAATGGGTGGTTTTGAATGCTATAACGAATGCTAGAAGTTTAATCCGTTATACGGATAGAAAGAAGAATTTATGTTGAAAGCAAATAACCCAACTAAACGAGTCGAATGTGTATGCTTAACTCTCTCATTGAGAGTGTTTATGCCATACCCAAGTATTTGGGTAGTCGAATGTGTAAAAAGGATGAAAGCTCATATGCGGATGGAACTAAAATGAAGGAACTATAATTAACAAGTGTGATGACTAACTCTTAAATATTGTTGTTGAATGTAGGTAAATCCTCAACTTAGGCGACCCGGCGAAATGGAGCGAGCACGTGTCCATGTCATGTTATACCAAATGCTTCCGCTAGCTTAGGTTCATATTTATGGTCCATGACTTGTTATTTGTCCAACTTTGTTAGTAGTCGTACATTTGTAAAGCTTGTCGTCTTGCTTTGAGTAGTTTAATGTCAAACGGATCGTAGTATGTTGTTTAGTTTATTATGTTAAAACAGGGGGCACGTTCGTTTTACGAACGGGTCATGCCGAATTTTTGTAAAAATTTTACTTTGTATCAAAGTTGGTATTTTTGATGCCTTTAAATTACTCTTGTACATAAATTACTATTTATGGAAAAGCGGACGTTACAAAATGTATCACATAGTGTAATGGATAGAGTGTGCATAAAATGTTTGATGTGATTGTGATGTTTGATATAGAATACATATTGCACCCAAAAGTGAAAAATAGAAAATGGGTCATGTATACTCACATTGATTGCGTTGCGATTTCTTGTAATAACGCACGAGTAAAGATGGAGAATCCAAGAGTACGTTCGAGATACGTTTATCCTAGATACAATGATCTCGTTAAATCAAGTTCCAATATTTAAGGTTTACGGGTTGCTTAATTAGATATCTCATTATTTATCTTTTTAGAGTAACAAGAAATTATAATAAATTATTAATTATTTATGTTGGTATTAAATTTAATGGTAAAATAAATAAATAAATAAATAAAACCAAGTGTTAAAAGAATTTTAAAAGAAATAGTAAAAATAAAAGGAATTTTAATTTAGAAAGTGGTTAATTAATTGAAAATAATAGAATTTATATTTATATTAAAAGAAAAGGGCAGTGCCTTGTTCATCAAATTGTAGCATTATTTGAGTTTAATGTGATTTACACTATTCTTGTCAGACCCAAAACCGAACCAATCTCAATATCCCAAAACTATAATATGTTTTATAATTATTAAAGAACAAAGAACTAAGGGTGTTATTAATCAAAATGAACAGATGGAGGAGGTTATACCGAAATGGTGACAACCCGAGTCCGATGAAAGACGTGGATCCGACGTAAGCTTCGACGCCGATACGCGTTCTCCGGCGAGATTGCCATCTTCTTCTTCCGGCTAGTTATTATCAAAACAGAAAGGGTGCGTAAAAACTAAGATTTTAACAAAATTTTAATCCAGAAGCATAAGGTGACGGAAAGGTATACCGTAATGATGAAAAAAAAAGGTGTTTCCCGTCGTGAACTCGTAACGTTTTTCAGCGAACCCGATCTCCGGCAAACTTCGAACTTTTCGGCGACGATTGGATTCTCCGATTTGTTCTCCAATCTCCGGCGAGTTACGAATGCTCCGACGTGTTCCAAAGAGTTCCGACGGCAGACGTGGTTGCATGGGGTATCACAGTTGAGTGTCGAGAATTTGTTTAGAGGGTGATGAGATGTGTGTGAGGTATCGAGAATAGACTGAAGGTTGTGGACAACACGGTGAAGAAGGCTTCGGTTCTTATAGGCACTCGCATGACTCGTAAGTTTGGTAACCGAAGTGCGATTGATCGAGGAAGAGGAAAAGGGAAAACGCGTAATCATTCAGTCAATCCCGACAAATCAGTTCGATTAACAGGAAAGGAAAGAAGACAGCAAGATGTTTGCTGTGTTTGGGCGGCAAATATAAAAGAAGCAATCCAATTTGTCGCGTGTTTAAAATTTAAAGGTTATAAAGTTCTCTCAATGTCAAGGTCACAGTGAAGCGGTTAAGTTGTTTTGTGTTGTACGTGAGGTGTCGGGTCCGAATCTGGGCAGCGCCCATTTTTGTTCCCTTTTTTTATTCATTCAAATTTGTTTTATAAATGCACAAATAGCCCCTGTTGTTAGTAAACGTGCCACCAGGTCCCCAAAACATCTAAACACAAAAGGGTTGTTATTATTTCAATTCCAGTTTCAATAGATGTCATAATAAGCCCCTCACATCTAAACACAAAAGGGTTGTTATTATTTCCTAAAGCTAACCATATTAACTTTTTAACATAGTTTAATTAAGTTATTTTTTATTTTTTTATAAAAGTAAAAACTTTTAATAATAATATTAATTAGTTTAATTATTTAAACGAATAATAACCATCGACTTAAATAAAATCTTTATTTCGCGAAAGATTTCCGTGGTTTTAAAGATTAGGATCCAAAATTCAAAACCGGTCGGATTTTGGAAATCCATTTTTGACGAATGTTACAGTCTCCCCTACTTTAGGAGATTTCGTCCTCGAAATCTAAGAGAAAGTCTTCTAAGGATTTAAAAGAATAAATAAGACTTTGATCAGAATGTTTTGTTTAGGAAAAATTGTTTTCATGAAAGAGTCACATAGCACGTAGTTTCACATAGCATATAAAATGTTCAATTAGATTCACATAGCATATAAAAGGTCCAACTAGTTTCACATAGCATAAACATGATTTCGCATAGATAATGAAGACATCATAAATTTAGTTCGTTCACGTGAGATTATTATTAATTGTTTTAGATTGCGAAGATAGTGTGTAACGTGTCTTCAACTTGAAATGAAAGTAGCGTTCAAATATAAAGTTTAATTGATAACGAAAAAGAGTTGGCAACTACCTCTGAGGTAAGGAAATCACCCCTAGCTCATTGGTGAAGTTGAAAATTGAGCGAAGCTCGTTGTCAAGGTAAGGAAATCACTCCTATCTTGATGATAAGCTTCCATTTTTGGGAAATATGAGTATTAGCATAAAAATTTAGAACAATCTACATCACATGTCTAACATGATTAAAATGTATCACATAGTGTAATGGATAGAGTGTGCATAAAATATTTGATGTGATTGTGATGTTTGATATAGAATACATATTGCACCCAAAAGTGAAAAATAGAAAATGGGTCATGTATACTCACATTGATTGCGTTGCGATTTCTTGTAATAACGCACGAGTAAAGATGGAGAATCCAAGAGTACGTTCGAGATACGTTTATCCTAGATACAATGATCTCGTTAAATCAAGTTCCAATATTTAAGGTTTACAGGTTGCTTAATTAGATATCTCATTATTTATCTTTTTAGAGTAACAAGAAATTATAATAAATTATTAATTATTTATGTTGGTATTAAATTTAATGGTAAAATAAATAAATAAATAAATAAATAAATAAATAAAACCAAGTGTTAAAAGAATTTTAAAAGAAATAGTAAAAATAAAAGGAATTTTAATTTAGAAAGTGGTTAATTAATTGAAAATAATAGAATTTATATTTATATTAAAAGAAAAGGGCAGTGCCTTGTTCATCAAATTGTTAGCATTATTTGAGTTTAATGTGATTTACACTATTCTTGTCAGACCCAAAACCGAACCAATCTCAATATCCCAAAATCATAATATGTTTTATAATTATTAAAGAACAAAGAACTAAGGGTGTTATTAATCAAAATGAACAGATGGAGGAGGTTATACCGAAATGGTGACAACCCGAGTCCGATGAAAGACGTGGATCCGACGTAAGCTTCGACGCCGATACGCGTTCTCCGGCGAGATTGCCATCTTCTTCTTCCGGCTAGTTATTATCGAAACAGAAAGGGTGCGTAAAAACTAAGATTTTAACAAAAGTTTAATCGAGAAGCATAAGGTGACGGAAAGGTATACCGTAATGATGAAAAAAAAAGGTGTTTCCCGTCGTGAACTCGTAACGTTTTTCAGCGAACCCGATCTCCGGCAAACTTCGAACTTTTCGGCGACGACTGGATTCTCCGATTTGTTCTCCAATCTCCGGCGAGTTACGAATGCTCCGACGTGTTCCAAAGAGTTCCGACGGCAGACGTGGTTGCATGGGGTATCACAGTTGAGTGTCGAGAATTTGTTTAGAGGGTGATGAGATGTGTGTGAGGTATCGAGAATAGACTCAAGGTTGTGGACAACACGGTGAAGAAGGCTTCGGTTCTTAGACCATGTGTAGTGGTGAAGAATTATAATGCCCCCACCATGGGGCATTATCCGACACGTGTCATTCCAGTCAGCATGGGGCATTATAGCAAAAGTGGTGTAGTGGGCATAATGCCTAATAATGCCCCTTCCAATTATTAAAAAGGATTAAAAAAAATAAAAAAAAAAACCTTATTCATAGTCATCCACTAATATGTTTTCCTATTGGTGAGTCAAAGTTCAACCCTCATCCCTTTGTTTGCTTTGAGCGTTATAAAGAAAACGCCGAACGAAAATTTTTTCCAAAATTTAGAAAAGTAACGCCCCATGTAATGGTGGGGTAGGCGTTATAGGGCGTTTTTTTTGAATTTTTTTTTAAAGAAAACGCCCCACTACACATGGTCTTATAGGCACTCGCATGACTCGTAAGTTTGGTAACCGAAGTGCGATTGATCGAGGAAAAGGGAAAACGCGTAATCATTCAGTCAATCCCGACAAATCAGTTCGATTAACAGGAAATGAAAGAAGACAGCAAGATGTTTGCTGTGTTTGGGCGGCAAATATAAAAGAAGCAATCCAATTTGTCGCGTGTTTAAAATTTAAAGGTTATAAAGTTCTCTCAATGTCAAGGTCACAGTGAAGCGGTTAAGTTGTTTTGTGTTGTACGTGAGGTGTCGGGTCCGAATCTGGGCAGCGCCCATTTTTGTTCCCTTTTTTGATTCATTCAAATTTGTTTTATAAATGCACAAATAGCCCCTGTTGTTAGTAAACGTGCCACCAGGTCCCCAAAACATCTAAACATAAAAGGGTTGTTATTATTTCAATTCCAGTTTCAATAGATGTCATAATAAGCCCCTCACATTTAACTTTGTCAACTTTTTAATTTGATTATTTCCTAAAGCTAACCATATTAACTTTTTAACATAGTTTAATTAAGTTATTTTTTATTTTTTTATAAAAGTAAAAACTTTTAATGATAATATTTATTAGTTTAATTATTTAAACGAATAATAACCATCGACTTAAATAAAATCTTTATTTCGCGAAAGATTTCCGTGGTTTTAAAGATTAGGATCCAAAATTCAAAACGGGTCGGATTTTGGAAATCCATTTTTGACGAATGTTACATCATCAACAGAAGAACACAACATACAAGTCGGCTCACCTTGCAAGATATTTCTCTTCCTTAATGCGACCTTGGACGGGATTTTTTCCATTTCCGCTCTCCACACATGAATATTGCATTTATCAGGAACCCAATCACACCAATCCATAACAACACTATGTCTCACAAACCTGTCCAAATAACACAGACCCTTGACGGACTTAACCGAAAAAATACCTTCGTTATGGGGAGACCATCGCCACTTGTCTTGTCTGTCAATGATCAGGACCGAGCCAAGAATACCGAGGAGCTGCTGCAGATCCGAAATCAGCACTGAATCAGTCAAGGCCGATTTCCAATGCCAGAGAAACTCCGGACCCATACCAAAATTTTTGACTCTATCAGCTATAAAACATTTTTTTCTCAGCCTCCAAGCACCCCACCCGAAAGTTTTAAAACCAAATCTGGACATGAAGCACTCTATCAGAATTTAGAAACATAGAGTACTTCTCACGAAGCTAAACAATAGAAAACAGAAATAAAAATATAGTATTAATAAGGTACCAATCAATGTTTTAAAAACCAGTTTTTAAATCATACCGGGATGACCTTAAAAATGGTTCAACCGGTACAACCAGGTTGTACCGGGGGGTTCAACCGGATGAACTAGTTAACTCTATAACTTAATAGAGATACATACGTACATTAATTATATTGACATAACTTATCAGTTTTTTCACTAACATAATAAATTATAACATAACTATTATCATGTCCGCTTTCTTTTTCAAGTTTCAAAATACAATCTTTCACATAACATTGCTTTACCCGTATAGACATACATATATTTGGAGAGAGAGAGATACATCGAATTGCTTCAAGTGTTTCACTTTTTGACCCACTTGTGGATCTATTTACTCTAAGATTATTTTACTGAAATAAGTAAAACTACCGATGAAGATGGAACTGGAAGCATGATGAAGATGGAGCTGGATCTTGTGGATGAAGTGATGAACCGTAATTGATGATGGTTTTGAATGTCAATCGATGGTATATGTATTTGATGAAACTCTAGAATACTAAAAATCCAAACCAAAATAACCATAGGCCGGTACCGGTATTACGGTTCAAACCGGTATACCGGATTTTACCGCCGGTACGAATCTTATACCGTTTCACTTATTTACCGGGGTGTTTCGTACCGGATTTGCATCCGAAACCGGTAATACCGGTATAACCGGCCGGTTTTACCGGTTTTTAAAACACTGGTACCAATAACAAAAATGAAACTGTAAAATATATAATAATAATAAATAAATAAATAAATAAATAAATAAATAAAACATCGCATTAAGACATGATAAATACTTGAATTTAAAAAAAAAAAACTATTTCTTAACCTTACTAAAAACTACCTTTTTTAATTTTATGATATGATGTAAAAAAGTTATAATGTATATAAACATTACTAAAGATAAAAACACTTAGTAAAATGAGATTCAATTAAAAAGTTAACAATAACAACCAAAGAGTCATAGCCTGAGAATATGAGGGTATATATGTGTTAGGGGCCGTTTGGCAACATTTGAATGGTTAAGTGCTGAATCAGTAAGAGGTCTGAATCATTAAGTTCTGAACAGTAAGAGGTTTGAACCACTAAGAGCCTATATAATGCTAACCGTTCAGAGGCAAATGTCTGACCAATTCAGATTAGAGGTCTTAACCATTCAGACTCTGTATAAATCTTAATCATTCAGAGGCAAATGTCTGAACCATTCAAACATCTGCTCGTGAAACAAACAGTCTAAACCATTAAGTGTTGAACCAGTAAGAGGTCTGAACCATTAAAAGCCTCATTAAGAGGTAAACAAACAACCCCTTAGTCGGTAAAGAAATCTTAACAATAACAAATGTATTTGTACCAACTAAATAAATTGATTTAATTTAATTTTTTTAAGCGTAAATTTGGATAACTGAAGGACCACTAGAGTATTATCGTGTCATCAGCGGAACCATCCAATCATATCCATCTCCACTATGCATGATGCCTATACACTAATTCAAAATGAAACCCAATAAATATGAAAAAACCCCTTTATGTGAATTAAACCTAGAACCTATTGGACCCCTAAGACCATGTGTAGTGGTAATGCCCCTACCCTTGGGCGTTTTACGTCATGTGGCAGCCCAGCAAGCAATGGGGCATTATAGGACGTTTTCTAAAATGGATGTAGTGGAGATGTGGGCATTATGTTAAAAGATGTGTAATAAAATTAAATAAAAAGAAAACCCTCAAAAAATCTTATTGGACAAACAAAAGAAAGATTAATGGTGATTGGCCAAAACCAATGAAGCAAGGCGTGGAAAAAACACGCCAAAAGCAAATTTCTTGGAAAAAAACGCCCCTAAGGGTGGAATTTGGGTGTGGTGGGGCGGTTTTTAGAGAAAAAAACGCCCCAAAAACTCTACTACGGATGGTCTAAGATCCTAAGATGTTCCTGGACTATAAATCCATGACACTAAATTGATTTAATTAGTAACTCAAATTTTATCAAACTAATTTTTTTAAGCCATTTCATCAGTCTTCTCATCGGGATTGTGAAAATTATGTTATCATTTTTATATCGACTAATTACAATGAAATCGGCAAAAGTACCATCACACATTATGTTGTCATACTCTCTTGAACAACCAACAATATTATTTTGACCACCGTTTTCCACAGATGAAAACGACAAATATGACATCCTACTTTTTCTTTACAAAATAGACGCAACTTTTAACAATATTTTTAAAACTTAAACATCTTTAATTTTAAAAAAGCATCCCACTTTATTCATTACTCAGACCTCAGCTCATTACGCCATTAATCAACTTTTGTCTTCAAAACCGTACTTTATGCACCACATGTTGTACATTTTCACTCTATATATATTCCTACTTTCTCCCACACCATAACTCACAACACACAACACAAAACTCATAATATTGGGGTAAAACTTAAAAGGGACGGCACCCTGGTAAATTTTATAAAAACGTATAATGGGATCGTCCGAAGCGTCGTTGTGGAGCTTCGATTCGCCAATGATATATCTCTTCGGAGGAATATTTGTAATACTTGGTCTGATAACCGCGTCGTTGATAATTCTCGTGTGTTCTCAACGAAAGCGACGATTGGGTGGCGATGGTGGCAGAGACATCGAAAGAGGTGATGATGAGAAGGCTGCAACGGTGGCGTACAACGGTGGTGATTGTTCAGATGTCCGCCCCAAACTGGTGGTTATCATGGCCGGAGATGAAGTTCCGACATATTTAGCGACACCATCTGATGTTGTCACCGGAGATACTCATGTTTGTTAGAATCTAGTTGTTCTGTTGGTGTTCGTGGATTCCGAGGAACATAAATTCTGGGCTTGAGAGTTGAGTCCCCCAATTTTGTTTTTTGTTTTTTATTTTCGGGATTATAATTTAGATATGTGAGTTATCAAATATCAATCAGCTTGAATGAATGAGAATTTTGAGATCAGTTACGTAATTCTGTATATGTTATATTTTTTTAAGAACCACAACTCACACATTCTCTAATTTTATTGCTAACTATCATTTTTTGTCCGCTACGAAAATTGAACCCTCACTATATTGTTTTGTTATGTTATAATTCGTTGAGAAAACATTATCACGGCGAGTGAACAAGTTTAGTGGTGGAGGCACAAGCAAATATATATATTTAAAAGTAGGGAACATCTTTAAACAAATGTGTGACATAAAATAAATCACATAAAGCAATGTGGGGATAACAACACAATAAATTATAAATGTATATTATATGTTTTAACATCAAAATTATTCTAACTACTCAGTTGATCTAGAGATTTTTTTTTACCATGTCGCTTTTCGAATTATTTTATAAATGGATGTCACTCAAGTATCAAATACGTATCACTTATGTAGTGAATTGGGTATCAGTTTAAGTTTGCCTTTTTTAGGCTATATGGAGTGGGACGGCATGAAGAGAGGCCCCCACGCCAGTGAAAAATATCTCGCCCTTACCAGTACGCCACCTCACGGGCGTGTTCCCAGTGTGGCGGAGCCACCACGTCACTTTTCCACGTACGTCTACTCCGTGTGATCTTATGTACAACTTTTTAATGGCAATTTACATGCGATCATTTTCTTGCGGACCGGTCCCTGGTCATAGACTTTCCGTTCTCAACTCTTGTTCACGCCTGTTGCCTCTCTCCTCTACCTCGCCGCCTGAAGCTTCTAGAGTTCTAGAAAATAAATGTAAAATTGAAAATATTATGGGAATATTTTTTTGAGGTTTTAAGTTAATTGAAATTAAGGGAATATTCTTTTGAGGTTTAAAGCATAGAGAAGGGGGTTGTTTGAAATTTTGGGGAACCAGAGATGAAGCACATCGTAAACGTATTAATAATGTCGGTGCGACGCAGCTATTCGACACCGCTTTCTCAGCATCATCTGTTTTCTGCTGTGCACAGCTGGCATCCACAAGCCTCTCTCATGTCAAATATAGATTCCATATTAAATATTTAGATATCGGTTATCGAGAGGTTATTTTTACCCAACAACAATAAATAAAGTAACGTATAAATAGACACGTATATTAAATTTTGATTCATTTAATGTTTATGTAAACTTACTTGTTTTTTATTTTATATATAAATTTTACCTCTTTTAATTTTAATTACCTATTAGCTTGGTGGATGTGGTATAAAGCCCTTATGGGCTTTATCATAGCGTATCAGCACCGTATCACATAGAAGCCTTTAAAACCCTTCTCTTTAACTTGCATTCAATAGTTTAAATTCCTCATCATTATTACCTAATTATTACTTTTTATTTAAATTTAAATATTATTTAATTTTGATATATTAATTTAAATTTAAATAACATGAAAAAAATATAAAACTCATAATGTTCAAATAAAAAAATAAAGTGTCACTAAAAAAATACAATGCTTAAAAGGTTAAACTAGGTTAAACTAAAAATAAATATCTTCACTCGTCGTCTCCTCCATGTTCACGATCAAACCACAGGTGCTTGGTCAGATCAGCTCGAAGGTTAAGGTGTGTGTCCCTATCACGTATCCTCGCTTGGATAACTTCTTTTTGAGCGTATGTGAGTAGTGGGTTCGTCGCTTGGTTACTTTCATTATAACTCTCTGCACAATGTCACACCCCATTCTGCGACGGAAGCACGAGGTGTGATCATGAAAGGTTCTCATTGCATACGAAAGGTAAACATACTACATGCTCAAAATAACTTCAAACATTACATTACTGAAAACATATGTCAAGTGTTTACAACACAAGATAACATGTTGTCCTAAAAGTTACAACTTTATTTAACGATAAACAAAGCGACATCCACGAGCACTAGTGAGACCACGCGCACATCCATCCTAGTTACCTGAAATACATGTGAGTTTTGGAAAAAAAACGTCAACATAATGTTGGTGAGAATTCATGCAGTTTTTGTATTTCACGTTTGTATACTTTGTATGAAAACATAGTTTGTGTCATATATAAACCAAGTTTTCATATATAAATCAAGTTTTCATGTGTACCCCACGTACTCATGTATAATTCAGGTTTACTTGTGTACCCCACGTACCCATGTTTAAATCAAGTTTTAGTATGGTATGAATTTTTATGTAAATAAAGTATTCCTGTAAGTATCAGGATTGTTAATGGGTTGCAAAGCCATTAACATGTGACACGACATAGGAAGTCACCAAACCTTAGGCATTTTTCTAGTTGGCATATTCTGAGACACAAAAGAACTATTCGATTCTCGCCCTCACCGAGAGTGTGGCTGCCCGGCACCCGTTAGATCTAACATTTTGTTCTGCGGTCTAGGTATATTGTTGATTAATGGTGCTTATGGTACCCTGTTCGTGACACGATTTCTCGTATCATTTCTCATATCACATAATACTTGGTTCTCGTCCTCACCAAGTGTGTTTCTTGTTATCATACCACTTAAAAACATAGTAATATTTGTACATGTATTTCACCCCCGAAGTTATAAAACTGAAAACAGTTAAAGAAAAGGGGGAGCATGAACTCACAACTTTGCGTTCCTGTGCGTCGTAAACTTCACCGGATTTGCTTAATTAACGTCGTGACCTATGCGCGTTTTCTTAACGTTAGTCACTAGACTTGCGTCGCACAAGTACAGTCACTCTCTTTTGTATTCGTATTGTTATGTTAAAAATATTTTATATTTTTAACTAAGTATCTTACTTATATTATTTTCTCAAAAATTAATATAAGTATCTCGTGTTTTGCACTTTGCACCCGAATTATGTGTCTTGTATATTGTAAGTGTATTTTTATGTTTATACTCCTCATGAGTCTTTGGTGTATTTTTAAGTCTTAATACACTAGCACGTATAACACATACTATATACACTTAGCACAAAAGTTGGTGATCAAATAATATATATTCTAGATATATATTTAACAAGTTTCGTTTACGAAAACCCACCTCCGACACTTGGAAATTTTGTAACAAAGTCATGGCGAGATTTATTTGGAAAAGCAAGTTAAAATATATTCATAACACTTGTCGTAAAAATATTTCCAAGTGTTATATTTCTGGAAAAATTTCGCCAGAGTTTCCTCTGTAACTGGAGGTGGCCACGCTTTCTAGCGTATCATTTTCTTTTCAAAATTTAATCAATAATTTTCCCAACATCAACAAACAATATTTCAACATCAACTAGTCAAAATATACATAAATCGCAAACATATGAACTTGTGGGTTATGTAAAAGTGTGTAGTAACTTTCCATTATTTTTAGTAGATCTTTCCATCTTTATAAATAAAGTCGGTTCCTTGTGATCTTTATTCTTGAAGAAAATACATTTTTACAACTTCTAGGTCAAATATTACAAAAATAATTCTTTGATAAAACCTTCGTTACACAAGTGCCTACACACTTGTTTGTTCACAAAAAACATCTTTTGTTTATAAAAGATCCGGCCTTAAAACATGATTTCATCATACACTTGGTTCTTCCAAAATACCACTTGTAGATCTTTAGATCTACTAGTTTAGAACTTCATTTTACAAGAAAAATTACTTTTACATAAGTTCATGTTATTATGTAGTAGTGTTCATCATCTAGCCCCTTTCATACTTTAACATACACTAGTCCATGTTCTATGAACATGACTTAGCCGGGTTAGATGACGTTCCGAACTACTACTAGCAACTAACAACACAAAATAATCATAACAAAACAAGTTTAACAAGTTTTACACCAATATTCATTCTTTAACCACTTTGTTCATCATTTTACAAGACTTTTAGTTTTGTTCTTGAGTGTTTATGATTTTCAACCGACAATTCTCTTATTAACCACTTTAGACAAGATCAAGAAGGTGATTAGAAGCACTTACAACTAGTTCAAGGCTAGGGAAGAAACTAGACGAAAAACGGGTGGTTAATAGCGTTGTGGTGAAGTCCTTGGCAAACCGTAAGCACCGAGATTCCTTATACGTGATCCTTCACCCTCGTATGTGCTTGAAATAGCAAGATCGAAATCGAAAAGTGGTGGTGGTGGTGCCTATGGTTTCGGCCGAAAGTTCAAGAGAAAGGAGAGAGATGATCAAGTTTTGTTAAGTGTTGTGAATGTTATGGAACTCTTACCCTCCAAGTTACTTATAGGATTAGTTAGTGGTTTTAACCACTATATAACATGTTTCCTAGATATTAAGATCCCAAATATAATATTTAAAAATTGTTGGGTGGTGTCCCCTCATTCTGACCGAGTTCGGTTATGGGGGGTGGGTTAATAGTTGGTTTCCAAGTAAATGATTAAGTTAGTTAGTTAAGTTAGAGATTTAAAAAATGGTTACTAGCATGTAGTGTCTTGTGACAGGTGTTAGGGTATTCGGGGACCCTAACTAGCTCAGAAAAAGAAAAACAAAGTTATTGACATTATTTTTATGTTCCGGGTAGAGTCCGGTTGTTCGGTTGGATACTGATCCGTTAAAGTGCTTAATAAGCATTTAAAGTGTCGCTAGTGTTATTTTTAGTGACACAAGGAATTTCCGTCACTTAGGGAAATATTCTGGATGATAAAACGACATTTCTGCACAATATTTATGTTGTTAAAAGCTGAATTGTGCTGAATTTAATAAAATTCTGCACTTAAAGTGCGTTTCGGGTGCCTTTTACTGCGTATTTTAGCTTTCGTAACGTTTATACATAAACCCTTCTTGGGTTTTAATGTATTCTTGTCGTTGGACCTACACCTAGGCCCTAATTCTAATGTCTGACTGCTTTCTGCAGTTTTATTGACACATTGTGTCTTACCGGTGAGTTTACTAGTATTTCTGACGCAACGCTCTCGATATTCTTAAAGCAATACTTAGTAGTATACAACGTGCATGAATTCACTTGCTTAGCATGTATTCAGTCGATACTGACATTTAAGCACATAATTGCAGTCACTAAATAAGAATTAAAGTGTACGGAAATTACCGGTTTTGTGCCAGTTGTCACAGTCTCCCCCCGTTAAAAGAATTTCGTCCCGAAATTCAGGCTGAACTAACTCTCGCAGGAGTCTTCTTGAATAGGTGGGGATACTTTTCTTTGAACTGGTCTTCACGTTCCCATGTGTACTCGGGTCCATGCTTAGAGCTCCAACGTACTTTGACAAGTTTAACAGTGCTCCTCCAGGTCTTATTGACTTTCCAGTCGGTAACCTCCACGGGTTGTTCCGTAAATCGGAGGGCGTCATCAATATGCACTTCATCCACTGGGATGATCACGTTTTCTTGTGTTGGGCTCTTCTTGAGATTGGATACATGGAACATATCATGTACTCCATTAAGTTCTTCCGGTAACTCCAACTTGTATGCCATGGTACCAATTCTTTCTAGAATCTTGAATGGTCCGATGTATCGTGGATTTCAGCTTTCCACGTTTTCCAAATCTTACTACGCCCTTCCAAGGTGAGACCTTTAACAACATTTTGTCTCCCACCTCGAATTCTACTGGTTTTCTTTTCAGATCAACGTAGCTCTTTTGTCGATCTCGAGTCGCCTTAGTGCGCTCTTGGATCTGCGCAATCTTGTCGGTTGTCTCTTGTACAAGTTCAGGACCAACCATACGTTTATCTCCAGCGTCTGCCCAACATAAGGGCGATCGGCACTTGCGGCCATACAGAGCTTCGAATGGCGCGGCCTTTATGCTTGTATGGTGACTGTTATTGTAGGAAAACTCAACTAAAGGTAGGTGAGTATCCCAGCTGCCGCCTAGATCCATGACACATGCGCGAATCATATCTTCTAATGTTTGTATAGTCCGTTCGCTTTGGCCGTCTGTTTGAGGATGGAATGTCGTGCTTAGATCTAACTGGGATCCAAAGGCTTCCTGAAATGATTGCCAGATTCTTGAGACAAAGCGTCCATCTCTGTCTGAAATAATTGAGATTGGCACTCCACGTCGTGCCACAATTTCTCTTAAGTATATCTCTGCAAGCTTTCCAGTGCTGTCTTTTTCTCGGATCGGTGGGAAGTGCGCAGACTTCGTTAACCGATCGACTATCACCCATATCATATTGGGCCCTCTCGGGGTCCTGGGTAATTTCGCTATGAAATCCATCGAGATTTGTTCCTACTTCCACATGGGTATCTCTGGTTGTTGTAGTAGGCCAGACGGTTTCTGATATTCAGCCTTAACCTTAGCACAGGTTAGGCATTTTCCAACATGAACAGCAACATCGCTTTTGAGTCTTGGCCACCAATAGTATTCTCTTAAGTCTTGATACATCTTGTCCGATCCTGGATGGATTGAGTATCTTGATTTATGCGCTTCATCAAGGATGACTTCTCGTAGGCCACCATAGAGCGAAACCCAAATACGCTTCTTAAAGTGTAAGGCTCCCTCTTCATTTGGCGCCATGTACTTTAATGCACCCCGGAGGTATTCAGCTTTGCGGTTTTCCACCTTAAGGGCTTCTTGTTGTGCGTCACGAATACGTGAAGTGAGGTTCGTTCGGATAGTCATTTCCAATGCTCGAACCCTTAGGGTCTTAACCCTCTCTTTCCGACTTAAAGCGTCCGCTACAACGTTTGCCTTTCCAGGATGGTACTTAATCTCACAGTCGTAATCATTTAGCAGCTCGACCCATCGCCGTTGGCGCATGTTCAGTTCCTTCTGATCAAGTATGTGTTGCAGGCTTTTGTGATCTGTGAAGATTGTACATCGAGTACCATATAGATAGTGTCGCCAGATCTTCAAGGCAAATACCACCGCGCCCAGCTCCAGGTCGTGGGTGGTATAGTTTCTTTCGTGCACCTTCAATTGCCTTGAAGCGTAAGCGATGACTTTCTGGCGTTGCATGAGCACGCAACCCAAACCTTGTCGTGAAGCGTCGCAATATACCACGAAGTCATCTGTGCCTTCGAGTAATGATAGTATTGGTGCATCGCATAGCTTGTTTTTGAGTAGCTGAAAGGCTTCTTCCTGTTTAACACCCCAGTCGTACTTCTTGTCTTTCTGTGTAAGGGCAGTTAGCGGCTGAGCTATTTTTGAGAAATTCTCGATGAATCGCCGGTAATAGCCCGCTAAGCCCAAAAATTGCCGAACTTCAGTCGGGGTTTTGGGAGCTTCCCAATTCTTTATGGCTTCAATCTTGGACGGGTCTACATGAATGCCCTTCTCATTCACCACGTGACCAAGAAATTGTACTTCGCGAATCCAGAATTCGCACTTTGAGAACTTTGCATACAGTTTCTCTTTCTTCAGTAGTTCCAGTATGGTTCTGAGGTGTTGCTCGTGTTCTTCTTTCGTCCGCGAGTAGATCAGGATATCATCGAGAAATACAATCATGAATTTATCGAGATATGGTTTGCATACGCGGTTCATCAGATCCATAAAGACCGCTGGAGCGTTCGTCAATCCGAATGGCATCATAAGAAACTCGTAATGCCCATAGCGTGTTCTGAATGCAGTCTTTGGTGCGCTTTCTTCTTGTATCCTTAACTGATGATATCCAGATCGAAGGTCAATCTTGGAGTAGTAGCTTGATCCTTGCAACTGATCCAATAAGTCGTCAATCCTCGGTAGTGGGTACCGATTCTTGATAGTGAGCTTGTTCAGTTCTCTGTAATCGATACACATCCGCAGAGTTCCATCCTTTTTCTTCACGAACAATACTGGAGCTCCCCAAGGCGAAAAGCTTGGCCTTATGAACCCTTTATCCAACAGCTCCTGGAGTTGTGTAGATAATTCTTGCATCTCGGATGGTGCAAGTCAATAGGGTGCCTTGGCTACAGGGGTAGCTCCTGGGACCAAGTCTATACGGAATTCGACTTGACGCTGCGGAGGTAGTCCTGGCAGATCTTCGGGAAAAACCTCAGGGAATTCCTTCACCACAGGAATGTCTTCGAGTTTTGGCTCCTCAGCCTTCTTGTCTATAACATGTGCCAGGAAAGCGACACATCCTTTCCTTAAGCACTTCTGCGCCTTCATGCAACTGATGATTCGAAGAGGCGCGTCTTGTTTTTCTCCATGCACAATGAGAGTTTCATCGTTCGCTAAAGGGACGCAAATGATTTTCTCATGACAAATAACTTCAGCTTTGTTCTTGGACAACCAGTCCATTCCTACCACTACATCGAAGCTACCCAATTGGATAGGTAAGAGGTCGATGCTAAACCTTTGTTCAGCAAGTTCTAGTGTGCATCCTCTAACAACTTCGCTCGACTCAACAATTTTACCATTGGCTAATTCTATGGAGTATGGAATATCCAATCTACTAGACTCTATCCCAAGCGTACGTTTAAATTCCACAGACATGAAACTATAATCGGCACCAGTGTCAAATAACATGGATGCAAAGTGATTGTTAATGAGAAACGTACCGGTGACCACGTTAGGGTCCTCGCGTGCGTCCTTTGCTCCAATCACAAATGCTCGAGCCTGAGCATTGTCTTTCTTTGGGCAGTCTTTCATGAAATGATCATTGCTTCCACAATGGAAGCATCCTTGGTTCCGCCCCTTCCCATTACCGTTCTTGTTACCAGCACCGTTTCCATTTCGATTCTTTCCCTTACCCCAACAGTCTTCCGTTTGATGACCCAATCTACCACATTTGTCGCACCTTGGAATGCGGCAAGCTCCATCATGATGATACTTACATTTTTGGCAATTAGGCATGGTGCCTTGGTACCCTTTGGCTGCAGTATTTGCCTCCTTAGGGGGGTTGGTGTCACGTTTCTTGTTGGAACCCTTGTTGTTGCGAGTTGCTTGATTCAGGTTTGCATGTTTCCTTTTCTTGTCCCCAGACGACTCAGAATTGCGTCTCGGTGTTTTCTGTTGGGTTCAGTGATAGCTTCTGCATGCGAACACAGTCTTCAGTAAGGCTGACAGCCAGAGTTACAGCCTCAGTGATTGTTTGGGGTTTGGCTGAAGTCACCATGCCGTGAAATTCCGGGGCCAGTCCCCAAATATAGCGTTCAACGCACTTAAATTCCGGAGTTACCATGTAAGGAATCACCCTAGACAAATCATGGAACCTTCGAGTATACCCAGTGATGTCAGCACCTACCATAGTCAAGTGCCAGAACTCTGTCTCCAACCTTTGGAGTTCGGCACGAGAGCAGTACTTTTCTCTCATTTTCTCCTTCAGTTCATCCCAATTCATGCCATACGCGGCATCATCACCCAGCGTTTGAACTTGCAAATTCCACCATGTCAGTGCTTCATTGACAAACAGCCCAGTAGCAAAGGTGACTTGTTGATCCGCGGTACACTTGCTCATGCGGATTGTGGCTTCAGTCTTTTCCGTCCAACGCACAAATGCTACTGCTCCTCCAGTGCCATCACAGTTCGTTGGTTTGTAGTCGAGGAACTGTTTGAAGGTGCAGCTTGTAATTAACCCAACCAATTCAGATATGAGCAATCGAAGAAACAATTAAACAAGGACCGTTCATAAATTTCTCCATGCTTGGTAAATTGTCTTAAGGTTACCTTGAGCTGCATTTCCTCCAGACGAATCTCCATGTCCGTTACGTCTAGCATTGCTTGGTCCTCCACTGTCTTGAGTACGGTTCGCCTCGTACTGGGCGATAGCAGCAGAGATCCTTTCTTCCAGTAGAGCGTTCAGCTCTTCAGTAGTTTTCGGCAGTGGGGGAGGAGGAGGTTGATCTTGAGCGTTCACAGCTCTTCTTGGTGCCATGTTCTGAAGGAACACAACACAATAGGGTTAGACATTTGTTTGATATCGTCATACGAGACAGTAGTAGTATATGTATATGCAGGCATATACCACATAAGTGACATCAAACAATCCGCGCAATACATGAATCCATTCATACATCAACAAGCATGTATAATTGGGTAAACACCTTAGTTTACATTGGCGGTTCTTGTCTTTATACCCTAAGTCATTACTCCAAAAAGTGTATGTTTGACCTTTTTCATTCACTGAGGGAATGTATACGCGACCAGACTTGCTGTGGTATCTGTGCACTGAGTTCCATAATTATGTATGCATCCATAATTACGTAACTCCTTGCACAGTCCGCACAGTTCGTTTCATCCTCGTATTTCTTCCTTCAGTTAGGCCATTGTTTTTCAGGTAAAGTCATGTATACTAGTGGTATTCTACATCTAGTACATGTATATGCTAATTATCTCACATAATTGCAAGTAATCCTTAATCATAGACAAGTGCTACCCCAGTGCACCCTAAGTCACGTAGTGTCTTTTCTAGACCCATGTAAACAGTTTCAGGCAGTGGATGTCGCGGGAAGTTTTATGCAATGAAAACTTTTTGAAAAATCGTTTTCGTGATAGGATCCTAGAGATTGTAGACTAGACTCGAGAAGGAATCCTGGTTCACTACAATCGCAGCTCTGATACCAATCTGTCACACCCCATTCTGCGGCGGAAGCACGAGGTGTGATCATGAAAGGTTCTCATTGCATACGAAAGGTAAACATACTACATGCTCAAAAATAACTTCAAACATTACATTACTGAAAACATATGTCAAGTGTTTACAACACAAGATAACATATTGTCTTAAAAGTTACAACTTTATTTAACGATAAACAAAGCGACATCCACGAGCACTAGTGAGGCCACGCGCACATCCATCCTAGATACCTGAAATACATGTGAGTTTTGGAAAAAAATGTCAACATAATGTTGGTGTGAATTCATGCAGTTTTTGTATTTCACGTTTGTATACTTTGTATGAAAACATAGTTTGTGTCATGTATAAACCAAGTTTTCATATATAAATCAAGTTTTCATGTGTACCCCATGAGTATAATTCAAGTTTACTTGTGTACCCCACGTACCCATGTTTAAATCAAGTTTTAGTATGGTATGAAATTTTATGTAAATAAAGTATTCCTGTAAGTATCAGGATTGTGAATGGGTTGCTAAGCCATTAACATGTGACACGACATAGGAAGTCACCAAACCTTAGGCATTTTTCTAGTTGGCATATTCTGAGACACAAAAGCACTACTCGATTCTCGCCCTCACCGAGAGTGAGGCTGCCCGGCACCCGTTAGATCTAACCTTTTGTTCTGCGGTCTAGGTATATTGTTGATTAATGGTGCTTATGGTACCCTATTCGTGACACGATTTCTCGTATCATTTCTCATATCACATCATACTTGGTTCTCGTCCTCACCAAGTGTGTTTCTTGTTATCATACCATTTATAAACATAGTAATATTTGTACATGTATTTCACCCCCGAAGTTATAAAACTGAAAACAATTAAAGAAAAAGGGGAGCATGAACTCACAACTTTGCGTTCCTGTGCCTCGTAAACTTCACCGGATTTGCTTAATTAACGTCGTGACCTATACGCGTTTTCTTAACGTTAGTCACTAGACTTGCGTCGCACAAGTACAGTCACTCTCTTTTGTATTCGTATTGTTGTGTTAAAAATATTTTATATTTTTAACTAAGTATCTTACTTATATTATTTTCTCAAAAATTAATATAAGTATCTCGTGTTTTGCACTTTGCACCCGAATTATGTGTCTTGTATATTGTAAGTGTATTTTTATGTTTATACTCTTCATGAGTATTTGGTGTATTTTTAGGTCTTAATACACTAGCACGTATAACACAAACTATATACACTTAGCACAAAAGTTGGTGATCAAATAATATATATTCTAGATATATATTTAACAAGTTTCGTTTACGAAAACCCACCTCCGACACTTGGAAATTTTGTAACAAAGTCATGGCGAGATTTATTTGGAAAAGCAAGTTAAAATATATTCATAACACTTGTCGTAAAAATATTTCCAAGTGTTATATTTCTAGAAAAATTTCGCCAGAGTTTCCTCTGTAACTGGAGGTGGCCATGCTTTCTAGCGTATCATTTTCTTTTCAAAATTTAATCAATAATTTTCCCAACATCAACAAACAATATTTCAACATCAACTAGTTAAAATATACATAAATCGCAAACATATGAACTTGTGGGTTATGTAAAAGTGTGTAGTAACTTTCCATTATTTTTAGTAGATCTTTCCATCTTTATAAATAAAGTCGGTTCCTTTGATCTTTATTCTTGAAGAAAATACATTTTTACAACTTCTAGGTCAAATATTACAAAAATAATTCTTTGATAAAACCTTCGTTACACAAGTGCCTACACACTTGTTTGTTCACAAAAACATCTTTTGTTTATGAAAGATCCGGCCTTAAAACATGATTTCATCATATACTTATACTTGGTTCTTCGAAAATACCACTTGTAGATCTTTAGATCTACTAGTTTAGAACTTCTTTTTACAAGAAAAATTACTTTTACACAAGTTCATGTTATTATGTAGTAGTGTTCATCATCTAGCCCCTTTCATACTTTAACATACACTAGTCCATGTTCTATGAACATGACTTAGCCGGGTTAGATGACGATCCGAACTACTACTAGCAACTAACAACACAAAATGATCATAACAAAACAAGTTTAACAAGTTTTACACCAATATTCATTCTTTAACCACTTTGTTCATCATTTTACAAGACTTTTAGTTTTGTTCTTGAGTGTTTATGATTTTCAACCGACAATTCTCTTATTAACCACTTTAGACAAGATCAAGAAGGTGATTAGAAGCACTTACAACTAGCTCAAGGCTAGGGAAGAAACTAGACGAAAAACAGGTGGTTAATAGCGTTGTGGTGAGGTCCTTGGCAAACCGTAAGCACCGAGCTTCCTTATACATGATCCTTCACCCTCGTATGTGCTTGAAATAGCAAAATCAAAATCGAAAAGTGGTGGTGGTGGTGCCTATGGTTTCGGCCGAAAGTTCAAGAGAAAGGAGAGAGATGATCAAGTTTTGTTACGTGTTGTGAATGTTATGGAACTCTTACCCTCCAAGTTACTTATAGGACTAGTTAGTGGTTTTAACCACTATATAACATGTTTCCTAGATATTAAGCATCCCAAATATAATATTCAAAAATTGTGGGGTGGTGTCCCCTCATTCTAACCGAGTTCGGTTATGGGGGGTGAGTTAATAGTTGGTTTCCAACTAAATGATTAAGTTAGTTAGTTAAGTTAGAGATTTAAAAATTGGTTACTAGCATGTAGTGTCTTGTGACAGGTGTTAGGGTATTCGGGGACCCTAACTAGCTCAGAAAAAGAAAACAATGTTATTGACATTATTTTTATGTTTCGGGTAGAGTCCGGTTGTTCGGTTGGATACTGATCCGTTAAAGTGCTTAATAAGCATTTAAAGTGTCGTTAGTGTTATTTTTAGTGACACAAGGAATTCCCATCACTTAGGGAAATATTCTGGATGATAAAACGACATTTCCGCACAATATTTACGTTGTTAAAAGCTGAGTTGTGCTGAATTTAATAAAATTCTGCACTTAAAGTGCGTTTCGGGTGCCTTTTAGTGCGTATTTTAGCTTTCGTAACGTTTATACATAAACCCTTCTTGGGTTTTAATGTATTCTTGTCGTTGGACCTACACCTAGGCCCTAATTCTAATGTCTGACTGCTTTCTGCAGTTTTGTTGACACATTGTGTCTTACCGGTGAGTTTACTAGTATTTCTGACGCAACGCTCTCGATATGCTTAAAGCAATACTTAGTAGTATACAACGTGCATGAATTCACTTGCTTAGCATGTATTCAGTCGATACTGACATTTAAGCACACAATTGCAGTCACTAAATAAGAATTAAAGTGTACGGAAATTACCGGTTTTGTGCCAGTTGTCACACACAAAACGCTCTTCCCGAGTCCTCAAATATCATGTTATGCAAGATGATGCACGTATACATGACGTTTCTCATTTTACTCTTTTCAAGTATCCTCGACGGTTGGGCAATGATAAACCATCTCTTTTTTAATACACCGAAAGCTCGCTCGATATCTTTTCTTGCTGACTCTTGTTTCTTTTTGTAATACACCCTTTTCTCGTCATCTGGACACGAAAGAGTTTACACCTACGTCGCCCACCCCGGATAAATACCGTCGACAAGATAGTACCCATACTTATACTCTACGTCGTTTTCATAGAATGAAGTATTTGGTGCAACACCATCTATGACATCGTCGAAAAGACTAGAAGATTGTAAAACAACGTTGTCATTGTTTGCACCGGCTATGCCAAGGTATGCATGCCAAATCCATAAATTTTGAGACGCGACCGCTTGTAGTATTAGGTTAGGACCCTCGTGGTCACCACGATGGTGTTGCCCTTTCCAAACGGTTGGACATGCCTTCCACTCCCAGTGCGTGCAATCAAGACTACCCAACATCCCAGAAAACTCGTGTATCCGCTGATGGGCCTCGTATAAAAATGGAACGTCGGTAGCGGTCGACATCCTCAAATATTTCCTCCCGTAAAGAAAATTAACACCTAATATAATAGTGTTAATAAACTACAAATGAACATAATAATAATAATAATAATAATAATAATAATAATAATAATATCTTCACAAAAATTTTCAAGACAGTCAAGACAGTCAAGACAACTTCTGGCTGACATCCTTATATATTCGTCCCACGCATCACTCGCTGTGCCGTATGCAAGTTGCCTAATTGCGGCAGTACACTTTTGTATTCCATAGAAACCAATTTTGCGACTACCACTTTCTCTTTGTGTGAAAAATGGATATTGGGCCGCAAGATCATTAGAAATTCTTAAGAAAAGACGACGGCTCATACGAAACCGACGCCTAACTGTGCATCGTCGTACAAAAGATTTTCATCAAAGTAATCACGCATTAAACGTTCATGAGCACCTAACCGATCTCATTCAAGAGGCGCTTGTCTGGTACGCATTGTAGACGATTCGACTTCTTTTCGCAAATACTGAATTGCCTTCTGTGTCCCTGCGATAAGCATATCGTCGATCATTCCGCTAGATGAAGAGCTGGATGAATCAGATGAAGAATGGGATGGAATTTTTGTTATACAAATGATTGGAGAGAATGTGTATGTTTTAGTGATTGGTGGTGTCTTCATGGGAAGATTGTGGTGTCTTCAATCTTAAGGTATCTTCATCTTGTGGCGTCTACATGAAAGATTGTATTTAGGCTTTCATGAGGAATCGATTGGAAGAGGAAGAAGAAGGCCATGGCCATCGCGATGAGTAACGGAAGATGAATTGGCGTTGGTAGGGTTTCTGATGGAGTAGATATTGGGTTTGGGTTTGAATTTTGAAAGATGGGACTCTGGATATATGAAAGATAGAAGAATTGAAGCTCGATGGCATTAAATACAAATTACATATCTCTGTAAGTTTTAAATTTCAAATTACCCTCCATTTTAATGAAACATCAGAAGTTTGAAATTTGAATGAATCTTTGAACTTTGAATGTGGGCCAGACCTTTGAAATTTGAATGTAGGGCAGTGGTTTGAAATTTAAAGTGATTTTAAATTAAGACTTATGATGCAATAATGACATAAGAAAAGCATTGTTGGACAGCCACTATGGCTGCCACATCAGCTTTTCTTATGTCATGGGATTTCTCCTATTATAGAAAGTATAGATAGATAATAGATGTGCATTTGTATGTGTACGCTCAAATACATACATATTTACGATAATCACCCAAAAATGTACATTTTTAAACTACTTAAAAGCGACAATTTCTTAACTAGTTAAGTTATCTGATTGTCATGAACTTAATGATCTAACGATGAAAATTGATTGCGTGAGACAATACGGTGTGGATGTCGTTTCTCGGCGTTCTTGTCAGTCAACGCCCACCTTCCCACACCATCCCTCACGGTGTGCACGACTGTGACAACTCGACCTTTTGACTCGTATTTAATGCACGTTGACTTTGACCATTGACCTTGACTGTTTGACTTGCTTGACTTGTAATATGGATAATGTGCACTTGATGTAATATGAATGATATGGGTATGAACTTGTTTAGAAAACTTAGACTTAAACTATAGAACCCATTAAGGATCCATATGTGTTTTGCCGTACAACACCCCGACGAATCAGATTATGATTCGCCAAGAACCATTCGACGAAACAGGTAACCTGTTTCGCCAATCCTGTTTCGCCGGCCCAATCAGTTTCGCCAAGGCCCAGTTCGGCCCAGTAGGGTGAAACGCGTATATACACACGCACAGACCTATGTTCGATACTTTTTGGCAAAACAGAAACCCTAGAACTCCTGTGCGCAGACGGCAATTGTGTGTGTGTTCCCGAAACCCGCTAGCGATTTACTCATCTTTCCCTCTACTCGGTTAGTTATCTATGTGTTCATGATTCCTTGATTCATGTTACATCTATGCTTGATTTCCTGGATTTCTCTATACATATTGGGTATGCTTGATTTACAATCGGATGTGAGTACATGTACTAGATAATATTGCTTCGTATGCATGACTAGTCGGTTACGTATTTCTATGCGAATTATGATGTTGATTTAGGAATACTATTAACTGATCGGATTGATATGATTACGTGATGGGTAGATCTAGAACTAACGATGTTCATGCCGGTTTAATGTCGTTAAACTTTGTTGATTATGATTTCTGGGTTACGATAGTTGTACGTTTATCTGATGATAGTATGATGATTGTTCTTGAAGGTGTTCTAGGCGGCTGCTAGAATGATTAGGGTTTCCATGATTGATTGCATGATTTTCCGTAACTGACATGTTGACGTAACTGATACCTTAACGAATCTGAATGTTTGTCGAATCAGAATGTTGACGTAACTGAATGCTTGACGAATGTGAATGATTGACGAATGTGATTGTTTGGCGAATTAGAAGTCTTGGCGAAACAGAATTAGTTTCGCCAAGGATGATTGACGAATTTGAAAATGTGTTTCGCCAAAGGAGGTTTGACGAAACAGAATGTGTTTCGCCAACCCTGTGTTTCGCCAATTGATGTGTTTCGCCGAACTGGATAACCTGCACAGTAATCTGATGTAATTCTGATGTAATTCTGTTGAGTGTTCACTGAGTTAACTAACTGATGTTAAACGCTATGCATGACTGGTGTAATGTTGAATAGTGATGTGTACTACTTGATGATCATTGTTGATGCTTATACGTGAACTATATGAAATCAAACTGATTTGAATACGTGCATACTCTAGGACGTGATTGACTTTCTTTGAGCACATACTTAGCATACCGAGCAAACCCCAGGTGAGTTCACACAGCCAAGGCATGGGTTCCCGGGTGGGGAATGGGATTTGATAGATTGATGTGCATACTCAGATGGTAGAACTTAACGAATACGAACCTACTAGACTAGTAACACTTATTGAACTGATCTTCGCACACCTGCCACGGGTTGGCCGCGATACTATGACATCTTCGCACACCTGCCTTTGGAAGGCCGCGAACTAAACTTACTAACCTTCGCACACCTGCCTGGGAGGCCGCGATACAAATAAACCTAGTCTAGAATAATTGGGATGAACATCCCGTAATATCTTCGCACACCTGCCTGGGAGGCCGCGATGGAAATATGATACATGATATAAACGAACGAACTTGCTATTACTCATACCATACTATTATTGAACTGTTATCTGTGAACTCGCTCAACTAGTTGTTGACTCTCTGCTGCATGCCTTGCAGGACCTTAGGTATTTATGGAGCTTGCACTGGAGGAGCGGGTCGTTGTGGGAAATGGATCATGAACACTATGTTTAATACTTCGAATATTTGAACTTATGATTTTATTTGGGTTATTTACTTATGCTTCCGCTATTGATACTACGCTTGGTTTGGAACATCAATTGTATTGAATGGGGTTTACGAACTATTTACTTATATTATGCTATGTTCAATATGATTGATGGCTTGATTCTGGTCAGTCACGCTCCCAAGCGGTGGTACTCCGCGTGTGGATTTTGGGGGTGTGACAGATTGGTATCAGAGCCATTGGTTATAGAGAACTTGGTTTTAATATGGGAAAACATTTTTATTAAAACCAGACTATAACCAGAACAGTGCTCTCAACGATCCACAACGACACTTCGCTCCACGTGCAAGACTCGACATACTAGGTAATAAGGTTTATGTTTATTACCTGCTTGCTAGAACTGCTTAGAACTTTGCTCGTAGTATGCTTACCCTACTATTGCTCGCTATCTGTTACTGTTTGAGAACACTTATGTGCTTACACTCTTCTGTCATCGCACTATTCGCGAACCTTTCTCACTTATGTTGCCTTTGATGTGAAGATCAATGGCCGCACGAATTAACATGACTCAAGCCCAGCTAGAGGCTCTCGTTGCTGCGGCAGTTGCAGCCGCTCAAGCAGGTCAACACGCGCAGCAACCTGTCTGCACATTCAAGAACTTCATGGACTGTCCTCCAAATTCTTTCAGTGGCACCGAGGGGGCAGTGGGACTCCTCCATTGGTTTGAAAAGCTAGAGTCAGTATTCGAAATGTGCGAGTGCCCTGAGGCTCGCAAGGTCAAGTATGCAACTGGCACCTTGGAGGGAATAGCGCTAACCTGGTGGAACGCGCAGGTGCAAATTCTGGGGTTGGCAGCTGCTAACGCCACACCCTGGAACGATTTTAAGGAACTTATCAAGAGAGAGTATTGCACGCGTGAAGATATTCACAAACTGGAAGACGAGCTGTATAACCTGAAAATGACTGGGTCAGAGATTGAAGCATATACTAAACGGTCAAATGAGCTGGCCGTGCTGTGTCCAACTATGGTGGACCCTCCATACAAGCGTATTGAGTTGTATCTCAAAGGTTTGGCGCCAGAAATCCAGAGCCACGTAACATCGGCTAATCTTGACGACATTCAGGCTATTCAGCGCCTCGCTCACCGCATCACAGATCAGGCAGTGGATCAGAACAGACTGCCAAAACGCATCAGTGCTACCACTACTGCTACTACTACTCCAGCTGCTACTACTTCTGCCACAACCAGCGAGAACAAAAGAAAGTGGGATGGGGATTCCAGCAAGGGATCAGCTTCGGTTCAGTCCCAAACTCAGCAGCGTCGCACCAACGATTATCAGAGCCCGAATCAGCAATCATCGGGCAACCAGGGGCAGAGTGGTTATAGGGGAACTCACCCGTGGTGTAACAGGTGCAACAAACACCACAGTGGAAGATGTCGCAGGGAACGTTGTCAAAGATGCCACAAGCCGGGCCATGAGGCTAAAGATTGTAGAAGCTCGCGACCAGCAAACCAAAACCAGCAACTCCCACCGCCAGCTCCACAGAACCAGCAGCAGCAGCCACAGCGTGGAAACCGGGGATGTTTCCAGTGTGGGGCTGAAGGCCACTACAAACGCGATTGCCCACAGTTGAACCAGAATCGCAACAACAACAACAATCAGGGCAACGGGAACAATAACAACAACAACAACGGGGGAAACAACAACAATGGCAACGAAGCTCGGGGTCGTGCTTTTGTGCTAGGTCGGGGTGACGCAGTGAATGATCCCAACGTGGTTATGGGTAAGTTTCTTCTCGACGATATTTACGTTACTGTCTTATTTGATTCGGGTGCTGATACAAGCTATATGTCATTGAAAATGAGTAAATTGTTAAAACGTACACCAACACCCCTAAACACCAAACACGTCGTAGAACTGGCAAATGGTAAAAGTGTAGAAGCGGCACATGTAATCAAGGGTTGTAACATCGTTCTAGCTGGTCAGACTTTCTCGATTGATCTTATACCCATAGTTTTGGGTAGTTTCGACGTTGTCATCGGTATGGATTGGTTATCCCAACATCACGCAGGGATTTTATGCAAGGAGAAGGTTATTCGTATTCCTCGCTCTAGTCAGGAACCTCTCGAAGTCCACGGCGACAAGAGTGGTGCTGTGGTTGGCATCATTTCTTTCTTGAAAGCTCAGAAATGTTTACGAAAGGGGCACACTGCCATTCTGGCACTTGTCACTGACGCATCAGCTAAGGAAAAGAAACTGGAGGATATTCCAGTTGTACGCGACTTTCCTCAGGTGTTTCCTGAAGACTTGCCTGGTTTACCGCCTCATCGCCAAGTCGAGTTTCAGATTGAGTTAGCTCCTGGAGCAGCACCAATAGCCCGCGCACCGTATCGTTTAGCTCCAACCGAACTGGAAGAACTGTCGAAGCAGCTACAAGAGCTCTTGGAAAAGGGATTTATTCGTCCAAGCTCTTCGCCTTGGGGAGCTCCAGTACTTTTTGTGAAGAAGAAAGACGGTACGTTCAGAATGTGCATCGACTACCGTGAACTAAACAAGGTGACGGTGAAGAACCGTTATCCTCTTCCGCGTATAGACGACTTATTCGACCAGTTGCAGGGGTCGAGTTACTACTCCAAGATAGACTTGAGGTCAGGGTATCATCAGCTGAGAGTCCGGGATGAGGACGTCTCCAAAACCGCATTCAGAACTCGTTACGGCCACTACGAGTTTCTTGTCATGCCATTCGGGTTAACGAACGCGCCAGCCGTATTTATGGACCTCATGAACAGGGTGTGCAAGCCGTACTTAGACAAGTTCGTCATTGTTTTCATCGACGACATCTTGATTTACTCCAAGAGTCAAGAGGAGCACGAACAACACCTACGATTGATCCTGGAACTTCTTAGAAAAGAGCAATTGTACGCCAAGTTTTCTAAATGTGACTTCTGGCTTCGTGAAGTCCACTTCTTAGGCCATGTGGTGAACAGGGATGGGATCCATGTCGATCCATCCAAGGTAGATTCGATCAGGAACTGGCCTGCACCGCGTACACCAACGGAAATACGCCAATTCTTGGGTTTGGCGGGTTACTATCGGTGATTCATCAAAGACTTTTCAAAGATCGCTCAACCGCTTACACTGCTGACACAGAAGGGTGTCACCTATCGCTGGGGAGAGTCCCAGGAAACCGCCTTTCAGTACTTAAAGGATAGGCTTTGCAGTGCGCCTATTCTCTCGTTGCCAGAGGGCACGGAAGATTTCGTGGTTTATTGTGACGCATCAATACAGGGTCTTGGTTGCGTATTGATGCAGCGGGATAAAGTGATTGCCTACGCCTCTCGTCAACTCAAGGTTCACGAACGGAACTACACGACGCACGATTTAGAGCTGGGAGCAGTTGTTTTCGCGCTTAAGATATGGCGACACTACCTGTACGGTACCAGGTGCACGATTTACACCGATCACAGGAGTCTCGAGCATATCCTTAAGCAGAAGGATTTGAACATGCGTCAACGAAGATGGGTGGAACTACTGAATGATTATGAATGCGCTATCAAGTACCATCCAGGCAAAGCCAATGTTGTGGCTGACGCCCTTAGTCGGAAAGACACTATACCTAGACGCGTACGAGCTTTGCAGCTCACTATTCAGTCTAGTCTTCCTGCACAGATACGAGATGCTCAGGTGGGAGCATTGAAACCGGAAAATGTAAAGGCTGAAGCCTTACGTGGTTCAAGGCAACAAATGGAACAAAAGGAAGACGGCGCCTACTATGTAACGGGGCGTATTTGGGTCCCACTGTATGGCGGTCTACGCGAACTTGTGATGGACGAAGCACACAAGTCTCGCTACTCGGTACATCCAGGGTCAGATAAAATGTACCACGACATCAAGACAACATATTGGTGGCCTAGCATGAAGGCCCACATCGCTACTTACGTCGGCAAGTGTTTGACATGTGCAAGGGTCAAAGTGGAATATCAGAAACCAGCGGGTCTACTTCAGCAACCCAAGATACCGCAATGGAAATGGGAAGAAATTTCCATGGATTTCGTTACAGGCTTACCTAGATCCCAGCGCGGAAACGATACCATATGGGTGATCGTGGATCGACTCACCAAGTCTGCACACTTTCTGGCTATAAAAGAAACAGATAAGTTCTCCACTCTCGCAGACGTTTATCTCAAAGAAGTTGTTTCGAGGCACGGGGTGCCCATCTCTATCATTTCGGATCGCGATGCACGATTCACATCAGAGCTATGGCAAGCGATGCACAAATCTTTCGGCTCAAAGTTAGACATGAGCACGGCATATCACCCTCAGATGGACGGGCAGTCTGAGCGAACGATTCAAACTCTTGAAGACATGCTTCGAGCATGTGTCATCGACTTCGGCAACGGCTGGGAAAAGCACCTCCCTTTAGTGGAGTTCTCATACAATAACAGTTATCACACCAGCATTCAAGCCGCTCCATTCGAGGCATTGTACGGGCGTAAATGCCGGTCACCTCTCTGTTGGGCAGAGGTGGGGGATAGTCAAATTACTGGTCCAGAGATCGTAGTGGACGCCACGGAAAAGATCGCACAGATACGACAACGCATGGCGGCAGCACGCGACCGTCAGAAAGCCTAAGCGGACAAGCGTAGAAAGCCATTGGAATTTCAGGTCGGGGACCGGGTTTTATTGAAAGTTTCACCCTGGAAGGGTGTGGTACGTTTTGGCAAACGGGGCAAACTGAATCCGCGATATGTTGGACCATTCGAGATCATTGAGAAAATCGGCAAGGTAGCCTACAGATTGAACTTACCAGCTGAACTCGGGGCAGTTCACAATGTCTTTCATGTATCGAACTTAAAGAAGTGCTTATCAGATGAAACCCTCATAATTCCTTTTAAAGAACTCACTATCGACGAGCGATTGCAGTTCGTCGAGGAACCTGTTGAAATTACGGACCGGGATGTGAAGGTCCTCAAACATAAGAGAATCCCTCTTGTTCGAGTTCGTTGGAACTCCCGACGTGGCCCAGAGTACACCTGGGAACGCGAAGACCAAATGAAAGAAAAGTATCCCCAGTTATTCGAAACCAATACAACCACTGCTGAGGCTGAAGCTACTACCACGGAATTTCGGGACGAAATTCCAGATCAACGGGGGGAGGATGTGACACCCCAGGAAAACCAGTGAACGATGCAACCTATCTAGCTTTCTCAGTAAGTACGTACCAAATTTCGGGACGAAATTTCTTTCAAGTTGGGGATAATGTGACAACTCGACCTTTTGACTCGTATTTAATGCACGTTGACTTTGACCATTGACCTTGACTGTTTGACTTGCTTGACTTGTAATATGGATAATGTGCACTTGATGTAATATGAATGATATGGGTATGAACTTGTTTAAAACTTAGACTTAAACTATAGAACCCATTAAGGATCCATATGTGTTTTGCCGTACAACACCCCGACGAATCAGATTATGATTCGCCAAGAACCATTCGACGAAACAGGTAACCTGTTTCGCCAATCCTGTTTCGCCGGCCCAATCAGTTTCGCCAAGGCCCAGTTCGGCCCAGTAGGGTGAAACGCGTATATACACACGCACAGACCTATGTTCGATACTTTTTGGCAAAACAGAAACCCTAGAACTCCTGTGCGCAGACGGCAATTGTGTGTGTGTTCCCGAAACCCGCTAGCGATTTACTCATCTTTCCCTCTACTCGGTTAGTTATCTATGTGTTCATGATTCCTTGATTCATGTTACATCTATGCTTGATTTCCTGGATTTCTCTATACATATTGGGTATGCTTGATTTACAATTGGATGTGAGTACATGTACTAGATAATATTGCTTCGTATGCATGACTAGTCGGTTACGTATTTCTATGCGAATTATGATGTTGATTTAGGAATACTATTAACTGATCGGATTGATATGATTACGTGATGGGTAGATCTAGAACTAACGATGTTCATGCCGGTTTAATGTCGTTAAACTTTGTTGATTATGATTTCTGGGTTACGATAGTTGTACGTTTATCTGATGATAGTATGATGATTGTTCTTGAAGGTGTTCTAGGCGGCTGCTAGAATGATTAGGGTTTCCATGATTGATTGCATGATTTTCCGTAACTGACATGTTGACGTAACTGATACCTTAACGAATCTGAATGTTTGTCGAATCAGAATGTTGACGTAACTGAATGCTTGACGAATGTGAATGATTGACGAATGTGATTGTTTGGCGAATTAGAAGTCTTGGCGAAACAGAATTAGTTTCGCCAAGGATGATTGACGAATTTGAAAATGTGTTTCGCCAAAGGAGGTTTGACGAAACAGAATGTGTTTCGCCAACCCTGTGTTTCGCCAATTGATGTGTTTCGCCGAACTGGATAACCTGCACAGTAATCTGATGTAATTCTGTTAAGTGTTCACTGAGTTAACTAACTGATGTTAAACGCTATGCATGACTGGTGTAATGTTGAATAGTGATGTGTACTACTTGATGATCATTGTTGATGCTTATATGTGAACTATATGAAATCAAACTGATTTGAATACGTGCATACTCTAGGACGTGATTGACTTTCTTTGAGCACATACTTAGCATACCGAGCAAACCCCAGGTGAGTTCACACAGCCAAGGCATGGGTTCCCGGGTGGGGAATGGGATTTGATAGATTGATGTGCATACTCAGATGGTAGAACTTAACGAATACGAACCTACTAGACTAGTAACACTTATTGAACTGATCTTCGCACACCTGCCACGGGTTGGCCGCGATACTATGACATCTTCGCACACCTGCCTTTGGAAGGCCGCGAACTAAACTTACTAACCTTCGCACACCTGCCTGGGAGGCCGCGATACAAATAAACCTAGTCTAGAATAATTGGGATGAACATCCCCCAATATCTTCGCACACCTGCCTGGGAGGCCGCGATGGAAATATGATACATGATATAAACGAACGAACTTGCTATTACTCATACCATACTATTATTGAACTGTTATCTGTGAACTCGCTCAACTAGTTGTTGACTCTCTGCTGCATGCCTTGCAGGACCTTAGGTATTTATGGAGCTTGCACTGGAGGAGCGGGTCGTTGTGGGATATGGATCATGAACACTATGTTTAATACTTCGAATATTTGAACTTATGATTTTATTTGGGTTATTTACTTATGCTTCCGCTATTGATACTACGCTTGGTTTGGAACATCAATTGTATTGAATGGGGTTTACGAACTATTTACTTATATTATGCTATGTTCAATATGATTGATGGCTTGATTCTGGTCAGTCACGCTCCCAAGCGGTGGTACTCCGCGTGTGGATTTTGGGGGTGTGACAACGACGTTGTTGTGTGGGCGAGAGATATTCCACCGACGTGGAGGGCTAACACGAGTCGACGTGGAACATGGTTATTGGTGTCACACCCCTTTCTAAGGCGGAAGCACGAGGGTGTGATACTGAAAGGTTCTCATTGCATACGAATGGTAAACATACTACATGATCATAAAACAAACTCCACAATGCCATTGATAGTTCACATTCCAAAATAAAAGTTAAGTTAAAGGTTTACATCACACGGAAGATAATTGTTTGAAAAGTTCACAACTTCGTTTCAAAAACAAGTATCAAGGTTTTGATCATTATGTCACCATGGGAGGTGGAATATAACAACCAAATCCTACAAAAGTGGCATTAGAGCCTCGACACAAGATAACTGAAAACATAAATAACATCCTTGAGCAAAGAGGGACCGCGCGTACATCCATCTAGTTACCTAAAATGCATGTAAGTTTTGGAAAATTGTCAACATAAGTTGGTGTGAATTCATGCAGTTTTGTGTAAAACATTTAAGTATTCGTTGTAAGAATCATGGTATGTAATTTGTACTTGAAAAAGTATTCTGTAAACGTAAGGAAATCGAGATCGCTAATGGTTTGCAAGGCCATTAACATATGTAACGACATAGGAAGCATTCAAACCATAGGCATTTTACTTGTCGATTCACGACTAGAGACACAAAATCACTCTCCGTAAAAATGTGGCCAAGAGTGTGGCTGCCTGAAACCCATTAGATCTAACATTTTATTCCGTGGTCTGGGACTTACGTTGATTAATGGTTCTTATGACACCCTATTCGTGACATGATCTATAGTATCATTCCTTAGTTTTGTTTCTACATACCACAGTACATGTATTTTCCCCAAGTTTAGAAAACAAGAAAATGTTTAAAAGCGGGGACATGAACTCACCGTTTTGTGTATCTTGCGTCGTAAACTTCACCGGCTGGTTTTTGTATGCGTCGTGACCTATATGTGTTCTATGTACGTTAGTCACTAGACTTGTATCACACAAGTACAAGTCACCATCTTAAGTTTATGTATTTGTCTTTTGTATGTTCAACTCTTGTGAGGGTCATGCCCTTGCTTGTCGGGTCTTTCCTGTACGTCGTGTCTTTGCACTTTGAATTTGTATTGTTTATTTGTAAATATATATATTTTACTTCTCAAAAATATATATTTGTTTATGTAGTCTTTGCCAACATAATAAGTGTTAAAAATTAAACTACATTTTTAACTTGTCCATATATGTTACTTATATTATTTTCCAAAAATAACTATAAGTTTTTTGTTAAATAATATTCTCAATATTATCTTTGTGCAAGTATACTTAGGAAAGTATACTTGTATTTCTATGTAAATACTTGTGTATTTTACATTATTTGCCAAAAATCAGTACTTTGATTTTTATTACTTCCCGGAATTATATTTCTTAAAAATAATATATTTTTAAGATTTGTGTGGAATATATATATTTTGTCATGCTTAGAAATATATATATTTATTTTTGTTATTCACCCAATTTTTGTATAATTTCCATTACTTGGTAATAGTTATATATTTGTCCAAATATGTATATTTATGTCCAAAAATTGTCCAAAGTCCATATGTTTGTGGAATATATTTATACAAATATATTTTCTTGTATTTGTCCATATACTCTTCTTGAGAGGAATTTTGTATACTTGTATACTGAAGTATCCTTATGTATTTGTATGTGTATTTTGGTAGTTATACTCCTTGGGAGTATTTAGTATATTTTTTAAGTTCCTAATACACTACTACATATAATACACATAATATACACTTAGCACAAAATTTGGTTATCCCTAAATATATATATTTTGTCCTAAAATATACATACTTAATATTAATTTTAAATTGAAGAAATCATCATTTCTTAACTTGAAATTTCATATATAAAATTAGGAAACCTTGGTAAATATTTTTAGATGAATTTTTGGAGAATAAGTTTCATCAAAACTTATATTTTTCTAAGTGTCAAAATTTTATAAAAATTTTGACATAGTTTCCCCTAAAAATGGAGGTTTCTCATGTTTTCAAAACATGTGTTTATTTTCTTTTCATCACCAAAAATAATTTTCTAACAAATTTCACAAGTAACATACACTAATTACTTCATGTAAAACATTATGATGAACTTGATTTTTGCTAAAAATGTATAGTCTTTTAGATCTACACTTTACATACCATGATCTTTCAAAATCAAGTGTTCTTTTAATTTTATAAACTTTTTATGAAACTTTAATTTACTAACCAAACCATCCATGAGTTTTATGGTTTCAAAGTCTTGAAAATCATGTTCTAAAACCGTTTTTATATTCATTAAAAAGATCTTTATGTTTAAAAACCATGTTTCATCATGGATCTTTCAAGACCCATGCTTAACATCCTTGAATCTTACATAAACAAGCTTCTTGATGAACCCTTAACAAACTTTTCATGGATTTTAGTTTCAAAAGTTAGTTTTACATACATTTAGCGACTTCAAGAACACCAGATCATGCTTCAAAAATCATCTTTCAAGTTCACATAAAGGTTTCACAAGTTCATCTTCAAGTTTAACCATGGATCTTTCAAGATCCAGGCTTAAACTTGTTAGATCTAAGCTTCTAACAAGCTTAACATGATAGATCTAAACATACACACAAGATTCAACAACCACAACTTCATCACAAACACCAAATAACACTAAAATCACTTGTTTTCCTCATGATTATTGTGACATCCCTCACAATTACAGGTACTATACAATTAATTAATCTTAATTATGTGCTTAATGAATGTGCTTGATTACAACTAACAACTCAAACTGCTTTATGATTTCTGCATCATACATACATATGCATTATATTTCATACTGTCACTCCGTATATTTCACACAAACTTTAGTGACATACTTGATCCACAAAGCACAGTTAGCACACTAAACGGATAATTCAGAAATATGCTGACAATGCCAGCAATAGGCAGACAATGTCTGTAAGGCCCAGTATGGTCCAGGGACAGGATATTACACTAGTATGGAGTGTAGGGAAATGAGGACCATAAAACTGCGTCACTAGGTGATAGTTACAGTGCCGGGAAGTGACTAAAACACACTTTAAATGCAGAATTCTGCACTCATTAATAAAATTTAGCATTTTAAAATACTAGTGAAGTGCAAAAATATGTCAGAATGGTCCTATATACTTTCCTAAGTGACGAGGATTAATTGTGTTGCAAAAATATATATAAAAGTCACTTTAAGGAATAATTAAACACTTTAACGGAACGGTATCCAACCGAATAACCGGACATTACCCGGAACACAAAATTTTTGCGAAACACATTGTTTCACTATTTCTTGGCTTGTCGTGATCCCCAAACACCCTAACACCCACTAAAAAGCAACTAACTAACATATAACATCACAACACTTGAAATCTAACTATCCATTTCTCATTAGTTGGAAAAGTTACAACCAACCCCCCCTAAAACCGATTCGGTCACAAGGACCATACCCACCACACTCTCAAATCTTGCCTAAGATTATATTGTATTATTTTATTAGATCTTTGCTTGTAGTACTCACTAAAATATGTGAAATATCTATATAAGGCATGGGCAAAGATCACCACAACCATACTTCATCATTCACTGCCTCGCTTCACTCTCTCCCTCCCTCTCTCGGCTCACACCCAACCGCCACCATCACCACCCTTCCACCACCCCATTCATCCATCTTCAAGTCCCATTCAAGCTTAAAGGTTGATACAAGAGGCTTGCAACTTGTGGAACTTCAAAGGAGCCTTGTTCTTGCTTCTTCATCATCTTTTGTCATCATCTTCTTCACTAGATTCTACCCTAGCCTTGTGCTAGTAGTAAGTTACTTGCACACCTTTGTTCATCTTGCTTTTGTGATCAAAATTGTAGTGTGATGAATATGTTCAAATCACTAAAGAAACAAGAACACTAAAAGATGAACATGAAACTTTACATGAAATCTTACATTAAAAGTTTACTTGAAGATGATAAATGCTACTAGTTTGATGTTGTCATGAGTATGTTGTTAGTTTTATGGTGATCCTTGATTATGTGGTGTTAAACACCATGTGAATCTTGTTAAATAATACGTAAAAGTATGATTTAACAAGACTAGAAAGTGGTTTGTGTCACATAAAAAGACCACTTTCTAACTAGACATGAACTTGATAAAAATGATTTTTCACAAAATATAAAGTAAGTAGTAAGTTGATGAGCATGTTAATCCAAGTTTTACAAAAGGTTTTTGCAAACAAACCAAGTTCAAGAAATGATCTCTAAAAGTTTATGACTTTTACATACTCTTACATAATTTTTGTAAGTAAAATAAGTGTAAAAAGCTTTTATTTACAAGAAGAGTTCAAGAGTTAAATTTTTGTAAAAATTACTTACAAGTTGTAAACACTAAATTATTTTAAGAGAATGATTTTTAAAGAACTAAATACGTTTCGGAAGGTAACTAGGTCTACTAAAAGTCTTACCAAGTTACTACGCGTTTTCGAGGTATATCAAGTTCATGACTAGTGTGAAACGCATATATTTTGCTCTTGGTGATGTAAAAATGATTCAAGGATTGTCGTTGATTGATTTTGAAAAGAAAATGATATGCTTAATAGCATGGACACCTCCGTTTTTAGGGGAAACTCTGGCGAAATTTTCTAAAAATCTCAAGACTTAGAAAATATTTTTCTAGCAAGTGCTTACGAATATATTTTTAACCTTGTTTTCAAAATAAACTTCGCCATGATTTTTATTACAAAAATACTAAGTGCCAGAGGTTGATTTTCGTAAGTAAAATTTGATAAATATATATTTCATACTAAAACTCTCGTGTGATTATTTGTTTATTTTGAGAACTAGTTATATTATTTTTAGGGTAAAATAATATAACTTATGTATACCATGAAAATTACGACTCCAAAAAAATACCAAAACTCTCGCGAAATAAATATTTAAGTTACGCAATTGTTATTACAATACGAAATGCTAAAACATAACTTATGTGATATTTCAGAAAAATATTTTTACACGTATATTTTGGAAAATTTATGTAGTAAAATATAATATTTTTGGGAAAAATATATATATTTTAAATTAAAATGTTTTAGACAAACTTGATATAATGACAAAGTAACGTAACTCAAACCCGTAAATACAAAGGCAAGGCACGGCCCGTTCGTCTAATAAACATTAGCACATTGTAGGGGGTCGTATTTGCTGACAAGACCAGAGATTTGAGTACGATTTCAGGAGACACACTTTTGTGAGTTCATGTCCCCCTTTTCTCTTTACTGTTTTCCGTTTTATACTTCGGGGGTGAAATACATGCGACAATTATTACAAACATTTATTTACATGGTATGGTTAGCATAGGGAGGGTTTACTACTAGATCATGTGAGGGGTGGGTACAACACTTAAGGCCATTAATCCTCGTTGTTAGGACCGAGGGACACAAGAGTGATAGATCTATTTGGGTGTAGCGAGCCCACACCCGTGAGGCCGGGGCGGCCCATAGAGGTGACCGTGTCTTACCGCCGAAGCCCGGTAACAAATTTGCTAGGTTTGAGTTTTCCTGCACCTTCTCACACATACCAGTGGCTTTGCAACCCATTGGTGATCTCTTTTTCCTTATTGCTACATACCAGGGACTTTTATTCGTACATGAAAGGTTTATTCATACTCACTTTTACATGAACTCGCTCAACTTTTGTTGATTTTTCAAACTACATGTATTTCAGGAAATTAGTGGATCTGGCGAAGTGTGCAATTGTGTCAAGCTGCGTAGGGAATAATGATGTCATCCAGGTTTAGGAGGTGTGACCCTTGCCTGGACGGGTTACAAGTCTTAAACCGTGTTTTTGTTAAAACCTTTTGTTGTGTCATATGAACACGTTTTTAACTATGTCATGGTTATATTTTGTTTTGTGTGTCGACAATGTAAACAATGATGTTGTGGTAACTTTTAAAATTTAATGAATGGATGATCATCATGTGTTTTAATTTCATATAGCATTGTTATGATTGTGCTATGGTATTAAGAAGTCACACCAAAATAAACCCACACTTCCGTAAAAGCCAGGGTGTGACAGCTTGGTATCAGAGCCTCGATCATAGCGAACTAGTAATCTTTCTCGAGTCTAGACTATGATCATTAGGGCTCTCACGAAAACATTTTTACATTGCATACGCTAAACGTCTAGATCCAGGATACAAAATATTTTTACAAACAAAAAAAAAGGCACAAATACACTTTCTTTTTCAAAATTCATGGTTCAGTCTTAGAGACTGAGGGAGTTCAGCCTTAGAGGCTGGGGAGGTTCCGCCTTAAAGGTTGGGGAGGTTCAGTCTTAGAGGCTGAGGGAGGTTCAGTCTTAGAGACTGAAGGGTTCAGTCTTAGAGATTGGGGAGGTTTAGTCTTAGAGACTGGGAGGTTGGTCTTAGAGACCAGAGAGTTAGTCTAAGAGGCTAGGGAGTTCTGTCTGAGAGGCTGGGAGGGTAGTCTAGGGAGACTAGGAGAATTACTTGTTTGCTTTATTGTGACTTACATGTTTATTTGATTTCATGTTGATATATGTGCATATGTGTGGTTGTGTTACAGACACCATGGTTTCTTCTTCCGACACAGGAGTATCAGACACAGTGGACCCCATGGCGGTTGTGTTAGATGATGAGATACCATCTGAGGGAGATGTTTATACGTCAGATACCACGAGTACAGATGACGATGATTTTCAGCCGTTCGCTCTGCCAGACATCGGAGTTGAGGTTCGGCCTGCTGATGGCATTCCTGCTCGGGATCTACCTCTTGCGGTGATCCCTGCTCCCGTTCCACTTGCTGCTTTCCCCGTGGCGGATGTGCCACTCGATGTCGTGTCTGATGACGACATTGATCTATTCGAGGAGGGTCCCCCTGAGGACGACTATGAGGGCGGGGCCCCGATTGATGTTGATGCTATCCTTCCTATTGCTGAGGCCCCTGTAGAGGAGGCTCCTATTGGCTCGCCTGTTCTAGACTCGTTGGAGTCTGTAGCATCTGCGTCTTTGCACGACCAGGGCGTGCAGCACCACTCTCCGGACGTTGAACCCGACGTAGCGATGTCAGCTGCACCTGGTCCGTTACACGAGTTTGAGTTTGACCATGAGGTCGATGACGATTTTGATCCACTTTTTCCTCCTGATTTTGAACCTGATCATGAGATCGAGTCTATTCATATGGACCAGCCCTTAGAGGTGCCAATGGCTCCCATTGATCCGTTGTTTGACATCCCTGCCGACTTTGATATGGACCTTGTTGACCCTGAGCCTGTCATGGTCCCAGAGCCTGTTGTTGCTCTTGATCCTGCACCGGAGCATGACCCTGTTCCTGATGATGCACCAGCCCTTGTACTACCCATTGCTGATCTTCCCATTGTTGCACCACCATTGGTGGATGATCCTATTGTTGATGCACCTTTACCTGATCCCGTGCCGGCATTGGTTGACCGTGCACCTTTCATCGCTCACATAGATCCTCGTTATGCTGACACCCGTAACGGGTGGATCGAGGATGATGATTACCCACCATTTGTGCTACCTGTCACTCCTCCCGTAGCACCTGTTTCCGCACCCACTGAGTTCCCATTGTTCCACCCACACACCACTGACGTCCACCGCACTGATCTTCTCATCACATTACTCCAGGACATACCGCCACCTCGTCTTGGGGAGGGTTCGTCGAGGCAGCCGCCTGTTTCCGTTCCACCTGTACCGTCATCATTTCCGTTCATGTCCTAGTTACCCCATACTGCACCATCGTCCATACCATCGGGCGAGCCATTTTTGTGGACTACGCCCCATGTTATGTCACTATCTGACCTGTACCACCCATTTCATGTAGGGTACTCTACAGAGGATATACTTGCGTCGATGCAGCTATAGCAGGACACACTGAGCCGTCGTATTCAGGAGTTGGAGAGAGCTCCACGTCCGCCTTGTCACTGTCAGACCCCCTTTGCAGCACCACACACTCCCCGTCCGCTTTCCCCTGATTCGGATGTTCATTTCTTTACGTCTGAGTAGCAGATTGCATATTTGTTGTGCGTCTGTCGTGCACTTGAGGAGGACTGGTTGCACATGCGCCGCTTGCTCTTCTCTCATTTTCCTCCTCCTCCTCCTCCGCCATCAGCATAAATATTTTTGGTTTGATGCAGCTCGATCATTTTGGTGAGAAAGTCGCGATTGAGCCAGCATACGAAGACTTTTGAGAGACCACACTTTTTGTATATGATATGTGTAGTTTGACTTGTATTTTGAGGGTGATGTGACCCTATGATTACATTTGGATGTATGGTGTACTATTAAACATGTAAAACAATATTGTGGTCGTGATTAATGAAAAGCTCAATGGCAACGTTCTCACTACATGCTTTGTTAAATTATATGTTTTGATTTTATAACATGAGATGTTATGTGCTTGATGGATGTTACTATATATGCATATTTATTATACTTACTATGACCTGACCAACATGATCATCTTTCAGAAGATGCCTCCAAGACGCGACCCGCGCATGCCTACTACTGAGGCGGAACGCCAAGGGATAATTGCCGCGGCTATAGCCCAGTATGCGGCCTCCCATGCAGAAACAAGCGGAAATATCTCGAACAACAACGACAATAACAATCCACCTAATGGTAATGTTAAGTCGTTTGAGATATATTACAATACATTTGGATATTTCTAGCACGTCCGCTAATACCATTTGTAAATTCTAAACGTATGTGCAGGGTGCACCAACAAGCAATTCCTCGACTGTAAGCCCGTGAATTTCGACGGCACTAGAGGTGCTGTTGCGTTTGTCAGGTGGGTTGAAAAGACAGACTCTGTCCTAAGGATGAGCAAGTGTGCTCTTGAGCAACAAGTGACCTACATCTTAGGGCTGTTTCTGGATGGTGCCTTATCGTGGTGGAATCTGCAAGTGCAAACTTTAGGAGAAGCGACAGCTTATGCGTTATCATGGAATGAGCTGGAGGAGCTCATGAGGAGGAAGTATTGTTCACGTGCTAAAATACAGAAGTTAGAAACTGAGTTCTGGCACTTAAGGATGGAAGGTTCTAAGATTGCAGAATATGTTCAAAGGTTTCACGATTTGTCCCATGTAGTGTCGTACATGGTTACGCCCGAGTTTAAACGTGTTGAGCGCTTCATCTGGGGATTGGCACTCCAGATCATGAGCATGGTTACCACGTCCAAGCCTGTAACGATCACGGAAGCCATCGATCTCAGTGTGGCACTTACTGAGGAAGCTATTAGATTGAACAAGTTTTCAGTATCTGAACCAAAGAAGAAAGAGACTCATGTGGGGTGTCTGGTGAAAACAAACGGAAATTTTCCAACTTCAAGCAAGGTACCAGTAATGTGAGCAAGAAGGGTGAGTCGAGCACACCGGCCAGAGCCACCACCGGTGTCGAAAACAAAGGAAAAGGTTACATGGGCACTCTGCCCAAGTGTGATACGTGCCAGCGCCATCATTCTGGCCAGTGCAGATTGAGGAAATGCAAGTCATGTGGAAAGAACGGCCACTCCAAGGATACGTGTTGGGCCGGAACTGGTGCTGGGCGTGGTGGTAATCGAGGTTATGGGAATGGTAATGGAAACCGCCAACAAGGAGGAAATAGTGGAAATGGAAACGAGGGAATGTTGCGAACCAAGCTGGGAGTGGAAATCGCAACCAAAACAACACTCAAGGTGGAAATGGAAATGGTAATGGTCGGGGACCGGGATGTTTCAATTGTGGGGATGTTGGGCACTTTAAGAGGGAATGCCCAAAACTGAATCAAGCTCGTGGGAGAGTATTCAACATTAGAGCAAGGGAAGCGCGCCAGGATCCAAACGTTGTCACTGGTATGTTCCCTATAAACCAACGCTTTGCATCTGTTCTGTTTGACACTGGTGCCGATTATAGTTTCGTATCGTTAGAATTTAAGAAAATGCTTGGGTTAACTGCTAGTAAGTTAGACATTCCGTACTCAATTGAACTGGCTAATGGGAAGCTAGTTGAAGCAAATGAAGTCGTCCGAGGATGCGTAATAGAGTTGGGAGGACACGAATTTACGCTAGACCTACTGCCAGTCGAGTTGGGAAGTTTCGACGTGGTAGTAGGAATGGATTGGTTGTCAAACAACAAGCCGAGATTGTTTATCACGAAAAGACCATCCGCATCCCAATAGAAGATGGAGTGACGATCGTAGTCCATGGCAAAAAGCGTGATACGCCTCTGAGAATCATTAGCTGTCTGAAAGCTAGAAAGTGTTTACAGAAGGGATGTGTTACCTTCTTGGCACACATCGTGGATAAAGAAGCTGCTGAGCCAAAGATCGAAGACATTCCAGTCGTAAAAGAATATCCTGAAGTCTTTCCAGAAGACTCGCCAGGATTACCGCCCCAAAGACAAGTCGAGTTCCACATTGACTTAGTTCCAGGTGCCGCACCTGTGGCTAAGGCACCCTACCGACTTGCGCCTTCAGAGATGCAGGAGTTGTCAACGCAACTCCAGGAGCTGTAAGATAAAGGATTTATCAGACCAAGCTTCTCACCTTGGGGAGCTCCAGTTTTGTTTGTTAAGAAGAAAGATGGTAGTTTTCGCATGTGCATCGACTACCGAGAACTGAACAAGTTGACAATCAAGAATAGGTATCCTCTGCCGAGAATTGATGACCTATTGGATCAATTGCAAGGTTTAAGCTGCCACTCAAAGATCGATTTGCGATCAGGATATCATCAGTTGAGAATTCAAGAGGAAAGTATTCCCAAGACTGCTTGTAGAACTCGATATAGACATTACGAGTTTCTGGTGATGCCGTTTAGGTTGACAAACGCGCCAGCCGTTTTTATGGATTTGATGAACAGAGTTTGTAAGCCGTACCTCGACAAGTTCGTGATTGTGTTCATTGATGACATTTTGATCTACTCGAAGACGAAGGATGAGCACGAACAACATTTAAGAGCTATTTTGGAGCTACTTAAAAAGGAGAAGTTGTATGCCAAGTTCTCGAAGTGTGAGTTCTGGTTACGCGAAGTCCAATTTCTTGGACATGTGGTTAATGGAAATGGAATCCACGTGGATCCCACAAAGATCGAAGCGATAAAGAATTGAGAGACTCCAAAGACGCCAACCGAGATCCGACAGTTCTTAGGTTTGGCTGGTTACTATCGAAGGTTCATTGAGGATTTCTCAAAAATCTCTCAACCTTTGACTTCCCTTACCCAGAAAGACAAGAAGTTTGATTGGGGAGATAAACAAGAAGACGCGTTTCAGTTGTTGAAGAACAAGCTTTGTGACGCACCGATATTATCGCTACCCGAAGGAACAGGCGATTTCGTGGTATATTGTGACGCCTCGCGTCAAGGTTTGGGTTGCGTATTGATGCAGCGACAGAAGGTTATAGCATATGCTTCTCGCCAGTTGAAGGTCCACGAGAAAAATTATACCACGCATGACTTGGAATTAGGCGAGGTGGTATTTGCATTAAAGATCTGGCGACATTACTTATATGGCACGCGATGTACAATCTTCACTGATCATAAGAGCCTGCAGCATATATTTGACCAAAAGGAGCTTAACATGAGACAAAGACGCTAGGTAGAACTGTTGAACGACTACGATTGTGAGATCAAGTATCAACCAGGGAAGGCGAATGTGGTCGCCGATGCCCTAAGTCGAAAGGAAAGGATCAAGCCCATAAGGGTTAGGGCTTTGGAAATGATTGTCCAGACAGACCTCTCATTGTGCATTCGTGCCGCGCAGAGAGAAGCTCTAAAAGAAAGGAATATTGAGGACGAGTATCTCCGGGATGGAGAAGCAGTTAGTACCAAACGAGGAAGGAACTTTATGTTTCATGAAACGAATTTGGGTTCCTCTGTTTGGTCGATTGAGAAAGGTTATTTTCGATGAGGCTCACAAGTCACGGTAATCGATTTATCCAGGAGCAGATAAAATGTACCAATTCCTTAAGGATTTCTATAGGTGGCCAAGGATGAAAGGCGATGTTGCGGTATACGTTTGCAAGTGTTTAACTTGTGCCAAAGTGAAAGCCGAGTACCAAAAGCCTTCAGGTCTTCTACAGCAACCTGAAATACCCAAATGGAAATGGGAACATATTTCAATGGATTTCATAACAAAACTGCCAAGGACGCCCAAAGGTCACGATACGATTTGGGTAATAGTAGACCGATTAACGAAATCTGCGCACTTCTTGCCAATCAAGGAAAAAGACAACACGAGTAAACTAGCTGAGATATACATGAGAGAGATTGTTGCACGACATGGATTGCCTCTCTCAATCATCTCAGATAGGGATGGAAGATTCGTGTCAAGGATTTGGCAATCCTTTCAAGAAGTGTTTGGTTCTCAGTTGAATCTGAGTACAACATTTCACCCGCAAACTGATGGACAGAGTGAAAGAACAATTCAGACATTAGAAGACATGTTGCGAGCCTGCGTAATGGATTTAGGTAGAAGTTGGGACACTCACCTACTATTGGTTGAATTTTCATACAATAACAGTTATCATGCAAGTATTCAAGCCACACCGTTCGAAGCTCTTTATGGACGCAAATGTCGATCACCAATTTGTTGGGCTGACGCGAGTGATAGACAACTAGTTGGTCCGGAATTAGTCCAGGAAATGACAGACAAGATTGCACAGATCCGAGAGCGCATCAAAGCGGCTCGCGATCGACAAAAGTGTTATGCGGGCCGAAGAAGGAAACCTCTGGAATTTGAGGTAGGAGATATGGTGTTATTGAAGGTTTCACCCTGGAAGGGTGTGGCACGCTTTGGAAAGCGTGGGAAGTTGAATCCCAGATACATTGGTCCATTTAGAATTCTGGAACGAATTTGTTTGGTAGCATACAAGTTGGATTTACCTGCTGAACTTAATGGCGTTCATGATACATTCCATGTATCAAATTTGAAAAAGAGTCCAACACAAGAAACCGTAGTCATTCCTGCCGACGAAGTTCATGTTGACGACACACTCCACTTTATTGAAGAACCAGTTGAGGTTACGGATTGGAAAGTTAAGAAGACACGCCGGAGTAGTGTCAAGCTCGTCAAAGTTCGATGGAATGCAAGACACGGACCAGAATTCACATGGGAACGTGAGGATCAAATGAAGGAAAAATACCCACATTTATTCCCCAAGACTCCTGCAACTAGAAGCAGAACCTAAAATTTCGGAACGAAATTTTCTTAATGGGGGGAGAATGTGACAACCCTCACAATTACAGGTATTGTACAATTAATTAATCTTAATTATGTGCTTAATGACTGTGCTTGATTACAACTGACAACTCAAACTGCTTTATGATTTCTGCATCATACATACATATGCCTCATATTTCATACTGTCACTCCGTATATTACACACAAACTTTAGTGACATACTTGATGCACAAAGCACAGTTAGCACACTGAACGGATAATTCAGAAATATGCTGACAATGCCAGCAATAGGCAGACAGTGTCTGTAAGGCCCAGTATGGGCCAGGGACATGATATTACACTAGTATGGAGTGTAGGGAAATGAGGACCATAAAACTGCGTCACTAGGTGATAGTTACAGTGCCGGGAAGTGCCTAAAACACACTTTAAATGCAGAATTCTGCACTCATTAATAAAATTCAGCATTTTAAAATACTAGTAAAGTGCAAAAATATGTCTGAATGGTCCTGTATACTTTCCTAAATGACGAGGATTAATTGTGTTGCAAAAATATATATAAAAGTCACTTTAAGGAATAATTAACACTTTAACGGAACGGTATCCAACCGAACCGGACAATTACCCGGAACACAAAATTTTTGCCAAACACATTGTTTCACTATTTCTTGGCTTGTCGTGATCCCCGAACACCCTAACACCCACTAAAAAGCAACTAACTAACATATAACATCACAACACTTGAAATCTAACTATCCATTTCTCATTAGTTGGAAAAGTTACAACCAACCCCCCCCCCCTAACCGATTCGGTCACAAGGACCATACCCACCACACTCTCAAATCTTGCGTAAGATTATATTGTATAATTTTATTAGATCTTTGCTTGTAGTACTCACTAAAATATGTGAAATATCTATATAAGGCATGGCCAAAGATCACCACAACCATACTTCATCATTCACTGCCTCACTTCACTCTCTCCCTCCCTGTCTCGGCTCACACCCAACCGCCACCATCACCACCCTTCCACCACCCCATTCATCCATCTTCAAGTCCCATTCAAGCTTAAAGGTTGATATAAGAGGCTTGCAACTTGTGGAACTTCAAAGGAGCCTTGTTCTTGCTTCTTCATCATCTTTTCTCATCATCTTCTTCACTAGATTCTACCCTAGCCTTGTGCTAGTAGTAAGTTACTTGCACACCTTTGTTCATCTTGCTTTTGTGATCAAAATTGTAGTGTGACGAATATGTTCAAATCACTAAAGAAACAAGAACACTAAAAGATGAACATGAAACTTTACATGAAATCTTACATTAAAAGTTTACTTGAAGATGATAAATGCTACTAGTTTGATGATGTCATGAGTATATTGTTAGTTTTATGGTGATCCTTGATTATGTGGTGTTAAACACCATGTGAATCTTGTTAAATAATACGTAAAAGTATGATTTAACAAGACTAGAAAGTGGTTTGTGTCACATAAAAAGACCACTTTCTAACTAGACATGAACTTGATAAAAATGATTTTTCACAAAATATAAACTAAGTAGTAAGTTGATGAGTATGTTAATCCAAGTTTTACAAAAGGTTTTTGTAAACAAATCAAGTTCAAGAAACGATCTCTAAAAGTTTATGACTTTTACATACTCTTACATAATTTTTGTAAGTAAAATAAGTGTAAAAAGCTTTTATTTACAAGAAGAGTTCAAGAGTTAAATTTTTTGTAAAAATTACTTACAAGTTGTAAACACTAAATTATTTTAAGAGAATGATTTTTAAAGAAATAAATACGTTTCGGAAGGTAACTAGGTCTACTAAAAGTCTTACCCAGTTACTACGCGTTTTCGAGGTATATCAAGTTCATGACTAGTGTGAAACGCATATATTTTGCTCTTGGTAATGTAAAAATGATTCAAGGATTGTTGTTGATTGATTTTGAAAAGAAAATGATATGCTTAATAGCATGGACACCTCCGTTTTTAGGGGAAACTCTGGCGAAATTTTCTAAAAATCTCAAGACTTAGAAAATATTTTTCTAGCAAGTGCTTACGAATATATTTTTAACCTTGTTTTCAAAATAAACTTCGCCATGATTTTTATTACAAAAATACTGAGTGCCGGAGGTTGATTTTCGTAAGTAAAATTTGATAAATATATATTTCATAATAAAACTCTCGTGTGATTATTTGTTTATGTTGAGAACTAGTTATATTATTTTTAGGGTAAAATAATATAACTTATGTATACCATGAAAATTACGACTCCAAAATAATACCAAATCTCTCGCGAAACAAATATTTAAGTTACGCAATTGTTATTGCACTACGAAATGCTAAAACGTAACTTATGTGATATTTCAGAAAAATACTTTTACACGTATATTTTTGGTAAAATATTATTTTGGAAAATTTATGAAGTAAAATATAATATTTTTGGGAAAAATATATATATTTTAAATTAAGGTGTTTTAGACAAATAATTTAAATATATTTTGCTAAGTGGGACTTAAATTATATTTTTCGGAATTACAAGTGTATATGTATAAACACCCCTATCCTTGGGAAGGAAATACGCGTATAAAATACTTGAGAAATTCGGATACAAAATAGTTGCCTAACTATTATTCCAAAACCCTAAAAATAAAATTTAAGTTAAAATAATTATTATTATTTTAACTATTAGTCAAAAACTTGATATAATAACAAAGTAACGTAACTCAAACCCGTAAATACAAAGGCAAGGCATGACCCGTTCGTCTAATAAACATTAGCACATTGTAGGGGATCGTATTTGCTGACAAGACCGGAGATTTGAGTACGATTTCAGGAGACGCACTTCTGTGAGTTCATGTCCCCCTTTTCTCTTTACTGTTTTCCGTTTTATACTTCGGGGGTGAAATACATGCGACAATTATTACAAACATTTATTTACATGGTATGGTTAGCGTAGGGAGGGTTTACTACTAGATCATGTGAGGGGTGGGTACAACACTTAAGGCCATTAATCCTTGTTGTTAGGACCGAGGGACACAAGAGTGATAGATCTATTTGGGTGTAGCGAGCCCACACCCGTGAGGCCGGGGCGGCCCATAGAGGTGACTTTGTCTTACCGCCGAAGCCCGGTAACAAATTTGCTAGGTTTGAGTTTTCCTGCACCTTCTCACACCTACCAGTGGCTTTGCAACCCATTGGTAATCTCTTTTTCCTTATTGCTACATACCAGGGACTTTTATTCATACATGAATGGTTTATTCATACTCACTTTTACATGAACTCGCTCAACTTTTGTTGATTTTTCAAACTACATGTATTTCAGGAAATTAGTGGATCTGGCGAAGTGTGCAATTGTGTCAAGCTGCGTAGGGAATAATGATGTCATCCAGGTTTAGGAGGTGTGACCCTTGCCTGGACGGGTTACAAGTCTTAAACCGTGTTTTTATGAAAACCTTTTGTTGTGTCATATGTACACGTTTTTAACTATGTCATGGTTGTATTTTGTTTTATGTGTCGACAATGTAAACAATGATGTTGTGGTAACTTTTAAAATTTAATGAATGGATGACCATCATGTGTTTTAATTTCATATAGAATTGTTATGATTGTGCCATGGTATTAAGAAGTCACACCAAAATAAACCCACGCTTCCGCAAAAGCCAGGGTGTGACAATTATGTTAGATCTTTACTTCTTCATCTTTAAAGTTTAGTTTCTTAGATGGTGTGACTTGTACATAACATAAACATGAACTAAAATAGTGTTTAGGAGGCTTACAACTAGCTCTATTGGCTAGGGAAGTGGCACAAGAAGGATGAAGATGAAGAATGATGAATATGAGAGGTTAATAGCTCCTCCAAGTGGTCCTTTAACTCCTTGCACTTCACACCTTCTTTGATGACCTTCTTGCACCTTGTAGTGACCTTGGATTGCTTGGAAAGTGAATGAAAAATGATGATGTGTGGGTATGTGTGGTCGGCCGAGAGCAAGGGAAGAGAGGAGAGAAAAAAGGTGAAAATTTTGAAAATGAATGATAAGTGTTCAACTCTTACTAACTTGTTCCCTTTTAACCTCCATAAAAACTTTAACCATTATATTATGTGTTCAATATCTAGCTAACAAGGTGAATTTTATAATCAAAAAGGAAATGGGGTGCATGGGGCTGACCATGGATGAGGGGGGGGGTAAAGTGCACAAATTTGGAAGTTGGGGGTTTTAAATGTAAACTAGAAGGTTTAACATAGTTTAAGTGTGTTTAGGTGTTTTTATTATTTTTAAGGTGTTTTATCACCATAACTAGTTTAATATCATAAAAACAATGCTTCTAGTCTAATTTTGATGTTTTGGGTAGTGTTCGGTTATTCGTTCGGTTAACGTTTCGTTAAAGTGCTAAATTGCGCATTTTACTAGGTATGAAGCACCTTTTGTGACAGTTTTAATTCCTGACACTTTGTAAGTTATTCTGGACACTAAAACATCAATTCTGCATAATCTTTTGGTGTTAAAATGCTGTTTTTTTGTTGTTTTCTGCTGAATTCTGCAGAATTCAGCATTTAAAGTGAGTTTCGGGTGTTTTTTAGTGCGTATTTTAGTTTCCGGAAAGTGTATATGTTAACCCTTGCATCCACACTTGGGTTTTAATGTGTTTTTGATGTTGGACCTACTCCTAGGCCCTAAATCTGTTGTCTAACTACTTTCTGCAATTCTGCGGAAGTGCTAACACAGCGTGTCTTACCGGTGACTTTACTAGTCTTTCTAACGCAACGCTTAATGTAATGCATAATGCAATATTTGAAGTATAAAACATGCATGAATTCATATGTAAGGCAAGTAATCACACAATGTTGGCGTTTAAGCACATAATTGGAGATAATAAATAATAAATAAATAGTACGGAAATTACCAGTTTTGTGCCAGTTGTCACAATTGGTTGCTTCAAGCTAGTCGTTCAACAGCTAGTTTGACCTTTAAAAAACTTATTTAAAAAAACTATATATACTAACATATTTACACCATTTTTTTAAAACCACACACACAATCATCCATTTATCTCTTCCCAACTATCTATTCTCTACCATTTTTTAAAAAAATTACAAAATTGGAAGGCTCAAAATTTTTAAGCTAATGTAATTTTATTATTTTTAAGTTTATGATGTATTTTTTTTTTTTATTTTTAAGTTATGTAACTTAAATTTTATGTGGTTTTTAAAATTTATGTTTTTTATTCAGTTAATATTAACTAGAACTTTTACCAGCTGCGCGTTGCGACGCGGCGACATAGAAACTTAAGTAACGCAATAGCGACTCGATAGGATTTGTTGTACATCGTATATAATCTATTTGTGGCATGATTTTTGTCATTAAACTCGAATCCACTGTGAGTGGTTATAATCTTCACCGTAAATAAGGAAACCATGATTGCGCGAAACCGAATCAAACCACAAATATACAATATGTTCACTTCATGTTATTCTTATTAAAACATATTCTCATAAATAACTAAATCTCATGTGTACAACAATTCAACAACATTTCAACTCAACACACAAAACCTAAACCCTAAAACCCAAAAGTTAACAGTGAACTTCAACTTACCGGTGCATAACGTAACTTCCGCCTCGACCTCTCTTTTGCGAAGTACTCCGAGCTGCTGGAGCAGACAGAACCGGATTCCACCGGATATGTGACAGAAGAAGAGAACCACCATCGTTTCTTGAAGCTTGTTGGTCTCCTCGCCCCTCGATTCTTCACGGTCGTCTAATCTAGGAAGAGAACCACCATTGAATCCCTTAGCCTAAGGGTCAGCAATCAACTAACCAATCTAATAAACATTCGATATGAGACCCAAGGAATTACTTTTGTTGCCGGAATTCGCAGGCTCTATCTTCTATCAATATTATAATAATACCTAAGCATTCAACCAAACACAAATTGGCAATACTAAAGTAACACAACAACAAACTCAAGTTACAAAGGCCTACGAAATTACTAAATAAACAAAGCCTACAAAGTTCTTACACAACAGATGTCTTTCAGAATAAATACTGTCACATAAAATTAACAAATGAGCTTAACTCAAAGGAGATGTATATTATGCATAATAACAGTAAAACATGTATATGTAATTACAGTCGACCTAAATGAAGCATGTAATTACAACTTCTAAGCCTATTATGTTATTTTAAAATAAAGAACAAACCCACTAAACACTTATAAGAACCACAAATGAAGTAAACACGTTCAGATTTGTACTTCAAACAATCGTTGATAAGTGCATTTGTTTGATACGTGGCTCATATTAGCTAAATGCACCAAAAGGGTACAGAATTCATGCTAGTATGTGCCATTAACTTTCAAATGAAGATAAACACGTTCAGATTTATAAATATTTAACGCGACCAATATAAATTGTAAATGCACAATCGCAATATGAAGTGGTGAATTAGTATGACTGATTTCAGCAATAACAACCTGCATTATCTTTATTATCGTTCACCGTGTCCTGCAATGCTCTAAGAGCACAATCAGCAGCCATCCGATAACCTGGAAAAAATGACCATGCATACCGTAAATACAAACACTCAGCAACTGAAATTAATGAAAAATATGAAATTAATGAAAAAAAACTGAACTCAACAAACAGAGAAAGAAAGGCAGAAAAGAAACCTGAAATTATTGTCATTGGATGAATTTTTTATCCTACTAACTTTTCAGCTTCCCACTAAAGCTCACCAGCCAAAATTACCACTTGCACTTTTTAGATGTCTAATTTTTTTAATTAAGAAACTTCAAAAACCTTGATTTAACTTTCTTTTTTCTGAAAAATCTCAACTTAAGAGCACCCTTCACCATGTCCTTAATTATATTAGATATTAACATCGCATATGAAACTTTTTAACACATAAACAGTTGACAATGATTCTACATGTGTTGCAAAGATTAATTAATAGAATAAATACGAAACACTAGACGTTACTACAATTCAAAGGATACCAATAAGAACCTTAGAAGCAGTGTTATCAATATGAAGAGACTATAAGATAGTGGCACCATCGTTAGACCATGTGTAGTGGCAAAGGAATTGGGCGGTTTTTTGCCCCATAATGCCTAACCACTCCCACCACACTGCCCCCTAGGCGTTTTCTTTCAAAAAGTGGCTTGTGCGTTTCATTTAAAACGCCTATTGATCAAAAAGTTAATTGAATGGGCCAATAGGAAATTAGAAAATAGATATGGGTAATCATTGGATGGGGCATTGTTTATACCCACTTTAAACTAATGCCCCGTAATGCCCCAATGCTGACTGGACTGTCACGTGTTGCTTCATGCCCAAGAGAGGGGCATTAGTTTCAAGCCCGCTACACATACATATGGTCTTAGTGACAGTTACACTGTGTCATCTACCTATAGACTGTAGTATTTTATCCTGTAAAAAGGATATAAATGCAGATGATTAATTATACAAATAAGCAGACCAAAATCTAGTAGCTAAGCTACACATGTTACAAAATAGAAAAAAAAAAAAGACAGCCCCTTCCTTTAGGCCCTAAGGTTGTTTTGACCAAGTCAGCTATTGCCATGGCTCCAACATTCAGACCGGCGCTTGCACTATAGAATAATCAACAAACAATTTGTAAACCCCAAAACAATAACTGAAGGGGAACCTCCTATCACAGGAGGGTAAATGGACCGAACTCCTCCTTACGGAATAATGCAATCACACAAAATCGAGCAACAATTGCAATATACAAATCAGTCTACATACCTCAACACTGCTGCCGTGAATTTTAGGTAGGATGACTTTTTGTCAACCACTGAATTGATCTCCACTTTTTCTCGCTTGTTTACATCTTCGTGAACTACCACCCCCACCCCCAATATCTCGATGAAAACAGTTACTGTCTTGATCTTTTGAGTTGATGTGAATAAACGACAAAACCCTCCACCCCCCAAGCCACCGTCGCTCCGTCATAACCGGCAAATGGAACATCTCAGATCTCTTTATTCCCTGCCGCTTCTCCTTTTCTCTCTGTCACTCTTTCTCTCTCTCTTGGTTTTAAAACAACAGTCCTGGTATTACTTGCCAAAGCGACGTGTAAGCCTTGTGTCAAAGTACAAACAAAGCATAAACACGTACAATAAAGAATAGCATGTAAAACCCTTAATGCATAGCTTACAACAACCATAAGCATAACAATGTTACAAATTCATAATATTTAAATTTAAATAAATTAAATTACCTTAGCAAATTTGCCTCTTGAAACAGAAAGGGCAACCTTCTAGAAGGCTGGTATGTGATGCACAATGACAGCAGTTAATCTTCGTATGTATCTTCCACAAAGAGCATATCAAAGATAAGGTATCTGTATCACACAGCTTACCCCAAATTGATTGATTAAGTGCATAACATAACGACCGTTCATCTAATGGTCCATACCATAAGCACCGCGGCGGGTCGTGTGAAGAGTGGAATGCGGGTTAGCTAAGGGAAACGGGTCAAATCAGTCACGACTGTAGGTCATTTGTGTATTTTAAATTTACCGGTTCCCATCGAACATGACTAAAATTTTCATCTAATGTATGTATTGTATCTAGCAACCCAAACTCTCTGGGTAAGAAATCAGCACCAAATCTCAGACTTCTTATAAAAGAAATGGTTATAAACAACTTCAAATCTAAACAAAGCGTTCGCCTATTTTATAAGGTTAATGTTTCTGTACCAAACTCTTTCTACACTGAAAATCCCCAAGTTTTCTTTTAGGTTATTTAAAATTTTGAACAGAGCTTTTATGCATACATTGATTCAAGAATAGAACAAAAATAAATTCCCGATTTTAATATACCCATAAGTGTTTCAATAAAACACTCAAAACCCATGTAGTTTATGCAAAGCCCAATGAATCACAACCCTAAACCTAAATATGCAAAAGCAACAAACCGTAATATGTTTTCCATTACTTTAAGGTTTTTAATCACTGTTGCGACCATCTTTCATCCTCAGCCCATCATCATACTAATCCGGTATTCAGTTGATACTTAATCTGCAATTAGGTCAAATAATTAATAACAGTCAAACCTAGATACGCAATTCATAATGGTATAAACAATCGAACCTTGGTCTTCATCGATTGCATCAACGGTGAATCGACGAGTCCATTCGTAACTCCGGCACTGATGCTACCGTTCCAGAATACGTTGTCTGACCATCGATTATAACATCAACTCCAGCCTGACAGTTCCGTCGTCAGAGAAGATGGATTGTGAGGGGAACTGACGTCTGGGTGGATTTGTGGGGTTTAGGAGGTGTGCGTATGGAATTAGAGAGAAGATGACGCAAGGTATCTTATGAAAAGAGGAGCACGAGACGCGTGTTATAAGAAAAAAGTTAGAAACATTGTACCTAAAGTTACTACAACAACTGCTACGAACACCAATTAAGCTATTGGTACAACAACATATTGCCAAATCATGTTACAAAATTATAATATATAAGGTTCTTAAATTAAATTTAATTGATTTTATATCATTTTTAAAAAGAAAATAATAATATTAAATATGTGCCAGGTGTCGAATAACGCACCTTCTTCCACGCCCCTTTCTACACTACACCTCTTTTTCTCCACCACGCCATTTTTCTGACGCGTGCTTACATGTCATTCACATGTCGCATAATACATATTTTTCAAGTCCCTCAACACCGTGTGATCTGACATTTGTTTGAGAGTGTATTTAAATTAATGATCACCTCATACCAGTTGGGTTTTATTAGCTAGTTTCTGCATTTTTAACACCGTTCCCCCTACTTCAAATCAGGTACTATTATATATTTGAGTGTGCAAGATGTTATATTCCGTGTTTTTTTTTAAACCGTGTTATATGACCTATCTGCAATTTTTTTTTATATTTGTGGTAGATGACATAATCACCACACCCAATGACACACTATATAAATATTTCGCTTAAATCATAAAGCTAACCCTCTTTTGTAAAGAAATAGATAAATAAAAAGTTCCACTAATAATTAAGCACTTACAGTTTAAAACAACTTTAATTAATTAAATATTTAAAAATGTTTATTTCTAAATACATAAAATGAGCATATGTCAATAAAAGTAATCACTTGAGATATTTTGAACAAAGTGCACCCTCTATTGATTTTCTTAAAGATTTGATTTGAGAAAAAGAAAGTGCATACATAATGACCTTTTTATTTGTTTATGCATAGGTTGTGAATTTAAAAGCTAAGTAATAAAACGAATATGCCCACGATTTACAAGTGGTCTACCCCTTCACGATTGTATTGGGACGATTTTAGTGTTACCTCTACTATTTATATTTGAAGAATTCCTACATGGTCATGATACATAATGTAGTTTGAATCTCTACTATTTATATTTGAAGAATTCCTATATGTTCATGATACATAACGTAGTTTGAATAGGTGTAATATAACATTTGTATCATCTCATGCTTTATATAGTAATAACTGTTTCCAGTTGTGTATGTGATATAACATAACCCTATCGTACTAGCTAATAAAATTTGAAGAGAAAAAACGAACGGACTCTATTAGGCTAGTCGGTATTTGGGGGGGGGGGGGGGGGGGGGTTTCTGGGGCGTCTGGGCCCGTCGCCGGCCCTCAACACCATTTCCGGTGGGGCGTCGGCGTCTTCAACGTCCTCCCCAAAACGTCCATGCCGGGCCTCCCCCTTCTCACGCACACATATACATACAACACACACACACACACACACACACACATATATATATATATATATATATATATATATATATATATATAGGATAAGGATCATTACAGAACACTAATTATTGCGAGAACAAAAAGAACAACTCTAAATCACTAAAATTTAGGATTTAAGGTTCATATTTCTTAAATTTTATGTTTCTTACATTCATGTGTGTATTATATATACATAAAAAATCATATATTTTCCCTATACATAGTCTATATACATGTAGGTAATTTAGCCTACACATAACCTATGAGTGTAGGTTATTTAAAAACTGAAGATTTTTCATTTTTTGTTTTAAATTCTAGTGTGAGAAACAATAAATCTTACATTTATAACAATTTCATTTACTTTTTAGGTTTTTAGGATTGAAAAAATGAGTGATTCATTTTGTTCTGCGTGTTCTCGCAATATTTAGTGTTCTGTATAGAATCTTCCCATATATATATATATATATATATATATATATATATATATATATATATATATATATATATATATATATATATATATATATATATATTAGGCTTATTCTTCATTTCCTTAGGTCCAACCTCTTTGTCACAACCTCACATCCATCCTATGTGGCGGAACATTCTTTGAAGACTACCCTCCTTCCACACCGAATAGCCTTAGAGCATTCGCAATGAATCCCCTATTTATATCCATATATTTCCACTAAAAACAACTAATTTTTCTCTCTGCTTTTCAATTAAATAATATTTTTTTTATAACTCTATCATTACCTTTTATTTTTTCTTCACTAACATCCATTTCTAAAAGGTACTATACCAATCCCATCCCTATATATATGTATATATTTTAGGCTTATTCTTCATTTCCTTAGGTCCAACATTTTTGCCACAACCTCACATCCATCCTACGTGGCGGAACATCCTTTGAAGACTACCCTCCTCCCACACCGAATAGCCTTAGGCTATAGGTTGTGGGGATCATGGTTGGGACATGATTTGCCACCTAGGAACATGAATGGAAGACTACACCACCCCATTGATTGATCCACCATGGTTTGCATGGATTAAACCATGGCAACCATGGTCCTCCTTTCCATTTTTCAACAAATCATTTCCTTTTTCTTTAGACAAAGATAATAAATAAGGGGTTAATGGTTTGGGTCATGACCACACCCTTAGGGTAGTGATTTTGGATTGTGAATTAGAGGTGAGTTACATGGCACTAACATGGAGGGTCATGGTGGTCATGAGTATCATGACCACACCCTATAGCCTTAGAGCATTCACAATGAATCCCCTATTTATATCCATATATTTCCACTAAAAACAACTAATTTTTCTCTCTACTTTTCAATTAAATAATATTTTTTATAACTCTATTATTACCTTTTCTTTTTTCTTCACTAACATCCATTTCTAAAAATAATAAAAAATTTATAAAGTTTTCTCTCTCTAGATTTTTTCCCCATATATTTACATATGAACAGTAACTTTCCCATATATTTTATTTCTCCTTCACTCACAACCACTAAAAAATACTAACAACAATTTCTTATAATATTACTAAACTCTCTCACATATTTTTAAAGTTTTCATAGTAAATGCTCTTAGAAGGAGACAATTGATAACCTTAAACATGTCGACTTCTAACTAGCAGCCGGACAACATTCCAGTTCATTTTTTAAAATGCGTAGTAGAACTTTTTGTAGGTAGAAGAACTCTCTAGAAGAGTTAAATATTGTGTAAAGAAATTAATTAGGAAAATGTTATTTGTCACAAATGTGGTCATAAATTCATAGTACAATCAAAATATCAATGTTTCAAAGTAAAAACATTATAGAGACCGGTTACTTAGTAAACATCATATACCATTACTTTTTAATTTGTTTGAACTATATCACTTTTGTAATGGTTTAGTAAGTTGGTGAGTGAGGCTTTCAATGTCACATAGTGATGCAGGGATATCAGATATTATTTTATATTTATTTGAATTTCAATTTCCTAATATTTTGTTATTTAGTTTCCTATTTGAATTGTAATGCCCAACTATAAAATGGGATCTAGGGTTTATTGTTTACTCAGTTTTTGAGTTGATTATTATAAAAAGAACTTTGTTCTTGGAACCGTTGATTCAATTTATCGTCTTTGATTAATCGATTGTTCTTGAGCCATTTGAGTACGCTTCCGATCCGTATCATTTGGTATCAGAGCTTTTGGTTTTCAAATGGCTCTACGTGGAAAAGAAGAAACTTTCGTTCGTAGATTCGCCGCCGGAGACAACGACGGAGTTCCTTTTAATCCGCGAGGATATGGTGATCATTCTCGTAGATTCGCCGCCCGAGGCAACGAGATTGTGGACCATGAAAACTTTCGTGAATCATGTGATGGTTATCATCCCCGTAGATTCGCCGCCCGAGGCAACGAGGATCCTGACCTGATCTATGATTCTTCTCCCGTATTTGATGAGTATGAGGATGATGAATGGTATTCTTGGGCTACCGGTAGTGGTCTAAACTTACCGGGTGGAAAGCTTGTTGATGTCGGTAAAGACGCAGGGGAAGAGGATTTGAAGATTGCTGTTAATTTTGATGAGTTTTTTAAGGGTGATACGGTGGTTTATGGTGGTTCTTGTTGGGTGACTCCGGTGGCTTTAGATGGGATTGTGACATTTAGAGAAACTAGTCAATATGAGGTGAGACTTCCTTCTCCATTGCCTAGAGATGTACATGGTTTGAAGAACGCACCCATAATCTCGGAAATTAAAGTTGGAAAATATATTCAAATTGTTGATAACAATATGGTTGCCACAATTAAGGGTGATGTTGCTTTGACGGCTACTGACACGATATTTTCACCTATTGAGTCGAAAATCATAGAAGAATCAAATATCTTTTCGTTAAACAAGGAAGGTAAAGATATAACATCTCCATCTTTTAATTTGAAAATACAAATTGTTAGTATTAATGAGGTTGAACAAATTGTGGATAAACCGACTCAACAAATAAAGAATCAATCATCTTTTGGAATCATGGTGGGTCCCTATGATGACATTGATTTAAAGGCTTGTGTTGAGTTTAAGAAAAAACAATATGGTTATGGAGTTCCATGGGATAGAACGTATGGGGAGGCCCAATCACCTACTAAATACGTGCCAAATGAAATTGATAGTGTATCGAATTTTATTGTGTCTGTTAGTGTGAATGGATTGATCCAACTTGGTTTTCTCCCTGTTGATTTAAAATTCCGAATCGTAAATACATTATCAATGATGGAAGTTGGAGTTAATAATTTTGAGGGGGTTGAACTGATAGTGAACCAAAAACGGTCCAATGCTCCATTCGACCCAGGTGATACAAATTTAAAGTCGGGCGAGATGATTCGTGAGGTTGAATTTTTTATGCGGGTCATGATAATAAAAAAATGGAATCGGGTTGATGTTCCTTTTGACCCAGGTGGGTTTGGTTTGAAGGCAAAACTCGAGGACAAGTTTTTTTCGAAGAGAGGGAGTATGATGCAGGGATATCAGATATTATTTTATATTTATTTGAATTTCAATTTCCTAATATTTTGTTATTTAGTTTCCTATTTGAATTGTAATGCCCAACTATAAAATGGGATCTAGGGTTTATTGTTTACTCAGTTTTTGAGTTGATTATTATAAAAAGAACTTTGTTCTTGGAACCGTTGATTCAATTTATCGTCTTTGATTAATCAATTTATCACTAAACCCTAACAAGGGTCCAGTCGTAATTAAGTGAAAAGGTGGGTAATGTGACTCCATACGGTTGACAAAAAAAATGTTTAATTCTCTCTCTCTTACTTCATGCTCGTTACTCTCCTGCCTCCCATCTAACGCCATACCTGCATGGTCTATGGCGACCAAATTTGATGACATAGAAGGGGCCTAACGTCTACTACGAATAGTGTAGTTTTATTTGACCGAGGTCTATATGTTTAAGCTCTAAATTAGATTCTAAAATTCTTTAATTTTAAACTGAATTACTTCTGTAGTAGTGTTCTTTTTTGGTAAAACTTATGGTGGTTTAAATTTTCTATTTGCAAATAAGAAGCAAATCGATACGCAAAATTTAAGTATTGTATAAATAATAAGGCATCTGATATAAGATAAATTCAATTTTAAGAATTCGCAAAATTTAAGTATTGTATAATAAATAATAAGGCATCTGATATAAGATAAATTCAATTTTAAAAATTTAAATTATAACTGATTTATAGATGATAATTTATAATAACAATCTGACCAATCAAACTTCTTTTGTTTTTTTTTTTCATTTTCATTGTAAAGACAATTATACTTATGAAAATGAACAATTGACTAATTCTATTCCAATAAAAATGTTATAAATTATTTTAAAAGCCTTTAAATGAAAGCTAGGAGCAAACACCTTATTTCTTTGTTAGGGTAAACTTGAATACAGCAATGGAAGTAACCATTATGTATTAGGGGAAAATTCATTAGAGAAAAAAATTAAATTAAGAAGAAAAAAATAATAAAAGGTACAAATGTAAAATATTAAATAGTTCTCTTAACTAATTTATTAATATCTTTGACTAATTAATTAATCATAAATACTATCATCCTCCACACTTAAATTTTTGCTTACACACATCAAAATTTATCCTACACGTTTTGAAATTTATCCTACACATATTGAAATTTATCCCACACAGCTCGTAATTCATCATACACAACTCGTAATTTATCCTACACTTAAAATTATATATTTTTTCTTTTTTTAAAAATATATATTTTTTTTTAAAAATAAGTTACAAATTTAATGTAGTTAGCTATTAAAAAGGAAGACTACCAATTAATGATCCATCTAAGTTTACCAATATACCCTTACACTAGTATTAAATACAAAAATTAAATGAAGTAAAATGAAGCATTCTTATTGGTTGAAATTTCTTCTTTTTTATTCTTACACAAAATTTTTTCTCATTTGAACTCTCCACTTATGTATTATTATCGGTTAAAGAAAAGTATTAATCCCATTGAAAGTTTAACAAGTGTAAAAAAATTATGTTTTCTTTTTGAGTAAATTACAAATTTTGTCCTTTATGTTTACATCAAATTGTAGGCGCTGTCCTTTAGGTCAAAAGTTTACAGGCGGCGTCCTTAATCTTTCAAAATCTTGTGCGTTTTGTTCTTTAGACCAAACTTGGTTAGAAATCTCAGTTAAAAACTTTCATGTGCAATGCACATGAGGGTAAAACAGTAATTTCCCTCTCAACCCCATTTAAAATAAAAAGAATTTTATTAAAACAATCTCATCTACCTATCACTTAACCCCACCATCACACACCATCATCTGTGCAAAACTCCACCCACCTTCTCTTCTCAAATCAAACTCCCCCTCATCGGTGCAATTTGAAACCCTAGATCCATACTTCTTTTCTTTATCAATTTGAAACCCTAGATCCTACCCAACTGCGTTTTTCGATCTGGGTCTCCCCTAATTTGGATGAATATCGATACCCACTTCACAAAATGTATTTTTTTTCTTTACTTTCAATGGTTTTTAAGAATGTCTGCTTCCTTGGCGCCGTTCGAGCGGCCCCGAATTGGATCTTCAAATACGGTACTGTTTGTTTTCTGACATTTTGTTCTCATCGATTATGCCGATCTTTTTCGAGTATGCTTATGTCGTTTCAATTGAAATCGACTAGGGTTTTGGTTACAGCTTTATGAAGTTCAATGTAGGTTTAATTTCTTTGAAAAAAGGTTTAATTTTTATGCGATTTGTGAAGTGAAGAGGGAAGTTGTGTGATATCCCTAGATGTGACTGTAATCTGTTTTATTTATTGTTCATGTTCACAAAAAAGATATATTTTTAATTGTAGCTCGATGATGAATTATAAATTAGCCTAGCTGGATTATGAGGTTGTGGTGCTGAATTTTTTTATTACTTGATGACGATCTGTCGAAATTATCTACAGGTTTTTAGAAGCTGTTACGCTGTACGAAGGTTGATTCGAAAGGTGACGTGTCGGCAGTTGATTGGAGACGATCGTGGAGATTCCGGAGGCGGTGGAGTTTGATTAGAGAAGAGAAGGTGGGTGGAGTTTGACACAGATGATGGTGTGTGATGGTGGGGTTAAGTGATAGGTAGGTGAGATTGTTTTAATGAAATTCTTTTTATTTTAAATGGGGTTGAGAGGGTAATTACCATTTTACCCTCATGTGCATTGCACATGAAAGTTTTTAACTGAGATTTCTAACCAAGTTTGGTCTAAAGGACAAAACGTGCAAGATTTTGAAAGATTAAGGACACCGCCTGTAAACTTTTGGCCATAAGGACAACGCCTGCAATTTGATGTAAACATAAAGGACAAAACTTGTAATTTACTGTTTTTTTTTTCAATTTATTAGGCAAATGAAATATTTTTTCAAGTAATATTTTATTTTTCAATCTAAATCTTTTGAGAATTTCGTGGACATACTATGTCTGATGTACGTACGTCCTGCCTTTTTCTTGACTCACCTGAAGACCTAGAAAGAATGACGACTCGCCCATCACGCTCATTTCAAATTTTGACTTCATCACCGCCTCAAACTCACGACATAATTCTTCATTTGAAGACCCAAAAATTATGTCATTAATGTAAATTTGCACGAGCAGAAAATCTCCCCCTTTCTTCAATATGAACAACGTGGAGTCGATCGCGCCACGCGAGATACCGTGCTCCAAGAGATGTCTTGATAAAGTCTTGTACCACGCTCGAGGAGCTTGATGGAGACTGTAGAGATTTGTCCAACAAGTACACTTTGTTCTTAGACCTAGAGCTTCGAATCTCGATGGTTGGGATACACACACAGTTTCATGCAATTTTCCATAAAAGAACACACTTTTCACATCCAACTGATAGACTTTGAAACGCATATGTGCAGCAAAGGCTAGAAACAAACGAATGGCTTCCAGTCTTGTCACTGGTGCATAAACTTCTGTATAATCAATCTCTTCCACTTGATTGAAGCCTTGTACAACCAACTATGCTTTGTTTCTTACGACCACATCCTTATCGTCCTTCTTGCACTTGAAGACCCACTTCGTGTTGATTGCATGTTGGCCCTTCGGAAGATCAACCAAATTCCACACCTTTAACTCGTCGAACTGAGCTAACTCTTCTTGCATCACCTCACACCAAGAATTATCCTTTAGAGCCATCTGATAGTTTTTCGGCTTAGTCTGAGAGAAAAAGCATTCGTGTAGGCTAAGATTATAAATATCTTCTTTCTTAATTGAAGAAAACAAGCACTGCATCTCTGAAACGCTCCTCCGCGTTTGCACTCCTGCATTTGGATTCCCAATAATATTATCAACATGATCATAAATATTTGTTCTCGGAACTGGGATTGCTGGAGCTTGAAGATTGTTTCCCAAATTAGATTGAATCCCCCCCCCCTCAGCATTTGCATTACTACTAGAAGCTTCAGAATTACTAGGACTAACTTCATTGGGGATCTGCACAGCAACGACTTCGTTGACGATCGAAGAATCAACGACTGGATCTCCTGAGAGGGAACATTTAGGGTCACGTTTGTAGGAATACTCGCTCACCAACTAGCATCCACTTCATCTTTGTTCACGAGATGCGTGTAAACAACATCTCAATCTTCTTCTGAAACATTAGGAAGATCAAATGAATCAAATAATTTCTCATAATCATACCCGCTTTTAGGACCAAATTTGGATGGTGGAGGATCATAACCCAAAGGAGTTATATCAAACACGATCTCCACTGTACGCTTTTTAATGTTATAAACGCGTTTGTTCGGAGCTCTATTAGTGTAACCCAGAAAGAATCCGACCTCTCCAAGTTCCCCCATCTTAGGAGACTCTTTAGGATTACATTGATATCTTGCTAGAAAACATGTGGAAAACATTATGATTTGTCTGCTGGCTGTTAAGTATAACAATGAACCTATCATTCCCCTATAAGTTTTTATATCAACAGATTTTCCTTCAACATCATAGTTAAGTTTGTTTCCTGTTGCCATGGGAGTTCTTGAAGATGAGTAGTTTTCAAGTGAGTTTTTTTTTTTCAAAAAAGTTCTGACATATTTTGATTGACTCAAGAATATGCCATCACTTTGTTTTTTTACTTGCAATCCAAGGAAAAAAACTTAACTCACCCATCATGCTCATTTCGAAATGGCTGGTCATTAATTTCTCAAACTTTTTGCAAAATTTCTCATTGGTTGACCCAAATATAATGTCATCAACATAGATTTGGACCAACAAGGTATCCCCTTAGTGTGTTTTAATAAATATTGTTGTGTTAATTATACCTTTGGTGAATCCTGAATTGATTATGAAGTTTTAGAGAGTTCCATACCATGCTCTTGGTGCTTGCTTCAACCCATACAAGGCTTTGTTTAGTTTATAAACATGTTTTGGAAATTGAGAATCAACAAATCCTTCTAGTTGTTGCACATAAACTTCTTCTTCAATCTTAACTGATGTACTACAAAGTACATATGTTTATAGTGTATATTTTGGTCAGTTTTTGGTTATTTTGAGTCTAGTTTATGTTAGAATTTCGATACTGTTGATGTTAAGCTATGATTTCAGGTCCCGTTGCTTAAAGTGATGAAAAACGAGCAGTTTGGAGGAAAAACGGGATTCGAATGCGAGTCGGATAGCTGAATAAACAAGAAAATAAAAAAAATTGCAGAAAGGGGGGCGCACCTGTACACCTAGCCCCCCGTTGCGCTACACCTAGCCCCTATATTCGCAGAAACGTGGTTTTTCAGCTAGGTTTTGATGAGATGTTAGGGTATATATACGAAACGAAATTGCCGTCATAAAGGTTATGAGTTTTTGGAGTTGAAAAGCTTATTTTGGAGATTGAAGTGCTGCGTTTGAAGAGCTTGGATCACGGGAATCATTGGTTCGAGTTCGGTTTGAAGATTGAAGACTTGCACAGGTTCTTTAGTTCCTTGTTTGTTTGATTTCTCTCTTTCGAAACTTGTTACCATGAATTCTTGTTTGAACAACTTTGTTTTGTTTTCATTGTTTAACATGCTTGGCTAAACGTTTAAACCGCCTAGACTACGATGAATGGATTTGAATAAAGTTTGAACCTTTTTAGTTAATTGCATGTTTTTATGGATTAATTGTGTTTTGTAAAAAGTTTGGCTTATTAATTTGGTATGTATGCGTACTTTAATTTGGTTAATTATTATCAATTGCTTCGTGTGAATCTAGGTGGTTGTTTGCTATGGAATAGGTTCATTCTAGATCTTTGACCTTGTGTCTTCGACCTTTAGGGTGAATTGGCCAATAAACCTTAGAAGTGATAGTTAATAATTTGCTAGATTTCAGTATTCTACTAGTCCTAATAGCTGGAAGGTGCAGGGCTATTGGTAGGTCTTACCCGGTGAATTGCTTTAGACAGTCTTTGGAAAGAGTCGTGCCTTAGTTGCCCCGTCGGTTTATTAGTCTATCAAGTCAAGTTAAGAAATTCAAACTACCCTAGATCTATAATTGGAAAAGAGTAGGTCAATATTAGGGTACTTACACGATAATTAGATAACTGGAAGGAAGTCTAATAATCGGTAGGATTAACGGCCTAGGTAGTGCCATAAGTTTCACCTTGAGAAGGGTTGAGGGGCTTAGTTGGTGTCTTACTAGGTTTAGTATCATAAGATCCCGGTTCCATAAAACATGCAGTAAACTCAATTAGTAAATTCTCTTCACATTATTTCGTATTAGCATAGTTCTAGTTTAATAATTAGTTTATTAGATTTTCTTAGATTTTCAGTAACCCCCCCCCCAACAATTAAACAGTTTGAGTCGTGTCTGTCAGAGTTTATTAGAGTCTAGTTAGCGTGATTAGTAGAGTCTCGTGGTTCGATATCCAGACTTCCTTAGGTCATACTACAGTGATCGGTACACTTGTCGATTGTGTGGTTTAGGTCGAGTCTAGATTTAAAGCTTTTTAGTGTCTAGCTTAGAGAGTCTAAAGTAGTTAATTTTAGTAGTCTGTTTAGCACACATCAAGTTTTTGGCGCCGTTGCCGGGGACTCTTGGCAATTGCGCTTATTAGCTTTGATAGACTTTATTAACATATACGTGCTACGTGTTTTGTTTTGTTTTGAGTCTTTTATTTTAATTTTTATTTTGAGTCTTATTGACTAGTGTCTGTTTTTCTCATATTTAGGTTTTTGCTTATAGTGGATGCCACATCTGCGCTCGCACGAACCGCCGCCGAAGCCACCAGTCACAGAGTTATCATCTCGGTTGGGCCAAGGCCCACAGGTTAGTACTTCATCCTCTTCTCATTTGCCTAATTTCGATACCACTCCGTTACCCACCCCACCCACATCACCACACCGTTCACCTAAAGTTTCCCCACTTGATAATCCCACTTCTAGCACCTCTAGCGCCCCAGATAACATAGATTTAGAACAAATGGCCAATGCAAGACAGACCATCCATCAACAAGCCACCCAAGGCTTCACCGGTCTTGCTTCACCCATCACCGTTCCACCCATAGTAAACGAGAACTCATGGCAGATTCCATCGTATGCCTTGCAAGCCATCACCAATACCATCCAGTTCCACAGCCGTGAGGACGAGGACTGTCACACCCTGACTTTTGTGGAAGCGTGATTATGGTGTGACTTTCTTAATATCATTGCATTCAATCATAACATCAACTATATGATAAAACCATGGGTTTGTCATCCATTACATATGTGTAAAACATAACAACATCGTTTTAAAACGTAGACTTCAAATTCAGGTTTTACAAATCATACAAATTGTTTATGAACTTATTAAAGACTCTTCAAAAGGTAATGATTAACACCAAGGTTTGGAAGACATGTCTCGTCCAGGAATAAGACACATTAGCTGTGACACCTCGGATCTTTCCGGATAACCTTTCGATGTAACAAACGTGTACGTAATCGACTAACAGTAAAAATGTATGAAAAACTATTTGTTATTATGTGTTATGTGCCGATTTACTTATGTGTATGTATATATATATATAAGTGTTATATATATGTGAACCAAACCCGAGACCCGACTCGAGACCACGGTCTCGAGTGAACAGTAAAGCACTTGGGCCGGTTAAGGCCTTGTAGCCGAAAACCCAATCCGGAATCCCCCTAAGCCCACTCGGAACATTATATAAACCCAACCCCACCTCCCTTAATCATTTTACACACTCTCTTCTCACACTCTCCTCTCATCTTCTTCACTAAACCCTAAAACCCTAAATTTCTAGCAACCAAAATCATCTCCCCATTCCTTCATATCTCTCGGATCAAGTGAGCTATCAACAAGGAAGATCGGCCGAACCAAGAGACCACCCGAACACCCCTTTTCTCTCAACCCCGAGTAACCGGTTAGTGTCTTTTATGTTCATGATTGTTGATGATTGCTATGGTTTTATGCTTGTTGATGTGATTAGAGGTTTTAGTATGAATATTAGGCTTGTATGTTCATAAATATGCTAAGGAAGGTGGCTACTTGATGATGTTTGTTGTGAATGTTTATGATGTTTGTTGTTATGATATCCGGTTTGTGGTTTGTTATGGTTTTGGTTAAATGTTTCGGACCATGATAGGAAGTGTTATATTGTTTAAGTTGATGGGTTTTGCTATCCGATGATGTTAAAAGGTTTATGCTTGATTGTTAGTTAATGTTCATGATTGTGGCTATTAAAATGCATGTTTGGGTTTAATCTTGTTTATGATTTTGTCCGAAAAATAAGTAGGAGTTTTAAACAGGATTTTGGGTTGTTTATGAATGAAATTTGATTATGGCTGATGAATATATGATGAACAGCTTGAATGTTGCTAAAAAGTTTTGAATCTGCTGATTTTGATCTAAAATGTGCACAAAACCGACCAAGAAACATGTTTAGTGGCATAGTACAACATTTACATGAAATAGCAATTCCATTGGGTCGTACACTGCAGGTTCTAGAAGGGATTGCCATGCACGTTATCACGGTTGCGAGTCGCAACCTTTGGTTGCTACTCGAAACAACACATGACCAGTCGAAACCTCCCAGTTGCGAGTCGCAATCAGCACGCATCAAACCTGGTTGCGAGTCGCAACCACACCTGCTAAGTCGCAATCTCCGGTTACGAGTCGTAACCAAAACGTGACGGACCGAGACCGCAGTTACGAGTCGCAACCTCGGTTGCGAGTCGCAACCACCTTAGTTTCGACTGGGCTGTTTTATGTTATTGGGCCTTGACTTTTTGTCTTGTTGTTTTGGGCTTCAACTGTTGGGCCTCCTATTGACTGGACTTCATTTTGATCTGCTACTGTATGTATACATGTTAGTTAACTATTTGTATACGTGTATGCTATACGTGTTTACTTGTACCCGACTTGACCCATACTTGGTAACCATGCTAGGACGTGGTGACCAACATACTTAACCAAGTAACGTATCATACCGAGCAACCCAAGGTGAGTTCACAACTTAAAAGCATGCGTCCCGGTGGTTTGGGACACGAGACTAAAACAACCCTATCCCCTTGTAAAGGGGATACCGTCTACATTCCTTCCCTAGTTATTGGGAACAAACTTACTTTATCTTCCCTTGTATTGGGAAACCTTTTTAGTTAATTACTGTTTATACGGAATGCAATCAACGGCACTAAACGCAACTCTATCACTCAAGTCCCTACTACATAATACCGATTAGTCGCCGGTGCCAGGCGAACGGGTTATTAGTTGATAGCGCTATTTAGGTCTTACCAGCCTCACACCGTGCCATGGTATGGGATCGGTCGTGAACTAATGTACTCAGGCATCCGTCAATGATGATAGAACATTGACATCGGGGCATCCTGCGGAAACGCAAACGGTTACCTAGTGTTCGGTATTGGAAAAACAGTTTAGTCGCTAACTTTTGGGGTAGCTCCCCATGGCATGTATAAACGGATAAATTAACTGGTGAAACAAGTTTTTGGTAATTAAAACTGGACAACTAGTGAACTCACTCAGCATTATTGTTGACCCCTTACTGCATGCTTTGCAGGTGGCCAGTGACTGGAGCAGCTGCTTGGGATGTGTAGTGGTCGTCTGCCCGTGTGTTGGGCATTTATCATGTTTACCTTATGAACAATGTTTAAAACTGTTAATTATGCTTCCGCTACATATTACTCTGAACTTAAGACTTTGGACTCTAAACTTAATACTTGCTAATCGTATGGTTAATAAGTATTGCTTTTGTTATCTATTTAGTTATTCAGTATAATTGGTGGCTGGATCCTGGTCAGTCACGCCCTCGAAGCGGGTGTTATCCGCGGGTGGAATTTGGGGGTGTGACAGATTGGTATCAGAGCCATTGGTTATAGTGAACTTGGTTTTAAAAAGGGGAAAAATCTTTTTGAGAAAAACCAGACTATAACCCGTGACTCGTGACGACACTACACTCCAAGTACAAGGCTCGACTTATCTGACCTCATAGCTCGGATCCATATTTACTTGCTTGGTTGTCTTATGCTTTCCGTTTTGCTATACGTACTAGTTTGCCTGATTAGATAGATACATCTTCTCTCTTCTATCTTATTCTCGCTATCACGCACTCATACTATGTTTTCTGGTTATGAAGACAATGAGTGGACGCGGACGAGGAAACGTCAACATGACTCAGGCTCAGTTCACTAACCTGCTCAACACTGTGGCTGCAGCTTTCGCAGCTCACCCTATAGGTAAACTCGTTGTTTTAGGATGTTTAGATCCTACCGCCACATCGTCTTTTCGCCTCTAAACCTATTTCGCTTCACTCCTCACAACAGGTCAGCCTGCACCTGTGCAACCACGTGTTTGTACCTTCAAGACCTTCATGGACTGCAAGCCTCTTCCGTTCAGTGGCACTGAGGGTGCCATAGGACTCCTGCACTGGATCGAGAAGGTCGAAGCTGTCTTCGCTGTCTGCGAATGTCCCCCTGCTAATTGGGTGAAGTTTGCTACTGGTACTCTTGAGGGAAGCTCACTTTCATGGTGGAAGGCGCAAATTCAGATGCTTGGTTTGGAGACTGCAAACGCTACTGCGTGGGAAGATTTCAAGGATATGATCAAGGAAGAGTACTGTCACAGGGATGACATCCACAAGCTGGAAAATGAGTACTATGAACTCAAGATGGTTGGGTCAGAGATTGAGACCTACACCAAGCTGTCCAACGACTATGCTGCTCTTTGTCCAAACATGTCTCGGCCTATGTATCGAAGGATCGAACTGTACATCAAGGGTCTGGCTCCAGAAATCCGAAGCCATGTAACTTCAGCCAACCACACTACCATTCAGCCGATCGTTCGACTTGCTCACAAACTTACTGACCAGGCTGTGGAAGAGGGCAGGTTGCCCAAAAGGATCAGTGCTGCGGAAGGAAGTTCTAGTGATGGCAAACGAAAGTGGGATGGGAATCAGGGCAAGGATGCTAACCCTACTCAAGCCCCAGCTCAGCAAAGGAAAACTGACAACAACAAAGGCACTCAGCAACAGGGTGGCTACCGGGGAAACTACCCTAAGTGCAACAAGTGTATCAGGCACCACAATGGGGCATGCAACAAGGGTCAGTGTCAGCGATGCCACAAGATGGGGCACGAAGCAAAGGATTGTAGAAGTCAGTTCCCGGCAAGGCAGAATCAGCAACAACCCCAACAGCAGCAGCAACAGGGAAACAACAGAGCATGTTTTAAATGCGGGGCAACAGGGCACATGCGAAAGGATTGCCCTGAACTGAATCAGAATCGCAACAACAATCAGGGAGCTGGGAACAATGAGCAAAACAACAATGCTGGGAATGGTGCAAGGGGAAGAGCTTTCGTGATTGGAGCTGGAGAAGCAAGGAACGACCCCAACGTCGTGGCGGGTAAGTTCCTACTTGATGATCGTTATGTTTCTGTGATTTGATTCCGGTGCCGATGCCAGTTATGTATCCCTTCGCATTAGTAAGAAACTTAAGCACTCGCCCGCATTATTAAGTTCTAAGCACATCGTCGAGATAGCTAATGGTAAGAGTATTGAGGCCTCGCACATAATCCGCGACTGCACATTAGAATTGTCTGGTCACACGTTTAGTATCGATCTTTTCCCTGTTAAACTTGGAAGCTTCGACGTCGTCATTGGTATGGATTGGTTATCCAAACATCGCGCTGAGATCCTTTGTCAAGAGAAAGCAGTTCGTATACCTCGCCGTTCTGGTCAACCCCTCATCGTTAAAGGCAACAAAGGTGGAGAAGTCACAGGCATTATCTCGCTTTTAAAAGCCCAGAAGTGTTTACAGAAAGGGCACACCGCTATCTTAGCACTCGTCACCAATACCCACGATAAGGAAAAGAGGATTGAAGATTTTCCTGTAGTACGCGATTATCCCGAGGTATTTCCTGAGGAACTACCTGGACTCCCTCCTCACCGTCAGGTCGAATTCCAAATCGAGCTAGCTCCCGGAGCAGCACCCATAGCTCGTGCGCCGTACCGCCTAGCCCCTTCAGAACTGAAAGAACTCGCTACGCAACTACAGGAGCTTTTGGATAAAGGATTTATCCGTCCTAGTTCATCACCCTGGGGAGCACCAGTACTCTTTGTCAAGAAGAAGGATGGCACATTCCGAATGTGCATCGACTATCGTGAGTTGAACAAGGTTACCATCAAGAATCGTTACCCTCTCCCGCGTATCGACGACCTATTCGATCAGTTGCAAGGATCGAGCTACTATTCAAAGATTGACCTGCGATCAGGCTATCATCAGCTGAGAGTTCGTAATGAAGATATTTCCAAGACTGCATTCAGGACTCGTTATGGTCATTACGAGTTCCTCGTCATGCCTTTTGGAATGACCAATGCGCCGGCAGTGTTCATGGATCTTATGAACCGCGTATGTAAGCCTTACCTCGACAAATTCGTGATTGTGTTTATCGACGACATCTTGATTTATTCGAAAAGTCATGAAGAGCATGAACAGCACCTACATCTTATTCTGGAACTCCTTCGCAACGAGCAGTTGTACGCCAAATTTTCTAAATGTGACTTCTGGCTTCGGGAAGTCCATTTCCTCGGCCATGTAGTTAATAAGGACGGAATTCATGTCGACCCAGCTAAGATCGAATCGATAAAGAACTGGCCTACGCCTAAGACTCCCACTGAAGTTCGCCAATTCTTGGGTTTAGCAGGCTACTACCGCAGATTCATTCAGGGATTCTCAAAGATTGCACAACCCCTCACGACTCTTACTCAGAAAGGCGTCGCCTACAAGTGGAATGCAGCACAGGAATCTGCTTTTCAGAGGCTTAAGGATAACCTCTGTAGCGCTCCTATTCTCTCGCTACCTGAAGGTACTGACGACTTTGTGGTTTACTGCGATGCGTCTATTCATGGACTCGGTTGCGTGTTAATGCAACGCGAGAAAGTTATTGCCTACGCCTCTCGACAACTCAAGACGCATGAAAAGAACTACACGACGCATGACTTGGAACTGGGAGCAGTGATCTTTGCTCTTAAGATATGGAGACATTACCTGTACGGTACCAAGTGCACTATTTACACCGATCACAGGAGTCTCGAGCATATCTTTAGGCAAAAGGAATTGAACATGCGACAGCGTCGATGGGTCGAACTCTTGAATGACTACGAATGCGCCATCAAATACCATCCGGGCAAAGCCAATGTCGTGGCAGACGCCCTCAGTCGAAAGGACACCGTACCGAAGCGCGTGCGAGCACTGCAACTTACCATCCAGTCTAACCTCCCTACCCAGATTCGAAATGCTCAAGTTGAAGCATTGAAGCCGGAAAACATCAGGGCTGAGTCTCTGCGAGGGTCGAGACAGCAACTAGAACAGAAAGAAGATGGTGCTTACTATGTAACAGGGCGCATTTGGGTTCCATTCTATGGAGATTTACGTGAACTCGTGATGGACGAAGCCCACAAGTCCCGCTACTCAGTACATCCTGGTTCGGACAAGATGTACCACGACTTGAAGACTACGTATTGGTGGCCTGGTATGAAGGCCCACATAGCAACATACGTCAGCAAATGCTTGACTTGCGCAAGAGTCAAGACAGAATACCAGAAGCCAGCCGGTCTACTCCAACAACCAGAAATCCCGAAATGGAAATGGGAGCAAATTTCCATGGACTTTGTTACAGGGCTACCTAGATCTCAACGCGGAAATGATGCTATTTGGGTAATAGTAGATCGATTGACCAAGTCCGCGCACTTTCTGGCTATTAAGGAAACAGACAAGTTTTCTACCCTGGCGGAGATTTACTTAAAGGAAGTAGTTTCGAGGCACGGAGTGCCAACCTCAATTATTTCCGACCGAGACGCTCGATTTACTTCGGAACTGTGGCAAGCTATGCACAAATGCTTTGGCTCACGTTTGGATATGAGCACTGCTTATCACCCGCAAACGGATGGACAGTCCGAACGTACCATCCAAACTCTAGAAGACATGCTTAGAGCGTGTGCGATCGATTTTGGCAAGAACTGGGAGAAGCATCTACCGTTAGTAGAGTTCTCATACAACAACAGCTACCACACTAGTATTCAGGCAGCACCTTTTGAGGCATTGTACGGTCGTAAATGCCGGTCACCTCTCTGCTGGGCAGAAATCGGTGATAGTCAAATCACGGGCCCAGAGATGGTGGTGGATACAACGGAAAAGATTGCCCAGATCAGACAACGCATGGCGGCAGCTCGTGACCGTCAGAAGAGTTACGCTGATAAGCATAGGAAGCCATTGGAATTCCAGGTCGGTGACCGGGTTCTACTTAAAGTCTCACCCTGGAAGGGTGTGGTTCGCTTTAGTAAACGGGGCAAGCTTAATCCGCGATATATCGGACCATTCGAAATTACCGAGAAGGTCGGTAAGGTTGCTTATAGATTGAGTCTGCCTGAAGAACTGAGTGCGGTACACAACGTTTTTCACGTATCCAACCTGAAGAAGTGTTTGTCAGATGAAACACTTGTGATTCCTTTTAAGGAACTAACGATTGACGAACAGCTACACTTTACTGAGGAACCGATTGAGATCACTGATCGAGAGATCAAAATCCTCAAACGTAGCCAGATACCTCTTGTACGAGTTCGTTGGAACTCGCGACGTGGCCCAGAGTATACCTGGGAGCGGGAAGACCAGATGAAGCACAAATATCCCCAGCTGTTCCCTAACGAAAATCCCAGCACTGAAGCTACGAACGAATTTCGGGACGAAATTCCAAACTAACGGGGGGATGATGTGACACCCCGTTGAAACGCTTTCACTTACACTAGCTTGACAGTGGCTGCCTTAACTTTCGGGACGAAAGTTCCTAAAACTTGGGGATAATGTGACACCTCGGATCTTTCCGGATAACCTTTCGATGTAACAAACGTGTACGTAATCGACTAACAGTAAAAATGTATGAAAAACTATTTGTTATTATGTGTTATGTGCCGATTTACTTATGTGTATGTATATATATATATATAAGTGTTATATATATGTGAACCAAACCCGAGACCCGACTCGAGACCACGGTCTCGAGTGAACAGTAAAGCACTTGGGCCGGTTAAGGCCTTGTAGCCGAAAACCCAATCCGGAATCCCCCTAAGCCCACTCGGAACATTATATAAACCCAACCCCACCTCCCTTAATCATTTTACACACTCTCTTCTCACACTCTCCTCTCATCTTCTTCACTAAACCCTAAAACCCTAAATTTCTAGCAACCAAAATCATCTCCCCATTCCTTCATATCTCTCGGATCAAGTGAGCTATCAACAAGGAAGATCGGCCGAACCAAGAGACCACCCGAACACCCCTTTTCTCTCAACCCCGAGTAACCGGTTAGTGTCTTTTATGTTCATGATTGTTGATGATTGCTATGGTTTTATGCTTGTTGATGTGATTAGAGGTTTTAGTATGAATATTAGGCTTGTATGTTCATAAATATGCTAAGGAAGGTGGCTACTTGATGATGTTTGTTGTGAATGTTTATGATGTTTGTTGTTATGATATCCGGTTTGTGGTTTGTTATGGTTTTGGTTAAATGTTTCGGACCATGATAGGAAGTGTTATATTGTTTAAGTTGATGGGTTTTGCTATCCGATGATGTTAAAAGGTTTATGCTTGATTGTTAGTTAATGTTCATGATTGTGGCTATTAAAATGCATGTTTGGGTTTAATCTTGTTTATGATTTTGTCCGAAAAATAAGTAGGAGTTTTAAACAGGATTTTGGGTTGTTTATGAATGAAATTTGATTATGGCTGATGAATATATGATGAACAGCTTGAATGTTGCTAAAAAGTTTTGAATCTGCTGATTTTGATCTAAAATGTGCACAAAACCGACCAAGAAACATGTTTAGTGGCATAGTACAACATTTACATGAAATAGCAATTCCATTGGGTCGTACACTGCAGGTTCTAGAAGGGATTGCCATGCACGTTATCACGGTTGCGAGTCGCAACCTTCGGTTGCTACTCGAAACAACACATGACCAGTCGAAACCTCCCAGTTGCGAGTCGCAATCAGCACGCATCAAACCTGGTTGCGAGTCGCAACCACACCTGCTAAGTCGCAATCTCCGGTTACGAGTCGTAACCAAAACGTGACGGACCGAGACCGCAGTTACGAGTCGCAACCTCGGTTGCGAGTCGCAACCACCTTAGTTTCGACTGGGCTGTTTTATGTTATTGGGCCTTGACTTTTTGTCTTGTTGTTTTGGGCTTCAACTGTTGGGCCTCCTATTGACTGGACTTCATTTTGATCTGCTACTGTATGTATACATGTTAGTTAACTGTTTGTATACGTGTATGCTATACGTGTTTACTTGTACCCGACTTGACCCATACTTGGTAACCATGCTAGGACGTGGTGACCAACATACTTAACCAAGTAACGTATCATACCGAGCAACCCAAGGTGAGTTCACAACTTAAAAGCATGCGTCCCGGTGGTTTGGGACACGAGACTAAAACAACCCTATCCCCTTGTAAAGGGGATACCGTCTACATTCCTTCCCTAGTTATTGGGAACAAACTTACTTTATCTTCCCTTGTATTGGGAAACCTTTTTAGTTAATTACTGTTTATACGGAATGCAATCAACGGCACTAAACGCAACTCTATCACTCAAGTCCCTACTACATAATACCGATTAGTCGCCGGTGCCAGGCGAACGGGTTATTAGTTGATAGCGCTATTTAGGTCTTACCAGCCTCACACCGTGCCATGGTATGGGATCGGTCGTGAACTAATGTACTCAGGCATCCGTCAATGATGATAGAACATTGACATCGGGGCATCCTGCGGAAACGCAAACGGTTACCTAGTGTTCGGTATTGGAAAAACAGTTTAGTCGCTAACTTTTGGGGTAGCTCCCCATGGCATGTATAAACGGATAAATTAACTGGTGAAACAAGTTTTTGGTAATTAAAACTGGACAACTAGTGAACTCACTCAGCATTATTGTTGACCCCTTACTGCATGCTTTGCAGGTGGCCAGTGACTGGAGCAGCTGCTTGGGATGTGTAGTGGTCGTCTGCCCGTGTGTTGGGCATTTATCATGTTTACCTTATGAACAATGTTTAAAACTGTTAATTATGCTTCCGCTACATATTACTCTGAACTTAAGACTTTGGACTCTAAACTTAATACTTGCTAATCGTATGGTTAATAAGTATTGCTTTTGTTATCTATTTAGTTATTCAGTATAATTGGTGGCTGGATCCTGGTCAGTCACGCCCTCGAAGCGGGTGTTATCCGCGGGTGGAATTTGGGGGTGTGACATTAGCCAAGCTCAAGACCATGGATGACATCTTTATTCTTAACGCAGCACAAAAACTTCCAACGCCCGCCAGATCCATTAAAATTTCCCTGAAATACATGTAGTTTGAAAAACAACAACAAAAGTTGAGCAAGTTCATGTGTTTGTTTGTGTGTATGTATAAACCTTTGAAACGTTGTAAGTAAGTATGTATGTAAGTCCCTGGTATGTAGCAATAAGGAAAAAGAGATCACCAATGGGTTGCAAGGCCATTGATATGTGTGAAGTGATGTAGGAAGACTCAAACCTAGCAAATTTGTTACCGGGCTTCGGCTGTAAGACATAGTCACCACATGGCCCATTCTGCGGACTCATGGATGTGGCTCGCTACACCCAAATAGATCTATCACTCATGTCCCTCGGTCCTACAACGAGGATTGATGGCCTTAAGTTTCCGCCTACCCACTCACATGATCTAAGTAGTATGCCCTCCTTAAGCTAACAATACCATGTATAAAAATGTCTATATAATTGTAACATGTATTTCACCCCCGAAGTTGTAAAACTGAAAACAGTTAAAAAGAAATGGGGGAACATGAACTCACAGTATTGCGTCTTCGGTACTTGTAACCCAAATCTCCTCAGCAACACGACTACCTACAATGGTCTAACGCCTATTAGACGAATGTGTCGTGCCTTGTCTTAGTATTTATGTTTTTGAGTTACGTTTCTGATATTATTCCAAGTTATAATAATTATACTTAGTTTTGGAATAATTGTTTATACAATATTTCTGTATTAATATTTCTCAAGTATCCGTATTTGTATTTCCTTCCCAAGAATGGGGTATTTCATACATGGTTATCCGTATTCTTGTATTTGCTTATCTATCCATGTAGTGGCGTCGTATTCCGGTGTGTTAATCCAAAAGAATATATATCTTTAAGTCCCACTTAGAAATATATAAATAAACTTCATTTTTATTCAAAACAATTCAGTCCATAAAAATATATATTTTTACCAAAGATACTATATTTCTTAATAATCCCGAGTAAAAACACTTTTACCTTCCCAAATAATAATACATTTTCTCTTGTCCCAAAAATATGATATAACTTGGTAATACGTACAAAAATCATATTTTCACCTCCTTCGTATCCAAAATAATGTTTACCAAAAATATATTTATAAGAGTATTTCCCGGAATATTTTGTAAGTTATGTTTTTGTGTTTGGCTTCACAATATTAAGCGTGTAACTTAAATATTTATTCCTTGTGATTTTTGATATTATTTTGGAGTTGTAATTGTCATGGTAATTTGGTAATTTATATTATTTTACCCTAAAATAATATACTATTCCACAAAATAACAAATATTCATAGGAGCGTATTAGTATGAAATATATACTCTAAATATATATTTATCCGCTTTTATTTACGAAAACCAACCTCCGATGTTTTGAAAATTCGTAACAAAACTTATGGCGAAGTTTATTTTGAAAGACAATGTTTAAACCATATTTGTAAACATTCGTTAGAAAATAATTTCTAAGTCTTGGGATTTTTAGAAAATTTCGCCAGAGTTTCCCCTAAAAACGGAGGTGTCCATGCTATTAAGCATATCATTTTCTTTTCAAAGTCAATCAACAATCAATCCTTAAACAATTTTACATCACCAAGAGCAAAAACTATATGCGTTACATGTTAATTATGAACTTGATATATTCCGAAAACGCGTAGTAACTTGGTAAAGCTTTTAGTGGACTTAGTTACCTTCCAAAGCGTAATTATTTCTTTAAAAGTCATTTTCTTAAAAGAGTTTAGTGTTTACAACTTGTAAATAATTTTTACAAAAATTAACTTTTTGAACTCTTCTTGTAAATAAAATGTTTTCACACTTATTTTATCACCAAAATTAGTGTAAGTGTATGTAATAGTCATGATCTTTCAAAAATCGATTCCTGAACTTGGTTTATTTAGAAAAGTCTTTTGTAAAACTCGGATCTACATAATCACCAACTTACTTTGTTTATTTATATTTAAAGAAAATCATTTTTATCAAGTTCATATTTAATTAGAAGATGATTATTTCATGTAACACATAATCACCTTCTAATCTTGTTAAATCATGTTTCTAATCATCATTTAACAAGTCCCATATGGTGATTGACAACACATTACCAAGAATCAACAAGAAATCAACAATACATCCACAACAACATCATACCACAATATTTCATCATGTGTTCCTCTTCATGTAAGCTTTATGTTCTTGTTTCTTGTTGAAATCTTTTAGTGTTCTTATAAATTTTAACATACTACAAATTTTAATCATAAAAAGAGAAGTAACAAGGGTTCACCAAGGAACTTACAACTAGCTCAAGGTTAGGGAAGATCTCTAGTGAGAAGATGAGAAAAAGTGGTGATTGGAAGCAATGTATGAAGTTCCTTCAAGTTCCTCAAGCTTCCACCTTCACAAAGCACCTTCTAATACTTGAATGAAGCTTAAAATTGGAAGAAGGTGGTGGTGATATGGTGGAGGTGGTGGCGGTTATAGGTGGCCGAGAGGGAGAGAGTGGGGAGTGAAGAAGTGATGTGAAGATTGAAATGGTGATGATAATCTTGATGCCATACTTATAAAGATACTTCTAATATTTTGGCTACTACATCAAGCAATCAATCCATTTTAAAATTAGAAGGAAATCTAGAAATGAGATTGTGTAGTATGGTGAAGATTTAAGTTGGTGATCTTGTGGGTCCTTGGTGACCGAATTCGGTTGGGGGGGGGTTGGATGTAAATTTTTGTAACTAGATGGTAAATGTTAGTTAAAATCCAAGTGTATACTAATTTATGTTGGTTACTTGATTTTTAGTGGGTGTTAGGGTGCTCGGGGATCATGACTAGCCAAGAAATAATAAAATAGTGTGTTTGGCAAAATTTTAGTGTCCCGGGTAATGTCCGGTTTTTCGGTTGGATACCATTCTGTTAAAGTGTTTAATTATTCCGTAAAGTGTCTTTTATATATATTTTTGTAACACAATTAATCCCCGGCACTTAGGAAAGCGTACAGGACCATTCTGCCATATTTTTGCACCTTACTAACATGTTACAATGCTGAATTTTATTAATAAATGCAGAATTCTGCACTTAAAGTGTGTTTTTGGCACTTCCCGGCACTTTAACTATCACCTAGTAACGCAGTTTCATGGTCCTCACTTTCCTACACTCCATACTTGTGTAGTACCATGTACCTGGCCCATACTGGCCCTAAAACATAGTCTGTACATGTGCTGGCATTGTCAGCATGTTTTTGAATTATTCGCTCAGTGTGCTAACTGTGCTTTGTGCATCAAGTATGCCACTAAAGTTTACGTGTAATAATTGAAGTGACGGTATGAAGTATGATGCATATGTATGTATGACACAAAAATCATAAAGCAGTTTAAATTGTCAGTTGTAATCAAGCACAGTCATTAAGCACATAATTAAAATTAATTAATTGTACGGATGCATGCCAATTTGACGGTTGTCACATTCTCCCCCCGTTAAGAAAATTTCGTCCCGAAATTTTGTACTACCTTAACTCCTTTGGGTTACATTGTGCGGGTATGTGTATGAATAATACCGAGGTAGGTAACCCAAGACTGAATCAAAACTTGTTCAATTCGGGCGAATCCAAGGATATCTTACTATAATCAGAACCCTGCAGCTGAAAAGTACGCTTCAGGATTTGCTGTCAAAGATACAAGACGTATTGATGAATAGTCTAGTGTAATCTAGTTACAGGGGTTCCACCAGAGAGAAGTTTTGTCTATTAGGATACTCAGACAGTTGGTCACCATATGCCAACGAGTTTTCACAACCATAGCATCCGCTATATGAACTCAAAATCAACAACTCAAAAGTAATCGTAAATTGATCTGTCAACTCCCGAGTAAATGAATGGTAAGGTTTAGTGTGTTGACATTTTTAAATTTTGAAAGTACACCGAATGAAATACAAGCGAATCTGGTGTATCATTGTCTTGATTCGTAGTTGCATCAGAAATGTTTAAATGACAAGTCAAACGAAAGTATATGCAGTTTTGTGTGAGACGGTTGACCATGATTAGCATAAGCTACAAGTTTGTAATGACACCACAAGGTGTCGAAATGACGAGATTCAATAATAGTGGTGACTGAACAAGTTCACTTGTGTGAGACGGTTGACCATGATTAGCATAAGCTACAAGTTTGTAATGACACCACAAGGTGTCGAAATGACGAGATTCAATAATAGTGGTGACTGAACAAGTTCACCGTGCCTGAATTCAAATGAAAGTGTACAAAGACAACCCGAAGATTTGATTTACACAATGTCATAAAGTTTCCAGTTGAACAAGGAATATCATAGAGCCACTGTTTTTGATCAAAGGTAAAAAAAAGTATTAAGTACCGCAAGGTATTCGATAGACAATGAAAGAACCGTTAGGAGGTACATTGTGCTATGAAATGAATCTATTGTACCGTTGTCTTAACACGCAACTGAGTGGAGACTGATTTATTCGTGATAAACAAGACGGATTTTGGGCAAGTTATCAAGTAATCAATTATATCCGTGTAAGAAGTAAATAGCCAAATTAGCGCAAGCTTTAATTCTGTGAAAGTATCACCACAAGGTATCGAAACCAATCAAACGATTTAGTGGAGTCGTAGGCCAACCGAATCTAGTACGACTCGTAATGAAAGAATCCTTGCAAAAATATTTGAATGTGAAGTTCTCAATTCATCATATAGCGTCTCATATCAAACATGTGAAATGGATAAGTTCATGCAATTGAACTTAGTTTTAGCGTAACCCGACCATAAACGTATGTATTACCAAAGGAGATCGCGGCATGGTAATGAAAATAAACCATGAATGTAATTTGAAATACAAGAAGTTCCAAGAGAGTGTGTTATCTTGATAGCAAAAGAGCCAACAACTACAATAATGTAGGTCATTCGAATCACAAACCAGTAATTAGATTTAGCAACCTGATATCTGAACTTTCAATGAAGCGTTTATTCGAAATGAAACCGCATGCGTAGCAAAAGGTGCATGCATAACATATAAGTTTTCAAGTAATGACTCAATGAGTGTTTGCAAAAATGGAGAAACGACCAGGTATTTGAAGAAAATGGGTGTTCGCTCTCAGCGAGGAAAAATCAATGCGATGCAACTACCATTAAGGGGAGTAGAGATGCAAACATCTACTCGCTAGAAGCAAAAGTGAGGATTTTTACAAAAGAAATTTAAGTACTTCCTGTTTGGCCAATTGAACTGGTATATACGTCGGTTAATGGTGTTTGATTGAGTTGACAGATGTGGTTCCTAAGTAACAGCCCTTACGAGTTTGGTCTGGGTTTCCCAAATACCCTAAGTACATGTCTCCTAGATTCTCAGAGTTTCGTATTCGGTGTAAGGTTGCTCTGTGCATCGTGTAGGAAACACCATCTTTGTGTATATTCAAAACAAGTTATTGTCCCACAATTTCCCCGGTATACTTTCTTCCTGAATTCACCGCCAATGACACTCGATCATCGATCAGTCGTGTAATTGTAGTTGGATCCTCACAGTTAGTTAAATAAGTAATTCGTCAGTCCCTGGCAAGAGTCAC